>NC_133124.1:12960000-13290834 GCF_048418815.1 Hemitrygon akajei | reverse complement strand
TCTTTAATGATGGATGCCGCCTTTTTGATGCATTGCTCCTTGAAGATGTCTTGGATGCTTGGGGAGGCTAGTGCTCCATGATGGAAGTGACTGAGTTTACAACTCACTGCAGCTTAGTTCAGTCCTGCGCAGTATCCCCCACCCACTCCCCATAGCTGAGGGTGATGCTGCCAGTTAGAATGCTCCCCTTTGTACCTCTGTAGAAACTTGCAATTGTCTTTGGTGACAGCGAATCTCCGCAAACTCCTGATGATATATAGCTGCTGTTGTGCCTTCTTTATAGCTGCGTTGATGGGTTGGCACCAGGATACATCCTCGTTATTACAGTCGCATGCATCAAGGTACAGTGAGAAACCTGTCTTGTATACCATTCATACAGATTAATTCATTACAATAAGGTAGTACAAGGTACAACGATAACAGAGTGAAAAATAAAGTGTTAGTGTATATAAAGAGAACATAAAGTAAATAAAGAGAAACAGCAGTGTAGGTAGACAATAAAGTGCAAGGTCATAGCGAGTTAGACTGAGGTCAAGTCCATGTTATTGTACAAGGCAACCATTCAACAGTCCTTTTTAATTAAGTGCAATCATGAACAATAGCCTGATCAGAAATGCTGATCAAGTCATCTAGTTCCCAAAGAGAACTCTGATAGACCAATCAGAAGGTTCACTGCTGCTCAGCGATAGAACACAAAAAAATCATATGTACAATTAAGAAACATTAAAAAATAGTAGAAATCCTGGAGGCATGATGATAATGATGAAGTCTGCTGGAGAGAGACATTTATACACATGCCATCCTCCATAATTCAGAGAGATTGAAGGATAAGGTTACAGAGTGACAAAACGTGACAGGAGCACTTGGAACTAAAAACTAATCCCTACCGGGAGAAAACAGCACCTGATCTTTCTGCACTGTTCTCCAGCAGTTTAAAGACTAAGTCCAGCCGGAACATAACTCACAAGTGCTTTTGAAAGTCAGGTATTAACCCTACCTGCCAACAACCAAGCATTGCCATCCTGGTCCCATTCATGATCGCTTGTGAAGAAGAATGTGACTTCCCACCCAGAGATGATAGGTGTTTGTGCACTCGACTCTTGAAGGCTTGGACCCCATCGTCACAGATGTTTCCAACCACAGCATCTGGAAGGCTGTTCCAAATTCTGATAGCACAGTGAAGGAAGCTTCTATCCAGTGTTTAGGTTCTCGCATCAGGCATAGAAACAGCATGAGCTGGCATAGATAAACTTGATTGTGTTGGAACTAAAGAGTAGAAACTGTTCTTGAACTTGGTGATTCGTGCTTTTAGTCTTTTGTACCTTCTGCTGGAAGGGAAGGGTGGGCTGTGGGGGGGAGCGGGGGAGAGAATGCCCAGGGTAGGACACACACTGTCAGAGATTGCCGTCAGACGTTGCTGCTTTTGTCACTGTTTTGTCTCTATGTGAGTGGGGGAGTCAGGGACTGTTATTGTCCATGTTTTTTTTGCTGTGGGGGAGGGGGGATTTTGGGGTCTGTGAGTTTTGTTTTTTTTTAGTTCCAGGAGGGAAGTTGATGTCATTTCTTTCATCAATGCCACGGTCTTACTGTATTTCTTTGCTATCTGGAGTAGACAAGTATCAGAGTTGCATTGTACATGCACACTTTGACAATAAAATGAACTTTTGAACACTGGGACAGGCCCTCACGCCAGCCCCAGCAGGGAGACATTGCAGAGGGCGCAATGAGAGGAAACGGGAGCGTGGTAAGCGAGCCAGAATCCGCGCTAGGCCAAAAGCTACGCCTTTCAAAGCCCCAGTGTCTGTGTCTTCCTTGCAAACACCCAATCGATCACAAATAAAATGGACGATTTGAGACTGAGATTTACCATACAAAGGAATTTACTCAACTGCTCCATAATGATCTTCACTGAAAGCTGGCTGAACCATAACATAACCAATGAATACAGAGCTAGGAGGCCACAAGGCCTACTGGGCCAACAGAATGCAAGATCCGGCAAGAAATCAGGGAACATTTATGTTAACAATGCCTGGTGCATGAACTCTGTCATCAATGAATCACTGCTGTCCAACCTGCAATATCTCAAAGTCTATGCCTTTAAGCCTCTATGCACCGGAATTCAGAAGAATGAGGGTGACCTCACTGAAACCTATCAAATGTTGAAAGGCCTCAATAGAGTGGACATGGAGAGAATGTTTCCTATGGCGGGTGAGTCTAAGACCAGAGGACACAGCCTCAGAATAGAGTGGTGTCCTTATAGAATGGAGATGAGGAGGAATTCCTTTAGCCAGAGAGTGGTGAAACCGTGAAATTCGTCACCACAGGCAGCTGGGATGGACAAGTCTTAGGGAATATTTAAGGCAGAGGTTGTAGATTCTTGATCAGTCAGGACATGAAGGGATACAGGGAGAAGGCAGGAGATTGGGGCCGAGAGGGAAAATGGATCAGCCATAATGAAATGACAGAGGAGACTTGATGGGCCAAATGGACTAATTCTGCTCTTATATCTTATCGTCTTATGATCTCTCCATCTGCCGTGAGAATTCACAGTTGTTTACGTCACAGTGGTCCACATTCCGACATGCCGACACTAAGTTAGCAGCTGCACACTTATGTGATGTTATTAATGAGCGAATGTCTGCTCACCCTGATAACGCCTTCATAGTAACCAGTGATTTCAATCAAGCCAACCTTAAGACTGTATTTCCTAAATTTTTCTGGACTGTGACATGCCCCAGAAGGGACCCAATACATTGGACCAGGTTTACACCAATATTGTGGGCACATACAGGTCTTATCCGTGCCCTCATCTGGGACTGTCCAACCACCTGTCTTCATTTCTAACCCCAGCCTACAGAACAGGGATAAGGAAGGCAAGACTAATTCCCAAATCAGTGACAGTATGGCCTGAGGGAGCTGCCTCATGGTTTTTGGACTGCTTCGAGTGCAAGATAGGAACCTGTTTGCGTGCCAAGTGACGTATGATTTGGGAATTGACTTAAAGGAATACACATCATGGTCATGGTCTATACCAAGTACTGTGTAGACAAAGTCACCAGTTATAAAAGCATCTGTGTATTCCTGAATCAGAAGCCATGGATGAACAACAACGTGTGGAACCTGCTCAGGGCTCGGAATGCTGCTTACAGATCCAGCGATGCCGCGGCAAACAGCAAAGTCAGGTCAAACCTTAAAAGAGGAATTAAAGCCGCCAAATACAAACAACCGATAGAGGTACACTTCAATATCGCCACCGAACACTAATGTGAGTGGGAAGGCATCAGGCCCATCGCTAAATATAAGGGAAAGATCTCCTGCCCTATGATGTCACACTAGCTGAGGACTGAACAACTTCTTTACTCTGTGATGAAGGCCTTGACACCCAAGGAGGACACAGCACTGACACTGAGCACACACGAGATGAGACGTACTCTGTGAAGAACAGCCAGACGATGCGGCATACCTGGGCGGGTCCTCGGAGGCCGTGCTGAGCAGCTGGCAGAGTTCTTTACTGAAATCTATAACCTCTCTCCGTCCCTTGCTGTGGTCCCAGCATGCTTTGAAACATCAACCATCATAGCAACCCCAAAGCAGACAGTGGTAGTATGCCTCAGTGACTACAGACCAGTCGCCCCAGTGTGTTTTAGGTAACTGAATTGCCAGTATGCCATTTTGCTCTGAATGGTTTAGTACTAGAATCTCATTGTCCTCAGCCTCCTTGGACATGGCATCAACAGTAAACAATAGGGCTCAGGGGATTACAGGTCAACAGGATGGTGAAGAAGTCTTTTAGCACGCTGGCTTTCATAAGTGGAAGCATTGAGTGTAGAAGGTGGGTCCTCTCCTCTCCAACAACACCTCCTTCTTAATCCCAATATACACCACACTGATCTCATGTCCTTCTCCTTCCTCAGTACTGATGCAATGTACTTGTTCCGTGAATGACTTTCCAGTGGCCATTTTAATTCCCATCCCATTCCCACTCCCATTCCGACGTGTCAATCCATGGACTCCTCTTGTGCCAAGGTGAGGCTACCCTCAGGGTGGAGGAGCAACACCTTATACTCTATCTGGGTAGCCTCCAACCTGATAGCATGAATATTGATGTCTGCTTCTGGTGAACAAATTCCACAACCCCTCCCCCCACGTTCTCTATTCCCCACTCTGAGCTTTCACCGCTTCTCATCTCATCTGCCTAATATACCCCCCTCCCGTGTACCCTCCTCCTTGACCTTTCCCACCCACCTGGCTTCACCTATCACCTTCCAGCTAACCTCTTTCCCCTCCCCCCGTCTTTTTATTCAGGCATCTTCCCTCTTCCTTTCCAGTCCTGAAGAAGAGCCTCGGTCCAAAACGTCGACTGTTTATTCATTTCCAAGGACGCTGCCTGACCTGCTGTGTGTGTGTTTGAGTTCCCGGCATCTGCAGACTTCCTCATGTTTATCCTTGTTTTCAGATATATCCAATGCAGGACCAGAATCAGGTTTATCATCACTGATGTATATTGTGAAGTTTGTACTTTTGTGGCAGCAGTATAGTCTAATACTCAAAATTTACTATATTTTATAACAGGAAATGTATAAAAAATAAATATATAGTGCAAAATAGGTTGGTGGGGTGGAGACATGTCTCTGCCAAAAGAGGTGTAAGGCACTCCTTCCCTCCGCTAGCCTGCAAGTCACCCTTGGGCAAGGTGCAACATCTGCTTAGCCCCCTCCCTCTCCTCCAATCAGTGTCACGTGAATCCATGGGAGCAGGTGGTGGACGGTCATACAAGCATCTGGAGCACATCACAAGTCCTGGTTATGCAACTACTGACACCAGGCAGACAATCTCTGATGAGTATTGATAATGAATGTGGTCACCCATCTTGTAAAGACACTGTCCAGAAGCAGGCAATGGCAAACCACTTCTGTAGAGAATCTTGCTAGGAACTCCCATGGTCATGGAAAGACCATGATCGCCCACATCACATGACTCAGCACATAATGATGATGGTGATGATAGTGCAAAAAGGGAGCAAAATAGCGAGGAAGTGTTCATGGGTTCATGGACCATTCAGAATCCTGATGGTGGAAGGCAAGAAGCCGTTCCTAAAATCTCCTGTACCTCTTCGTTGATGGTGGCAGTGAGATGAGGGCATGATCTGGGTGGTAAGAGTCCCACATGATGGGTGTCACCTTCTGGTGGCACCATCCTTCTAAGCTGTCCTGGATGCTGGGGAGGCTCGTGCCCATGATGGAGCTGGTTGAGTTTACAATGTTTTGCAGCCTCTTGCGATCCTGTGCAACAGCACATCAGGATCAGTCTGTGGTGGAACCGGTCAGAATGCTTTCTGCAGTACATCTGCAGAAATTCGCTCATTCTTGGCGACAGACCAAATAAAACGTATATGCATTTTTTAAATGTTTCATGAACCACTGGAAGAAATTTCTTTTATATGTAACCCATGTTCCACATAACCCTTCCTGGAATCATTAATTCCTGCATATGACTATTTGCAACCTTTGTCCACTCCCTCTTTTCCAAAGTCAGGTTGGGAGTGGATCTGTCAATCATCACCTGACAAGATTAACTGCTAACTGGTGCCACAAAGAGGTGATTCAAAATTGAAACCAGGTGTTTTAACGAAATTTAATTGCAATATTTCACAATTCAATTACGATTTTCTGAATATTATGCACACTAAATACATCTATTTGCTTATTGAAATGTAGTGTGGATTTCATTTAGCAACATAAACCCCTGGAGATACTTGTGCGTGTATATTTAGACACACACTTCCACAGGACATGCTACCGTTTCCATGGTTTCTAGTTCAGCCAATCTGGCTATGTGATATTCCACTCCGAGTTCCAGCTTGCAGAGAATTTCTTAAATTATGATCCGGTTATTTAATTACAGATGGAGGTTCAGTACCCCCTCTGAGTACAACTGCAGAGGCAATGGGTAGTAGGGAAGGCAAATGCAATGTTAGCATTCACTTCAAGAGGGCTAGGATATAAAAACAAGGATATAATGCAGGGGCATTGGTCAGACTACGTTCGAAGTATTGTAAGCAGTTTTAGGACCCCTGTTTAAGAAAGGATGTGTTGGCATTGGAGAGGGTCCAGAGGAGATTCATCAATATGACTCTGGGAATGGAAGGATTAACACATGAGCTGCATTTAATGGCTCTGGGGCTGTTCTTAGTAGAGTTTAGAAGAATGAGGAGGGATCACATTGAAACCTATCAATTATTGAATGGTCGAGACCAGGTGGATGTGGAGAGGATGTTTCCTATACTGGGGGAGTCTAGGACCAGAGGGCACAGCCTCAGAATAGGACGTTACTTTACAACAGATACAAGGAGGGATATTTTGTAGATGGTGAATCTATTGAATTCATTGCCACATGTGGGTGCCAAGGTAGCGTAGCGGTTAGTGCCATGCTATTATAGTTTGGGCCGTCCTGGAGTTTGGAGGTCAATTCCAGCCCTGATCTGTAAGGATCCTCCATTATGTCCTCCCTATGCTCCCAGAGCTGGGGTTTGCTCTGGGTCCTCTGGTTTCAACCCACAGTCCAAAAACACACTGAGTCATTATAAACTGTCCTCTGATTAGGTCAGGGTTAAATCAGGGGTTGTTGGGGATTAGTCAGGGCAGCGTGACTTGAAGGGGCAGATGGGCCTACTGTGTGCTGTATCACTAAATAAATAGATAGATAATTGGCTGTGGAGGCTAAAGCATTGGAGATATTTAAAGTGGAGGTTGATAGGTTCTTGATTGGAAAGGGTGTCTAAGGTTACAGAGAGAAGGCAAGAGAATGGGGTTCAGAAGGAAAATAAATCAGCCATAACTGAATGGCAGAGCAGATCTGATGGTTCAAATGGCCCAGTTCTGCTCCCAAGTCTTTTGGCCTTATGGTTATATGACACATCATGCCGCTATTTGATATATCTAGTGATTCGCTGTATCCACTCCAAGGATTTCTGAAACCTAGCAGCTAAAATTCAATGCACTGGAGTCGTAGAGCAATTCAGCATGCACACAGGCCCTTCGGCCCAAGCAGTCCATACTGGCCATGGTGCCCACCCAGCCAGTCCCAATTTCCTGTGTTTGGCCCATATCCCTTTAGGTTCTAAATTGGGCGTTGCGCAATGAAAAAATATTAACTGTGACTAACCACAAGATTCATAACAGTAATTGGAATGAATTGTAGTTTATAATCACAGAGTTCAACAACATAATTTCAGCACAATACAAAAAAAATGCTTTGCCAATGAATTTTCAAACCTCGACTAATCTTGTTCTTCTGTTCCCTTCCTCCATCAGCGTGCTTTTGAAACCTTAACTTCTAGTTTGATAATGTACTGTGAAATCCATTTTGGTAAAGCACTGCTTCGTCCCCTCACCCAGTAACAGGAACTTTCATTTGTGTAGCGAGTCCGTTAGCACATCGCTTTACAGCACCAGTGATCTGCAATGAATGCCCAGTTCCCACCACTGTTGTAAGGAGTTTGTGACCACGTGGCTTTCCTCCGGGTGTTCCAGTTTCTTCCCACACTCCAAAGATGTAGAAAATCAGAATCAGAATCAGGTTTATTATCACCGGCAGGTGTCTTGAAATTTGTTAACTCAGCAGCGGCAGTTCAATGCAATACATAATATGAAACAAAACAAAGTAAAAATAAATAAATAAGTAAATAAATTACAGTATATGTATATTCAATAGATTAAAAATCATGCAAAAGATAAATAATATATAAAAAAAGTGTTTGTTGATCTGATTTGATGCAAACGATGCATTTCGCTGTACATTTTGAAGTTTCAATGTACATGTGACGAAGCTAGTATTAAATATTGTTTAATTCTGGGGAATGCTAGCGTGAATAAACAATTAAATGAAGGAAATATACAAAGTGTGTGCAGAATGATATAATATGTTCGGTGGCCTTTCTATAACGTAGAAATATCAACATGTGATAATTCCCCAAAAAGAATGCTAATGTCATCTGGGGACTCCGACATGGATCCTATCAAAGGCATTACTGAGGTCCACATAGTCTACTGTATTATGCAAAAGTGTTTGGCTCATATACAGTATATAGCTAGGGTGCCTAAGATTTTTGCACGGTACTGCAGTAATTTTATGTATCGCACTGAACTGCAGCCACAAAAAAAATTCATGAAATACGTAAGTGATGATAAAGCTGATTCTGATATGAGTCTCTGTTGTGGACTGAGAGTAGCAAGGGGGCAGGGAGAGGGGAATTGGGGTTGGATGAAAGGGAATGGAGAGGGTAGGGAGGCAGCAGGAAACACCAGAGAGGCATTATGTTTGGAATCAAATGACCTTGTCTGTTGTCTTGGGGCTAGGTGTGTCTGCACCCGTATCACCCCCCCACCCCAGGCGCTCCAGTCCCAGATCTCTCCCACAGTGCTCCACCCTCTACCAAATACAATCCATTGCTGAGGCAGGATAGCAATTAGAATCACTTTTATAATCTCTGACATAAGTCATGACATTTGTGGTTGTGCGATGGCAGTATGGTGTGAAATCATACCAATACCGCGGGGTATCACAGTAGCATAGTGGTTATTATGGGCTGAAGCCACTGTTCCTGTGCTGTACTGTTCTACGTACAGTGCCAGTGATCTGATGTCATTTCCCACCACCATCTCCCCGTGACCATGTGGGTTTCCTCTGGGTGCTCCAATTTCATTCCACAATCCAAAGACATCCATGGATGAGTAAGTTAATTGATCACATGGGTGTAATTGCATGGAGTGAGGTAGTTGAACTGGAAGGGCCTGTGAATGTGCTGTATCTCGAAAAAATAATAAAAAATAAGATTACTCTAAATTACAACAATAAGTTATACAAAAATTACAAAAAATACTCAAGGATAAAGTAGGGAATGTGTGCTTGGAGGTGGAGGATCTGGGCAAGTTTCTAAATGAATACTTGACATAGAGGAGCCAAGATGGAAATGGATCAGCCATAATGAAATGGTGAAGCATACTTAATGGGCCAATTGGCCTAATTCTGCTCCTCTGTCTTATGGTTTTGTGATACTTACCAAGGTGAAGGATGTGGAGCATTATGAAATTTAGTGTGGAGCTTGCTAATAGGCTTGAGCATTTTGAGTTAAAGAAGATAATACTAGGTCACTTAAAGAATATCAAAGTGGGTAAGTCCCCATGGCCTGATGGGATATACCCAGGTTACTGAGAGAAGTAAGAAGCAAAACTGTTGAGGCCTTCAGGACCTCTCTCACCACAGGCAAGGCCCCAAAGGACTAGCACATAATCAATATTGTTCTGTTATTCAAGAAGGGAAATAGGGAAAATCCTGGAGACGATAGACCGGTGAGTTACACATCAGTGTAGGGAACTATTGGAAAGGATTCTTGGGGATGGGATTTATGAGAATTTCTAAATCCATAGTTTTATTAGGGACAGTCAGAATGGTATTGTGTAGTACAAGTTGTTTCTTACTAACTTGATTGAGGTTTTGAGAAGTGATTGATGAAAGTAGAGCTATGAATAATATCTACATAGACCATTGTTGGTAGAATCTCAGGTGGTGATGAGAGGGCACACAGAAGTGAATTATGCCAACTAGTGGAGTGGTATCGCAGCAACAACCTGGCACTCAACGTCAGTAAGACGAAAGAGCTGATTGTGGATTTCAGGAAGGGTAAGACGAAGGAACACATATCAATCCTCATAGAGGGATCAGAAGTGGTGAGAGTGAGCAGTTTCAAGTTCCTTGGTGTCAATATCTCTGAGGACCTAACCTGGTCCCAACATATCAATGCAGATATAAAGAAGGCAAGACTTTGACTATATTAGGAGTTTGAAGGGATTTGGTATGCCAACAAATACACTCAAAAGCTTTTATAGTTGTACCATGGTGAGCATTCTGACAGGCTGCATCAGTGTCTGGTATGGGGGTGGGGAACAACTGCAAAGGACAGAAAGAAGCTGCAGAGGGTTGTAAATTTAGTCGGCTCCATCTTGGATACTAGTCCACAAAATACCCAGGTCATCTTGAAGGAGCGGGGTCTCAAAAAGGCAGTATCCATTATTAAGGACCTCCAGCACCCAGGGCATCCCTTTTCTCTCTGTTACCGTCAGGTAGGAGGTACAGGAGCCTGAAGGCACACACTCAGCGATTCAGGAACAGCTTCTTCCCCTCCGCCATCCGATTTCTAAATGGACATTGAACCCTTGAAGACTACCTCATTTTTAAAATACATATATTTCTGTTTTTGCATGATTTTAATCTATTCAATATCTGTAGACTATAATTGATTTACTTTTTTTTTCTTCTATTTTGGCACTGCATTGATCTGCTGCTGCTAAGCTAACAAACTTCACGACACATGCCAGTGATAATAAACCTGACTCTGCTTTTAGTAAGGTGCTTGACAAGGTCTCTCATGATAAGCTCATCTAGAAAATTAATATGTATGAGAACAGCACTGACTTGGCTGTTCAGATTCAGAATTGGCTCACCAATAGAAGACAGAGAGTAGAAATTGATGGGACTTATTCTGGCTAGAAACCCATGAACAGTGGTGCTCCACAGGGATCCGAACCATTTAAATGACTGGGATGAAAACGTAGATGGATGGGTTAAGGAGTCTGTAGATGATACAAAGAATGGTTATGTTGAGTATCGTGTACATGATTGCCAAAGGATACAGCAGAAAATGAATCAATTGTCGAGAGGGGCAGAAAAACAGCAGATTGTGCTTAATCCAGCCAAATTTGAAATGTTAAACTTTGGGAGATCAAATGCAAAGGGACAGAATATAGTTAATGGCAGGATTAACCGTGTTGCTGTACAGAGGGATCTTCATACCAGCCTTGCTAGTGATATCCTGCAGATGAATAACTATGAAAAAATAAGATATTACTAGCTAGCAAGAAGTAAAACTGAAAGGTTATGATAAATAAAAATTGCAAATGATGGCATACTAATAAGTAAATAAAAGAGAAAGACAAATCGACTGTAAACCTGAGTCTCTACGTGGAAATTGCATGACTGACAGTAGTGAAAACGGAGAGAAAGCTACTAACATGATGAAGGAAGGTCTGAACATCACCAGAGATGGAGGACCTTCATTACTGCCCTAAACTCCAGCAGCATTATGGGCAGTAGAGAGACAGAGGCAGCTTGTTGTCTTTTGCACATTGCTTGTTTGTACATCTCTGTCATGTGCAGTCTTTCACTGATTCCATTATGTTTCTTTGTATTTGATATGAATGCCCACAAGACATAGAATCTCAAGGTAGTATATGGTGATATGTACTTTGAAATATTTCTTATTATAATTTCTAGTATATTTTATGTATTGCACTATACTGCTGCTACAAAACAACATTCTGCTGTTGGATTTAATTCTGTTGTAAATCATCCTTGCGTATCTTGTGAGAACCTTGTAGAATGCTCTGCCGAGAGTGGTGGAAGAAACTCTTAGATGAGAGAGTGGAAACTTTAGAGAGGGTGCAGAGGAAATTTACCAAGTTGCTGCCTGGATTGGAGAGCATGGCTTTTCCTTCTGGACTTAAGTAGGTTGAGAGAAGATACCAAGAAAGTTACAAGAGATCCAGGTATGGTCTCTGGGAACCCATCTACATCCACCCCTATATCATCTGACACCACCCCCCCTATATTTTCCACAAATCCCCTTAAAATTATGCCCTCTTGTATTAGCCATTTCCACCCAGGAAAAAGTATATGCCTTGTGTACATCTTAAACATTATTTAAATTATTGAGGGAATTAAGACTGTAAGATATATGAGGACAATGAAGCCATTTGGCCCATTGAGTCTGCTCTGCCATTTCATCATGGCTGACCCATTTTCCTCTCAGCCCCAATCTCCTGCCTTCTTCCATATCCCAACATGCTCTGACTAAACAAATATCCATCAACCTCTGCCTTAAATATACCCAAATGAATTGGCCTCCACAGCCATCTGTGGCAATGAATTCCACAGATTCACCCCTCTCTGGCTAGAGAAATTTCTCCTCATCTCCATTCTAAAAGGATGCATCTCTATTATGAGGCTGTGTCCTCTGGTCCTAGACTTTCTAACCATACGAAACATCCTCTCCACATCCACTCAATTGAGGCCTTTCAACATTCCATAGGTTTCAATGAGGTCACCCCTCGTTCTTTTGAACTCCAGTAAGTACAGGCCCAGAGCCATCAAACACTCCTCATATGACAAACTGTTCAATCCTGGAATCAGTCTATATCAGAATTGTGACATTCTCACAGCATTTGAAAGAATAATTATGTACAGTATTGATTACAGCAAATGAACAGAGTATCTGAACAGAAATGAGTGTTTTATGTGGAGATTTGTGTTCTTTAAGTGAAGTGCCATTTGTCAGCAAATAGAAGTGTTGTAGCTGTATGTATTTGGAATGAGCAGACTATTAATCATGTGTTATAATCAGGGCAATTGGACCTGTACAGCAGGCTGTGAAGGAGGTCTAGTCTTGAGTGGAATCTCATCCTGAGGATCCTTACAATGCTTTCAACTATCATTCAGGTGTTAGAATGTTTTCCAGGTCTATTTGTGTTCAGTTTTGCTGTGTTTGGAGAGCACAGGGATGTAACCAGCTGCAGCAGAGGGCAAGCTGTTTGCTGTTGGGATCGATCCCTCTCAGACAGTGCAATATTCCCACAGCGCTGTGTCTCCGGACAAAGCTATCCAGCACGCTCCTGAGAAACATGGGATTGACTGTGAAGTAGGATTTGCAGCAAGCTAGAGATCAGCAGGGGAGAACGTCCAGGTTATTAATGGCAACAGGACAAAAAAAGAAAGTAGGAGGAGTTGTAGACTGAATTTAAAAGATTAGCTTTATTTGTTACCTGTACATCGAAACACAGTGAAATGCATCATTTCCATCAACAACCAACACATCCCGAGTATGTGCTGGGGTCAGCCTCAGGCATCACCGTGCTTCTGATGCCAACAAATATGAATGGTAATAGCAGATGACATTGTGAGAATGGAAATAAAGAAGGTTCATTTTTCTCCAGCCCTTCACTTTTTCCAACTATCATCTTCCACTTTATTCCCCATTCCCCCACCCACCCACCTTGCCCTGCACCTGGTCTCACCTATCACCTGCCAGCTTATACTCCTTCTCTTCCCCCACAACTTCCTATTCTGGCTTCTTCCCCCTTCTTTTCCAGTCCTGATGAAGGATTTCAGCCCGAAATGTTGACTGCTTACTCATTTCCTTAGATGCTGCCTGACCTGCTGAATTCCTCCAGCTTTTTGTGTGTGTTATTCATGATTTCCAGCATCTGCAGAACCTCTTGTGATCATAAGGCCATAAGACATGGGAGTAGAATTAGGCCATTTGGTCGATCAAGTCTGCTCCGCCATTCAATCATGGCTGATCCTTTTTTTTTCCCTCCTCAACCCCAATTCCCGGCCTTCCCCCCATAACTTTTGATGCCATGCCCAATCAAGAAACTATCAACATTTGCCTTAAATACACCCAATGACCTGGCCTCCAAAGCTGCATGTGGCAACAAATTCCACAAATTCACCACCCTCTGGTTAAAGAGATTTCTCCACATCTCTGTTTTGAATGGACACCCCTTTCTCCTGAGGTTGTGCCCTCTTGTCCTAGATTCCCCACCATGGGAAACATCCTTTCCACATCTACTCTGTCTAGGCTTTTCAACATTTGGAAGGTTTTAATGAGATCCCCTCACATCCTTCTAAATTCCAGTGAGTACAGACCCAGAGCAATCTAACGTTCCTCGTATGATAACCTTTTCATTCCCGGAATCATCCTTGTGAACCTCCTCTGAACTCTCTCCAATGGCAGCACATCTCTTCTAAGATGAGGAGCCCAAAACTGTTCACAATATTCAAGGTGAGGCCTCACCAGTGTCTTATAAAGCCTCAGTTTCACATCCCTGCTCTTGTATTCTAGACCTCTTGAAATGAATGCTAACATTGCATTTGCCTTCCTCTCCACTGACTCAACCTGCAAGTTAACTTTCAGGGTGTGCTGCATAAGGACTCCCAAGTCCCTTTGCATCTCAGATTTTTGGATTTTCTCCCCGTTTAAAAAATAGTCCACACATTTATTTCTACTACCAAAGTGCATGACCATGCATCTTGCAACATTATATTTAATTTGCCACGCTTGTCCATTCTCCTAATCTGTCTAAGTCCTTCTGCGTCCTACCTGTTTCCTCAACACTACCTGCCCCTCCACCAATCTTCGTATCATCTGCAAACTTGACAACAAAGCCATCTATTCCATCATCAAAATCATTTATATTCAGCATGAAAAGAAGCAGCCCCAACACCGACCTCTGTGAAACACCAGTAGTCACTGGCAGCCAACCAGAAAAGGATCCTTTTATTCCCACTCACTGCCTCCTTCCAATCAGCCAATGCTCTAACCGTGTTAATAACTTTCCTGTAATACCATGGGCTCTTAACTTAGTAAGCAGCCTCATGTGTGGCAACTTGTCAAAGGCCTCTGAAAGTACTAGTATACAACATCTACTACACCCCCTTTGTCTATCCTACTTGTAATCTCCTCAAAGAATCCAAGAAGATTTGTCAGGCAGAATTTTCCCTAAGGAAACCATGCTGACTTTGTCCTATCTTGTCCTGTGTCACCAAGTACTCCATCACCTCATCCTTAACAATTGACTCTAACATTTTCCTAACCACTGTGGTCAGGCTAACTGGTCTATAATTTCCTTTCTGCTGCCTTCCTCCTTTCTTAAGGAGTGGAGTGACATCTGCAATTTTCCAGTCCTCTGGCACCATGCTAAGATCATTGCTAATGCTGCCACAAACTCTAACACTACCTCTTTCAGAACCCTAGGGTACAGGTCATCTGGTTCGGGTGACTTGTGTACCTTTAGGTCTTTCAGCTTTGTGAGCACCTTCACTCTTGAAAGAGTAATGGGACCCACTTCTCTTCCCTCACACACTACAACATCAGGCATACTGCCAGTGTCTTCCACAGTGAAGACTGATGCAAAATACTCATTTAGTTCATCTGTCACCTCCTTGTTCCCTATTATTATTTCTCCTGCCTCATTTTCTAGTGGTCCTATATTCACTCTTATCTCTCTTTCATTTTTTACATGCTTGAAAAGGCTTTTACTATCCACTTTGATATTATTTGCAAGCTTGCTTTTATATTTCATCTTTTCTCTTCTAATGATTCTTTTAGTTGCTCTCTGGAGGTTTTTATGGTCATACCTACTTCCATGAATTCCCTTAGCAACATGTTTCAGACGTTGACCAATCACAATGTGAAAAGCAAAGTGCTTTGTAAGTTTAATTTAAACTTCAGACACAAGAAAATCTGCAGATGCTGGAAATCCAAAGCAACACATGCAAAATGCTGGAGACAGGAATATAAGCTGAACACCGAGGCTAGTGAGGTGGGAGATGAGGACAAGAGGAACCCTATCCCTGGTAGGGTGGTGGGAGGATGGGGTGAGGGCAGTGTTGATGGTGGAGGAAAGGAAACCCCCTTTCTTTGAAGAAGGAGGACATCTTAGTTGGTCTGGAATGAAAATCCTCATCCTGAGAGTAGATGCAGTGGAGACGGAGGAACTGAAAGAAGGGGATGGTGTTTTTACAAGTAGGAAGAGGTACAGTACTGGTAGCTGTGAGAATCACTGGGTTTATAAACTATATGAGAAGATAGACTGTCTCCAGAGATAGACTCAGAGAGATTGTGAAAGGGGAGGGAGATGTCAGAAATGAACCGGGTAAATTTGAGGCTGGGTGGAAGTTGGAGGCAAACTGGATAAAGTTGACAAGTTCAGCATAGTGCAGGAAGAAGCACCAATGCAGTTGTCAATGTAGCACAGGAAGAGTTGCGAAGTGATACTGGTGTAGGCTTGGAACATGGACTGTTCCACATATCAGACAAACAGTCAGGCATAGCTGGGACCCATGCGAGTGCCCATGGCTACACCTTTGGTTTGGAGGAAGTGGGAGGAGCTGAAGGAGAAGTTATTAAAGGTGAGGAGCAGTTCTGCCAGATGGAGGAGAGTAGTGGTGGAGGGGATCTGGTTGGGTCTGTTCAGAAAGAAACAGAGAGCTTTAAGACCTTCCTGGTGGGGGATAGAAGTGTATAGGCACGGAACATCCATAGTGAAAATGAAATCACCAGGACCAGGGAACTTGAAGTCTTTGAAAAGATCAAGAGCATGTGAAGCGTCATGGAGATGTACACAGGAAGGGACTGAACCGAGGGATATAAAACAGAGTCGAGGTGTGCAGACACAAGTTCATTTGGACAGGAGCAGGCAGAAACAATGAGTCTACCTAGACAGTTAGGTTTGTAACAGTAAAGCATCCCCTCTCACAGAAGAACTCTACTCTAGATCTGATCTCAATTTACAGTTCATTAATCCAGGTGTCTGCTGGTTTAGCAACCATGTTCACAAATGAGTCCTGAAGAGCTTCGGCCCGTAGCATCAACTTCTCAATCTCCCCCATAAATGCTGCCCTGCCTGGGCCAGTTCAGAAACAGTTACTTTCTCCAAGCAGTAAGGCTGATCAACACCTCCACCCACTACCCAGCCCTCCACCACCCTCAAGCACCTCGACTTTATCTTTCCTGTCAGAGTTAAGACACAAGATTCAAGATTGTTTAATCTTGCTTTCGGTACACAAGTGTAAAGGAGAACAAAATAATTGTTACTCTGGACCGGATGCAGCACCAAAAGAAACAGTAAGATAAAGAACACAATAAATATAAATGCATAAGATAGCTTACATACATAGATGATTATGTTTTTGTGTGCTGCAGCAGATCCGGAGTAACAATTACTTCGTTCTCCACACCTGTGTATTGGAAATGACATTAAACAATCGTGAATCTTTGATCTTGAGCTCCTCTAGCATTTTGCAATTATCAGTGACATTTATTCCTGATAAACTTGGACTTGAGTGATTAACACTTCAGAAACAGATGCTGCCTGATCTGCTTTGTCATGAGCTTTGCTGGTTGTCTGTCACATCCAGTGATGATGGGTTTTTAAAGTGGAAAAGCCATTGCAATGGGGGCAGAGCCACTCTCGAGCTCGGACGTCCAGGTCTGCAACACTCCATGGAGAGTGAAGTGCACGACAAGACACAGGGGCCACGGTCACAAACTGGGATCTTTCTTGGTTACAGTGGATGGCCATGACTTCTGTGTCTTGTCGTGCCCTTCGCTCTCCGAGGAGTGTTGCGGAACTGCCTTCCTGGTGAATGGATGTCACTGTTAATCTCATCCGCCGGGTGACTTCACACGCTAGGACAGGCTTGACCCTCTCTCACTGGGGTATGAGGCACAACAGCTACCCTCACCTGGTTTAGCCCGCTTGCCGAAGCAGAGTACCGGGGTGTGGATGTTGTCACATGCGAATAGCTACTTGGAGCCACAGGTGAGAGCTGAGTATCTGGTGGGGACCAAAAGTGAGTGAGCTGCCCAAGAATGGACACAACAAGCCCCTTCACGAGAGGTACCACCTGTCCCGGGACACCACATCCACCTTAGCTTTACTTAGATGTACATAGTGAAGAGCCAGACCATTTCTATCATTTGAAACAACAATCTAAAATGTACATGGTAAGCACTTGAACAGTTAGCAGGTTTTAGCAAAGCTCTTTTCAACACCAGCCCCGTCCATAATTTTACTGCAATGCAGTCTCTATAAATGCAGTTACTTTATAAGTAATTAGGCTTAATCTATCACAAATGAGTTATGCAGAATATACATCACATACAGGCCCTTTGACCAACCCAGGAATATACATTACATCACATACAAGCCATTTGGCCCACCAGAGAACATACTACATTACATTACAGACAGGCTCTTCGATCCACTGGAGAGCGTACAACATTACTCTCTCCCTCTCTCTCATTGCAATGTGAATATATCAGTTAAAACTATCTCCCACAAGTGTGCTTTTATTTAACTGATATGTAGTTGCACAGACACAACAGAAAAACCAATGTCCTTGAATGGAAAATCCTACAGAAGTAATGAATATGTTCCAGTCCGACGTGGGTAAAGCCCTTCCCACTATTGACCACATCTGCATGAAACGCCGCTGCAGGAAAGCAGAATCCATCATCGGGGACCTCCATCACCCAGGAAGTGCTCTTTTCTTGCTGCTGCCATCAGGAGGAAGGTACAGGAGCCTCGGGACTTGCACCACCAACTTCAGCAACAGTTGTTACCCCTCAACCATCAGGCTCTTGAACCAGAAGGGATAACTTCACTCAACTTCACTTCATCATTGAACTGTTCCCACAATCTATGGACTCACTTTCAAGAACTCTTCATCTCATACTCTTCTTCTCGTATTTATTGCATATTTATTATTATTATTTCTTTCATTCAACATTTGCACAGTTTGTGTCTTTTGCACACTGGTTGAAAGCCCAAGTTGGTGCAGTCTTTCATTGATTCTATTAAGACTATCATTCTATAATCGATTTATTGAGTATGCCCGCAAGAAAATGAATCTGAGGGTGAAATATAAGTGAATCTCAGCTTTGGGAAGTGTATGATCCTGCACTTAGATAGAAGAAATGAAGGGGTTGGAGTATTGTGAACAGTTTTGGGCTTAGAAAGGATATACTGAAACTGGTGAGGATTCAAAGGAGATTCACAAAACTGATTCCAGGATTGAGTGGCTTATCATATGAAGAGTGTTTGATGGCTCCTGGCCTGTATTCACTGGAATTCAGAAGAATGAGGGGTGATCTAATTGAAACCTATTGAATGGTGAAAGCCCTTGATAGAGTGGGTGTGGAGAGGATGTTTCCTCTGGTGGGGGAGTCTAAGACCAGAGGACGCAGCCTCAGAATAGAGGGGCATCCTTTTAAAATGGAGATGAGGAGGAATTTGTTTAGCCAGAGAATGGCGAATCTGTGGAATTCTTTGCTACAGGCAACCAAGTCTTTATTTATATTGAAGGCAGAGGATGATAGATTCTTGATTGGTCAGGGAGAAGGCAGGAGATTGAGGCTGAGAGGAAAATTGGATCAGCCATGAAGAAATTGTGGAGCAGACTCGATTAGCCAAGTGGTCTAATTCTGCTCCAATGTCTTATGGTCTTATTGACAATAGACAATAGACAGTAGGTGCAGGAGTAGGCCATTCGGCCCTTCTAGCCAGCACAGCCATTCACTGTGATCATGACTGATCATACACAATCAGTACCCCATTCCTGCCCTCTCCCCATATGCCTTGACCCCGCTATCTATAAGAGCTCTATCTAACTCTCTCCTGAATGCATCCAGAGACTTGGCCTCCACTGCCTTCTGGGGCAGAGCATTCCACTTATCCACCACTCTCTGGGTGAAAAAGTTTTTCCGCATCTCTGTTCTAAATGGCCTACCCCTTATTCTTAAACTGTGGCCTCTAGATCTGGACTCACCCATCAGCGGGAACATGCTTCCTGCCTCCAGTGTGTCCAATCCCTTAATAATCTTATATGTTTCAATCAGATCCCATCTCATCCTTCTAAATTCCAGTGTATACAAGCCCAGTCACTCCAATCTTTCAACATATATGTACTTTGAACTTCAGCCATTAAAAGCTAAAACTGTTCAATTCTTTCTCTGATTTGGATTACTTCAGTGGGACTAAATGATGTAAAGAATGATTCATTTGAAAAGAGTATGATGTTCTCCTATGGGATTGTTTATTGGTGGGTTCTCAGGTGGCTGTAGGGGCTGATCTGGGATCCAGGGTAAGTGGCGGTTGTGATCAGTGTTTGGGTCCTTTGCTTGTTCATTCTCTCCTTTCACAGCTGCCGCTCGTTTTCTGCGGCACGGCCCAGGTTGCTCTCATGTAACACAGCTCCCTCTTGGAAAGTTCTCCTCCAGGTCTATCACAATGTCTTCCCGGTTTTCAGATGTGATGTTGTATTGCTTTCTGGACAATTTCTCTGGTTCAGAGAAAATTTACAATTTTACAAGGTTTTTGCTGGGACTGGAGGACCTGAGTGAAAGGGGAGGTTCAAATAGGTGAGGACTTTATTCCCTAGAGTGTAGGAGAATGAGGGGAGACTTGATAGAGATACTCAAAATAATGAGGGGTATAGAGAGGGTATTTGCAAGCAGGATTTTTCCACTGAGGTTGGCTGAGACTAGAACCAGAGGTTAAGGGTGAAAAGTAAAATGGTTAATGGGAATATGTATACATACTTCGAGAATAAATGTGCTTAAAACTTCTTCACACAGAGGGTGGTGAGAGTGTGGAATGAGCTACCAGTGGATGCAGGTTCAATTTCAACACTCAAGAGAAATTTGGACAATACATGGATAGGAGAGGTATGCAGCACTATGGTCTTGGTGCAGGTCAATAGGACCAGGCAGATCAATGGTTCGGCACAGAATAGATGGGCCGAAGGGCCTACTTCTGTGCTGTAGTGCTCTGTGATTTTCCTTCGACTGGGAGTGAAGGACCTGTTTGGGGAGGTGTGAGTTAGGCATCTGAATGATATGATCTATCCATTGGAATTGGTGTTGCTTTATCGTTGTTCGTGATGGTCTCCTTCAGTACACTGCATCTGCCCTTCCCGCTGATCCTCAAAATCTTTCTTAAAGCTCTTTGAGAAATTCTTTTAGCTAATCCCAAAAGCCCAGAATGATTCAGTGTTGTGATGTAGTGCTTGATTTTGAGAGGTGAACCCGAAGTGATCGTTTCTTGATGACTTTGCAGATTCTGATGATATGACAAGCTATTGGTGGAAGGTGTACTGTATAAAATGTGATGGTTATCCATCATGTCTGACGGTCACGTAAACTGTGCAGGAGGAGTTTTCTAGTGAAAGAGCCATTGCACTGGGACAGTTCCACTTTCTCGGCCTCAGAAATCTCGGTCCAATGGTACAATCACAACCGAAGATTTCCAATATACCAATTACACATCAGTACAGTACAGTACAATCTTTACCTATTCTTGAAGTAACTCCATTCTCCAGTAATCCAAGTTGTTCTTGGGTTGTTTTCTCTGGAGCAGCAGAGGCTGAGGGGAGATCTGAGTGTGGTTTATAAGAATATAAGAAGCATACACCGACTATAAAAAGTGTTCACCTACCCCAGAAGCTTATTTGTTTTATTGTTCTACAACATTGAATCACAGTGGATTTAATTTGGCCTTTTTTTGACAACAGAAAATGACTCTTCTGTGTCAAAGTGAAAATAAATCTCTACAAAGTGATCTAAATTAATTACAAACATAAAAGACAAAATAACTGATTGCATAAGTATTCACCCCCTTCAAGTCAGTATTTAGTAGATGCACCTTTGGCAGCAATTACAGCCTTGAGTCTGTGTGGATAGGTCTCCATCAGCTTTGAATATCTGAACACTGCAATTTTTCTCCATTCTTCCTTACAGAACTGCTCAAACTCTGTCAGATTGCGTGGGGATTATGAGTGAACAGACCTTTTCAAGTCCAGCCACAAATTCTCAATTGGATTGAGGTCTGGACTCTGACTTGGCCACTCCAGGATGTTAACTTTGCTGTTTTTAAACTATTCCTGTGTAGCTTTCGCTTAATGCTTGAGGTCATTGTCTTGCTGGAAGACAAATCTTCTACCAAGTTGCAGTTCTCTTGCAAACTGCATCAGTTTTTCCTCCAGGATTTCCCTGTATTTTACTGCATTCTTTTTACTCTCTACCTTCACAAGCCTTCCAGGGCCTGTTACAGTGAAGCATCCCCACAGCACGATGCAGCCAGCACCATGCTTCACGGTAGGGATGGTGTGTTTTTGATGATATGCAGTGTTTGGCTTACACCAAACATAACATTTGGTCTGATGGCCAAAAAGCTCAATTTTGGTTTCATCAGACCATAATTCCTTCTTTCAGCTGACTTAAAAGTCTTCCACATGCCTCCTGGCAAACTCCAGCTGAGATTTCATGAGGTTTTTTTCCAACAGTGGCTTTCTCTCTGTCACTCTCCCATAAAGCTGTGACTGGTGAAGCACCCAGGCAACATTTGCATGCACAGTCTCTCCCATCGCAGCCACTGAAGCTTGTAACTCCTCCAGAGTTGTCACAGGTCTCCTGGTGGCCTCCCTCACACGTCCCCTTCTTGCACAGTCACTCAGTTTTTGAGGACAGCCTGCTCTTGGCAGATTTACAGCTCTGCCATTTCTTTCTATTTCTTGATGATTGACTTAATGGTACTCCAAGGGATATTCAGTGACTTGGAAATGTTCTTGTATCCATCTCCTGACTTGAGCTTTTTAATAACCTTTTTACAGAGTTGCTTGGAGTGTTCTTTTGTCTTCATGGTGTAGTTTTTGCCAGGACACTGACTCACCAGCAGTTGGACCTTCCAGTTACAGGTGTATCTTTACTACAATCAATTGCAACATCTTGACTGCACACAGGTGATCTCCATTTAACTAATCATGTGACTTCTAAAACCAATTGGCTGCACCAGGGATTATTTGGCGTCTCATATTAAAGGAGGTGAATACTTTTGCAATCAATTATTTTGTGTTTTATATTTGTAATTAATTTGGATCACTTTGTAGAGATCTGTTTTTACCTTGGCATAGAAGAGTCTTTTACTGTTGATCATTAAATGCACTGTGATTCAATGTTGTAAAACAATTGAACATGAAAACTTCGAAAGGGGATGAATACTTTTTATAGGCACTGGAGATCAGGGGTCACCAGCCTTTTTTGCACCACGGACCGGTTTAATGTTGACAATATTCTTGCGGACTGGCCGTTGGGGGGGGTGGGGTGTTAATCTCGACCGGAATATAGGTGACAAGTCAACTATAAGTCACTTATAAGTGGCTAATACACTCAATTTCGTTTCTAAAAGGGTTTATCTAACAAATTTAATATCAAACACACAGCTCACATCTTCTTCACGTGAATATAGTGATAAGTCAATTATAAGTCACTTATAAGTCAATAGTATCGTAACATTTTAAGTAACGTTTGGATATTAAACACACAGCGCATATTTTCCTCGTATGAACATATAAAATCATTGCAACAGACCAATATCGCTAAATCAGTGGGAGCCCTGGGCTTGTTTCCTTGCAACAAGATGGTTCCATCGAGGAGTGATGGGAGACAGCGATACTCGAAGGGGGTTCCTCATGTCCAGTCTATTCCGCAATTTAGTTTTCATTGCATTCATTGCAGGAAACCCCACTTCACAGAGATATGATGTTGGAAATGGAAGCAACATTTTCAGTGCTGAAGATGTTCTATAGGTCAGTTGTGGAGAGCGCCCTCTTCTTTGTGGTGGCGTGTTGGGGAGGAAGCATTAAGAAGAGGGACGCCTCACGTCTTAATAAGCTGGTAAGGAAGGCGGGCTCTGTCGTGGGCAAAGTACTGGAGAGTTTAACATCGGTAGCTGAGCGAAGGGCGCTGAGTAGGCTACGGTCAATTATGGATAACTCTGAACATCCTCTACATAGCACCATCCAGAGACAGAGAAGCAGTTTCAGTGACAGGTTACTATCGATGCAATGCTCCTCAGACAGGATGAAGAGGTCAATACTCCCCAATGCCATTAGGCTTTACAATTCTACCGCCAGGACTTAAGAACTTTTTAAAAGCTATTATTAATGCTTTTTGAGATAGTGATTTAGATGCATATCATATTTTTTACTGAGTTAAGTATTGTATGTAATTAGTTTTGCTACAACAAGTGTATGGGACATTGGAAAAAAGTTGAATTTCCCCATGGGGATGAATAAAGTATCTATCTATCTATCTATCTATCTTTTGTGGCTATCTCAGGATATTCAGCCTTGACTTTGATCCAGAATGCCAGCAGAGATGTTATGTCAAACATACTTTTCAGCCCACCGTCATTTGCAAGCTCGAGGAGTTGATCTTCTTCCTGCGCCAACGTGGATGATTCACTGGGGACATTCACAGTCACGGACCCATTCCTTTGCACGTCTTGGGTCATTTGCAGTTGGGAAGTAACGCTCAAATTCTGTCGACAGCGAAGATAGGTGATCGCGCACCAGCTGTGAGAAGGACGGTGCAGCCTCAGTCTCTCCCAAAATCCCAGCTAATGTTGGGAACATGTCAGATATGCCCCTGTCCTCTCGCCGTCCCCACAGTTCCAGTTTGGCTTTGAAAGCAGACACTTTATCTGCCAACTTAAAGACTGTTGTCATTCTCCCCTGAAGTGACAAATTGAGTTCATTGAGCAGGTTGAAGATGTCACACAGATAAGCGAGTTTTCCTATCCACTCCTTGACACTGAAATGTGCTGCCAGTGGTGACTTTTTCCTGAAAGAAAACTCTGTAGCGGCTCTCTTAACTCAAAAACCCTGGCCAGGGCTCCCCCTCGATAGTCACTTGACCTCAGTGAGTAAGAGAAGGTGTTTGTGCTCTGCATCCATTTCCTCGCAAAGCTGCTCAAACAGACGTGAGTTAAGGGCTTTTGCTTTGATGTGATTGATAACTTCAACAACGTCACTCGATACACTGTTAAGATCAGGTGACATTTTTCGGCTAGCCAGCATTTCCCTGTGTATGACACAGTGTGTAGACTGGCATTCAGGAGCAACCTCTTTGACTCGGGTAGTGAAACCAGACAGCCGTCCAGTCATAGCTGTAGCCCCGTCTGTGCATATTCCAGTCCATGACCAGTGAATGACCAGTACAGTTTGCCTGACCTGTACTCATTCAAAGACTTGAATAGTTCTGCCCCAGTTGTGTTAGTTGGCAGTGGCAGTGCACACAACATATCCTCATGCACATCGTCTTGAAATATATATCGCACATAATCTAGCAGTATTGCCTTGTTGTCGACATCAGTAAACTCGTCGACCTGGATAGCATACCATGGTGACTCGTTAAGCCGTTCCAACAGCTGTGCTTCGATGTCCTCCGCTATGTCATCAATTCTCCTTGAAACTGTGGTCTGAAAGAGAAACCTGTGCCATCTTGTTAGCTGCAGCTTCTCCCAACAGTTCACAGCACACGTCCTTGGCAGCAGGCAGAATCAATTCTTCACCGACAGTGAAAGGCTTCTTAGCCTTAGCAATATGGCTAGCCACTAAGTCCGCTCTCAAAGAAGCAGAGAAGCAGCATTTGTGGAGGTGGTAGCTCTCAGCACTTGCTTCTGTCCCGCTTGCTCACGTTTTTTCCGCTCAAAAAAACTCAATGGGTTTGTTTTTCTTTGTTTTTAAGTGCAGAGTGCTTGGACTCAAGGTACCGAAGCAGTTTTGAGGGCTTCATTGCCTCGTTAGACAGCTTGTCTCCACATAACACACACAGGGGGCTTGGAGCATGCAAGTCACCTGTCGCAATAAAGCCATATTTTATGTTCAACACATTGTATTTTCTGTTGAAGGAAGGTTTCTTTTTTTTTGCAGTCTTGGCCTCAGCTGTCTCTGCATTATCATCATCGTTAGGCCTTTTATGTCCCCTCCCACCTCTTCCAAAGAAACTCTCGAGCGACGTTCGTTTTTTGCTCATCAAGTAGTTGTAGGTTAATGACCGACTGAGGACCTCGCGTGGGTAATGACCTCGCGTGTGTTCAAGTTCAACACTGGGTGTGACAGGGAATGAGGAAAGGTGCAGCTGACTCATATCGTTTCATATCGCCAAATCATATCGTTTCCTCGTGGCCCAGTAGCACATGCTTAGTGGCCCAGTGGTTGGGGACCACTGTACTAGATAATATAGACAGGCAGTATCTTTCTCACAGCGTTGAAACGACCAAAGCCAGAGGCATGCATTTAAGGTGAGAGGGGATCATTTTAAAAGAGATGGGAGGGGCAATTTATTAACAGAGAGTAGGGGTGCCTGGAATACGCTGGCTGAAGTGGTGATAGAGGTAGATACACTAGGGACTTCTAAGAGATGTTTAGGTAGGCACATGACTGTGAAGAAAATGGAAGGATATGGACATTGTGTAGGCAGAACAGACTAGTTTGGTTGGCCATTTGATTATTAATTTATTTTGTTCGGCACTGCATTGTGGGCTGAAGGGCCTGTTCCTGTGCTGTACTGTTCTATGTTGTATCATGCGTGTGACCATTTCTGAAACGTCCCCCGAGGCTTGTAGCTACAGGGCTCTTCCTGCACAATAGCAAAATGATCAGTAGTTGCTGAAACTGACAATGCCGTGTCAAAGTCAATTTTACAATTTCATTGCACAGGTGCAAAGGCAAGCTCAGTTACAGCAGTACTCACAGGCACATAACCTCCCATAAGCAGCAGCACATGCAGGCAGCATTCACAAGAAAGGCATAAACTCAGCCAGGGTCTAATGCTCAGGCTTTATAAAGCATTGGTCAGATCTCACTTGGGGTATTGTTAGCAGCTCTGGGCCCCTTTACTGAGAACGGGTGTGCTGGCATTGGAGAGGATTCGGCGGAGGATCACCAGAACGGTTCTGGGAATGAAAGGGTTAACATATGAGGAATCTTATTGAAGCCTGTTGAATATTAAAAGACCTAGGTAGAGTGGATGTGGAGGGACAGTCTAGAAACAGCGGGCACAGCCTCAGACTAGAGGAACTCTTTAGAAAAAGGATGTGGATAAATTTCCTTAGCCACAGGGGGGTTAATCTGTAGAATTCCTTCCCTCCCCTTGGCCCTCTATTTTCCTGCTATCCTTGTGACTACCTCTTATTCAGTATGTGCTGAATGTGTCTGCCTTCACCACTACCCATGGCAGTGCATTTCTCATACCTACCACGTTCTGTGTAAAAAAAAACTTACCTCTGACCATCCCCTCTATACGTTCCTCATATTAGTGATTTCTGCCATTGCAAAAATTCTCCGTGTGTCCACTCAATCCATCTTATCGACCTCTATCAATTTACCTCTCATCCTCCTTCTCTCCGGTGATAAAAGCCCTAGCAGCTCAACCTATCCTCATAAGACATGCTCTCTAATCCAGGCAGCGTCCCGGTAAACCTCCTCTGCACCGGCTTGAAAGCTTCCACATCCTTCCTATAATGAGGTAACCAGAAATGAACGCAATGTTCCTGTGGTGAACTACATACACCTGTCTGGACACGCCCCCCCCCCCCCCCGCTGACTGCTCCTGTGGCTCCTCCCACTGACCGTGGCTCCTCCCACAGACCCCGGTATAAAGGCGATTGGGGCCTGAGCCCTGCCTCTCAGTCTCCAGGATGTAGTATGGTGGTCAATTGCTGCTTGTTCTTTCTTCCAGTCAATAAAAACCAATATCTCACCTCCCGTCTCAGAGAGTTATTGATGGTGCATCAGTTCCAGGTGTGGTCTAACCAGGCAGCACAGCATCTGCCTCCTTGTGTGGCAAATTTTACACAATTTTCATCAAAAAAACATAATGAGGTTAAATAAAAGTCTATTTTAGTGCCAAGTGATGAGAGCGGCCATACTGTTGCTGAGCTGTGGTGATTACAGGTTTGCCTTATCTGTTCATGAACTAAGTGGTTGAAGGGAAGTATCTGTTGCTGAACCTGGTGGCGTGAGCTTTCAGGCTTCAGTAACTCCTGCCTGATGGTAGCTACAAGAAGATGGCATGCCCAGATTGTGGGGACCTTTGATATTGGGCGTTGCTTCCTTGAGACAGCACCTCTTGTAGGTGCTACTCATGGTGGGGAGAAATGTGCTCATGATGCAATTCTTACATTCCTGTGTCCTAGGATTCTGTCCCTCCTCTTGCTAAATATCAACATTCCATTTTTTAATACCAGCATACTCATCCCTATTCTCAATATCATCCATGTACAATAAAACTTACGGTAGTGGAGCGGTTAGTGCAGTTGCGTTACAGCACCAGCAATCACCGATTGGGGTTCGATTCCCACCACGGTCTGTAAAGAGTTTTGTATGATTTTCGTGACCTCCCCCCCCACCCCTCGTGACTGCATGGGGTTTCCTCTGGGTGCTCTGGTTCTTCACACATTCCAAAGACGTACAAGTCAGGGTTAGTGAGTTGTGGCCATCCTGTGTTGGCACCGGAAACATGGTGACATTTGTGGGCTGCCCCCAGAACGTCCTTAGACTGTGCTGGTCGTTGATGCAAAATAATGCATTTCACTGTATGTTTCGATGGATGTGTGACGAATAAAGTTAATCTTTAATTCCTTAACTCAAACTCCAGGCATAAATTCCCTCATTTGTCTTTGAGTGGACCTACCATATTTCTATAGCTACCCTTTTACTCCTAACATACTTGTAAAATGCCTCTCTTTAATCCTATTTGGCAAGGGCATTCTATGCTCCTCCAAATTTTTGTTTACGTTCTGACCTGCTTTCTTTATATTCATTTATTTATATATTTATTTAGAGAAGCAGCACAGAATAGGCCCATCCGGTCCTTCGAGCACACTGCCAACAACCCCCCGATCTAACCCAAACCTAATCAGAGACAGTTTACAATGACCAATTAACCTACTAACCGGTACGTCTTTGGAATAAGGGAGGAAACCCAAGCAACTGCAGGAAACCTACAATTTTACGGGGAAGATGTACAAACTTCTTATGTAAGATGCCGGGACTGAACTCCGAGCTGTGGTGTCTCAAGCTGGAAGAGAGTTGCACTAACTGCCAATCTCAGCTTTCTAAATATTTCATCCACATCACCGAGGACCTCACATGGCCTGTCCACACCAGCTGTGTGGTGAAAAAGACACATCAGCATCTCTTTCACCTCAGACAGTTGAGGAGGTTTGGTATGGACCCCCAAATCCTAAGAACTTTCCACAGGGGCACAACTGAGAGCATCCTGACTGGCTGCATCACTGCCTGGTATGGGTACTGTACATGAAAGATGTGGATTTTCCCTCAGTGTATACAGTACTATGCAAAACTCTTAGGCATATATATATATAGTTAGGATGTCTAAGACTTAAGAGCATAAGATATAGGAGCAGAAGTAGGCCATTCAGCCCATCGAGTCTGCTCCACCATTCAATCATGGGCTGATCCAATTCTTCCAGTCATCCCCACTCCCCTGCTTTCACCCCATACCCTTTGATGCCCTGACTATTCAAGAACCTATCTATCTCTGCCTTAAATACACCCAATGACTTGGCCTCTACAGCCGCTCATGGCAACAAATTCCACAGATTTACCACCCCCGGACTAAAGTAATTTCACTGCATCTCAGTTCTAAATGGACATCCTTCAATCCTGAAGTCATGCCCTCTTGTCCTGGACTCCCCTACCATGGGAAATAATTTTGCCATATCTAATCTGTTCAGGCCTTTTAACATTCAGAATGTTTCTGTGAAATGCCCCCTCATTCTCCTGAACTCCAGGAAATAAAGAGCTGCCAGACATTCCTCATACAGTAACTCTTTCATTCATGGAATCATTCCTGTGAATCTTCACTGAACCCTCTCCAATGTCAGTATATCCTTTCTAAAGTAAGGAACCCAAAACTGCACACAATACTCCGAGTCACACGAGTGCCTTATAGAGCCTCAACATCACATCCCCGGTCTTATATTCTATACCTCTAGAAATGAATGCCAACATTGCATTCGCCTTCTTCATCACCGGCTCAACCGGAAGGTTAACCTTTATGGTATCCTGCACAAGAACTCCCAAGTCCCTTTGCATCTCTGCATTTTGAATTCTCTCCCCATCTAAATAATAGTCTGCCTATTTATTTCTTCCAGCAAAGTGCATGACCATACACTTGCCAACATTGTATTTCATTTGCCACTTCTTTGCCCATTCCCCTAAACTATCTAACTCTCTCTGTAGGCTCTCTACTTCCTCAACACTACCTGCTCCTCCACCTATCTTTGTATCATCGGCAAATTTAACCACAAATCCATTGATCCCATAGTCCAAAATCATTGACATACATCGTAAAAAGCAGCGGTCCCAACACCAACCCCTGTGGAACTCCACTGGTAACTGGCAACCAGCCAGAATAGGATCCCTTTATTCCCACTCTCTGTTTTCTGCCGACCAGCCAATGCCCTACCCATGCTAGTAACTGCCCTGTTTCCAGGGGCTCTTATCTTGCTAAGTATCTCATGTGCGGCACCTTGTCAAAGGCCTTCTGAAAATCCAAGTACACCACATCTACTGCATCTCCTTTGTCTACCCTGCTTGTAATTTCCTCAAAAAGTTGCAATAGGTTAGTCAGGTAGTATTTTTCTTTCAGGAAACCACACTGGTTTTGGCCTGTCTTGTCATGTGCCTTCAGGTACTCTAATCTCATCCCCAACAATCGATTCCAACAACTCCCCAACCACTGATGTCAGGCTAACAGGTCTATAGTTTCCTTTCTGCTGCTTCCCACCCTTCTTAAATAGCGGAGTAACATTTGCAATTTTCCAGTCATCCAGTACAATGCCAGAATCTATCGCCTCCGCAATCTCTCTAGCTACTTCCTTCAGAACCAGAGGGTGTATTTCATCAGGTCCAGGAGATTTGTCCACCCTCAGACCATTAAGCTTCCTGAGCGCCTTCTCAGTTGTAATTTTCATGACTGATACTTCACTTCTCTGACACTCTTGAATGCCCATTATACTGCAGATGTCTTGCACTGTGAAGACTAATGCAAATTACACATACAGTTCCTCTGCCATCTCTGCATGTCTCATTATGATATCTCCAGCGTCATTTCTATTGGTCCTATATCTACCCTCAACTCTCTTTTACCTTTTAGTATCTTCTTTGATATCATTCGCAAGCTTCCTTTCATAATTCATCTTTTCCTTCCTAATGACCTTCCTAGTTTCCTTCTGCAAGTTTTTAAAAGCTTCCCAATCCTTTCTCTTCCCACTAGCTCTGACTTCTTTGTATGGCCTCTCTTTTGCTTTTACTTTGGCTCTGGCTTCACTTGTCAGCCATGGTAGTGTTCTTCTTCCATTCAAAAATCTCTTCTTATTTGGAATATATCTGTCTTGCACTTCTCTCATATTCTGCAGAAACTCCAGCCATTGCTGCTCTGTTGTCCTTCCTGCTAGTGTCCCTTTCCAGTCAACCTTAGCCAGTTCCCCTCTCATGCCACTGTAATTTCCTTTATTCCACTGAAATACCAACATATTGGAATTTAGTTTCTCCTTCTCAAATTTCAAAGTGAACTTGATCAGATTGTGATCACTGTTCCCTAAGGGTTCCTGAACCTTAACCTCGCTTATCACCTCCGGATCATTGCACACACCCAATCCAGCACAACCAATCCCCTAGTGGGCTCAGCAACAAGCTGTTCTAAAAAGCCATCCCTTAGACATTCTACAAATTCTCTCTTGAGATCCAGTACTGACCTGATTTTCCCAATCCACATTCATGTTAAAATCCCCAATGATTATTATGACATTACCTTTCTGACACACCTTTTCAATCTCCTGCGGTAGTTTGTAATCCACATCCTGGTTGCTGTTTGGAGGCCTGTATACAACTGCCATTAGGGTCCTTTGACCCTTGCCATTTCTTAACTCAACCAAAGAGACTCTACACCTTCCGATGTTATGTCATCCCTTTCTTATGATTTAACATTATTTCTCTTACACAGGGCCACACCACCCCTTCTGCCTACTAACCTATCTTTCCAATACACCGTATATCCTTGGACATTCAGCTCCCTATGGCAGCCATCCTTTAGCCAAGTTTCAGAGATGGCCTCAATGTCATACTTGCCAATCTGTAGCTGAATTTCAAGATCGTCCATTTTATTCCTTATGCTGCGTGCATTCAAATACAACACTCTCAGTCCAGTATTTGTTGCTTTCAGTAATCTTGCACAGTACTGTAGCAATTTTATGGGCTCATAGTCCTCTCAGAAATCAGATGGTAGAGGTGAAGAAGCTGTTTCTAAACCACTGAGTATGTGCCTCCCGTATCTTATCCTTGATGGTAGCAGTGAGAAGAGGGCATGTCCAGGATGATGGGGGGAGGGGTTCCTTAATGATGGATGCCGCCTTTTTGAGCCGCCACCTTTTGAAGATGTCCTTGACACTGGGAGGGCAGTGTCCATGATGGAGCTGGCTGAGTTTGCAACCCTCTGCAGCTTTTACCAATCCTGTGCAGTGGCCCCTCTTTCCCAGACGTGATGCAACCAGTCAGAATACTCTCTAACGGTGCACCTGCAGAAATCTGTGACAGAATTGGTGACAGACAAAATCTCTGCAAACTCCTAATGAAATATAGCTGCTGGCTTGCCTTTTTTGAAATTGCAAGGATATGTTGGGCCCAGGACAAATCTTCAGAGATATTGACACCTCAGAAATTGAAGCTGCTCACCCTTTCCACTGCTGGCACCTCGATGTTGTTTTTACATGATCTGCCTACTTATCTCTTTCCTCCAACTCCCACTGGGAGGCCGGCAGCATAATGCCGTGAGAGTGATTGCATATTTCGTATCCCTGAGTTATACCCACGTGGCCTCACTGGATTGCCCTCCAAGATTTCCTCTCCTAGTTCAGCAATGGCATTCTCCCTAAGTGCTGCCACTCTCCCACTTCCTCGACAACTCTTTCTGTCACATCTAAAACATCTTATGTTACAGCACAGCACAGGCCCAAATGTACATTTAATGAATGACGGTTAAACATTTGAACCCAAAGCCCCCCCCAGCTCCCCCCCATGCACATTCAGCAGCAAAGCAATGACCCCCCCCCCCCCACCCCACCCCACCAGCAGAAAAGCATCGGCACCCTCCGCCGAGCACCCAAGTGTGCAGCAAAGCATCAATAAAGACACCGGCTTGTAGTATCCCAAAGACTACTCGTTCACCCGGTAATTCAACATACCACAGGCTCTCTCTCTCCCTAAGAGATGTCCCACAGCGAGAGGGGAGGCATAACAAACAATTCACTGATATGTGATGTCACGGGTCTGTTGCATTGCTTTTTCCGAGCTCCGCGCCCAGAGGGTGGGCCTCAGGGCTCAGGGCTCTGGACACACAGCCCACGGCAGCCAACCCGCTGCTCCCAATGTTCCGTGTTCTCCTGTGACGCCTCAGTCAGGGGCACCGGCCTTGAATCAGCCCGTCTCCAGAGCCAAGAAAATCCGACACCCTGAAGGCACGCTAGTCTCCCAGGCCACGTCCTTGGGATGTCTAAAAGCAGCCGGTCCTGAGTCCGTGAGAGCGGATCCCATTCCCACAGAGAACCAAAGTCAGAGTGTAACTCCAGGTCAGGGTCTTCAAAAGAACCTTGAAAAGGAAAAATATATCAAAGTTAGAAATAGAGCTGTTTGTTGTGCTGACCTTTAACCTTCTCTATCTATCCCTTCCCTCCTACATAGTTTTCCATTTTTCTATCATCCATGTTTCTATTTGAAAGTTTCTTAAATGCTCCTAATATCTGCCTCTACCACCATCCCTGGCAGGCCATTCCACGCACCCATGAATCTCTGTGTACAGAACTTAACTTTGACAATATCTTTATCATTATGTGTCATATCGTTGCATGACGTGGGCAATCATGGTCTTTGTTTCTGCAGAAGTGGTTTGTATTGCCTTCTGCTGGGCAGTGTCTTTACAAGACAGGTGACCCCAGCCATTGGCTTCAGAGATTGTCTGCCTGGCGTCAGTGGTCACATAACCAGGACTTGTGATATGCACCGGCTGCTCCCATGGCTTCATACGACCCTGATCTGGGAGTTAAGCAGGTGCTACACCTTGCCCAAGGGTGACCTGCAGGCTAGCAGAGGGAAGGAGCACCTCCTTTGGTAGAAACGTATCTCCAACCCGACTCCCACTTACCTTTGACATGCCCCTCCCCAATACTTTCCTCCAATCACCTGAAAATTATGCCCCTCGCCATAACACATGAACTCTGCAATGTGAGCTGCCATTTCCACTCTTCTCTCAACTAAGTTTTTGTAATGATCATAAAGACCATAAGAAACAGGAGTAGAATTAGGCCATTCAGCCCATCGAGTCTGCTCCTCCATTTAATCATGGCTGATCCCGAATCCCACTCAACCCCATACACCTGTCCACTCATCATATCCCTTGATGCCCTGACCACTCAGGAATCTATTAACTTCTGCATTAAATACACCCATGGACTTGGCTTCAACCGCAGTTTGTGCCAGTGAATTCCAGTTTCACCACTTCTTGGCAAAAAAAATTCCTCCTTCCTTCTGTTCTAAAAAGTCACCACTCAATTTTGAGGCTGTGCCCTCTAGTTCTGGATGCACCTACCATAGGAAACATTTTCTCCACAAACACCTTATCTAGTTCTTTCAACATTTGGTAGGTTTCAATGAGATCCCCACGTATTCTTCTAAATTTCAGTGAATACAGACCCAAAGCTGCCAAATGCTCTTCATATGTTAACCCCCTTATTCCCAGAATCATCCTCGTGACCCTCCTCTGGACTCTATCCAATGACAATACATCCTGTCTGAGATAAGACACCAAAAACTGTTGACAATACACCAAGTGCAGCCTGACTAGTGATCTATAAAGTTTTGATTATCTCCTTTTTATATTGTATTCCCCTTGAAATAAATGCCAACATTGCATTTGCCTTCTTTACCACAGACCCAACCTGTAAGTTAACCTTCTGGGAGTCTTGCACGAGGACTCCCAAGTCCATCTGCACCTCTGATGTTTGAATTTTCTCCCCATTTAGATAATAGTCTGCACTATTGTTCCTTTTACCAAAGTGCATTATCATACATTTCCCAACACTATATTCCATCTCCCACTTTTTAGCCCATTCTTCCAATTTGTCTAAGTCCTGCTGCAATCGCTTCATCAGCACTACCTACCCCTTCACCTATCTTAGTATCATCTGCAAACTTCTTAAAGAGTGGAGTGACATTTGCAATTTTCCATTCCTCCGGGACCATGCCAGAATCAAGTTATTCTTGAAAGATCATGACCAATGCATCTGTTATCTCTTCAGCACCCTCTCTCGGGACCCTGGGATGTAGACCAGCTGATCCAGGTGACTTATCCACCTTAAGACCTTTCAGTTTGCCTAGAACTTTTTCCTTTATAATAGCAATGGCACTCACTCCTGCTCCCTGACACTCGTGGATACCTGGCATACAGCAAGTGTTTTTCACAGTAAAGTCTGAAGCAAAGTACTTATTAAGTTCATTTGCCATTTCTTTGTCCCCAGTTACTACCTCACCAATTTCAACTCTCACTTCCCTTTTATTCTTTATATAACTGAGAAAACTTTTAGTATCCTGCTTTATATTTTTGGCCACTTTGCCCTCATATTTCATCTCTTCCCTTCTCAAAGCTTTTTTAGTTGCCTTTTGATGGATTTTAAAAACTTCCCAATCATCCAACCTCCCACTCACTTTTGCTACATTATTTGCCTTTTCCTTGGCTTTTATGTAGTCATTAACTTCTCTTGTCGGCTATGGTTGCCTGCCTCCACCATTTGAGAACTTTTTCTTCTATGGGACATATCTATCAGATGCATTGTTAACTATTCCCAGAAAATTCAGCCACCCCTGTTCCGCCATCATACCCGCCAGTAACCTCCTCCAATCCACCTGGGTGAGCTCCTCTCTCGTGCCCGCGTAATTCCCTTCATTCCATTGTGATACTGATACATCTGACTTAAGCTTCTCCCTCTCAAATTACAGTATGACTTCGATCATATTATGATCTCTGCCTCCTAATGGTTCCTTTATGTTAATAAGATCTGGGTTATTACACAACACCCAATCCTGATGAAGGGTCTCGTCCCGAAACGTTGACTGCTCGTTTCCACGGATGCTGCCCGACGTGCTGAGTTCCTCCAGCATGTTTGTACATGTTGATTTGACCACAGCATCTGCAGTGTAATTTGTGTTTACCCAATCTAAGATGGCTTAGAATCTAAGTTTCCCTGAGGAAACTCAAGCACAAGCTGCTCTAAAAAGCCATCTGGTAGGCATTCAACGAATTCCCTCTCTTGCGATCTGACACCAACCTGATTATCCCAATTCCTTAGCATACTGAAGTCCCCCATTGTAATTGTGACATTACCCTTATTACATGCCCTTTCCAGTTCCCTTTGCAATCTCAACCCCACATCTTGGCATCTATTTGGAGGCCTATACATATATGATTCCCATAACTGATTTTTTACGCTTGTAATTTCTTAATTCCACTCACAGACTTGACATTCTCTGACCCTGTCACCTCTTTCTAAAAATGTAATTCCATCTCTTACCACCATACCGATATTATAGCTTAGATGTACACTCTTGTTAAGTACCTTTGCTCCGTCTTCTCCTATTGGTCACTCATTTCAATTTGATTTCCCATTCTGACATGTCTGTCCAGGATCTTCTCTACTTCCATAAGGAGGCCAAAGTCAGGTGGAGGAGCAACACCTCATATTCTGTCTATGTAGCCTTCAACTTTTTGGCATGAACATCGATTTCTCTAAATTCCAGTAGTTTCTCCCCCCCCCCCCCCCCACCCCTTCCTCCTTCTCTCTTTTTCCATTTCGCACTCACTTTGGCTCCCCTCTCACCTCTTCTCTTCTCCTCACCTGCCCAGCATCTGGTGACCCTCCTCCTTCCCTTTCTTCCATGGTCTACTATCCTCTGCTATCAGATTTTGAGAGGAGAGGATCATATCCTTTCCTATCATATTCTACCTTTACCTCTTCCACCCATCTCCTCTGAGCTTCTCGTTTCCTCCCCCCTCACACGCCCACCCACATATCCTCTCAAATGGTCTCACCTATCACCTACTCAAAAGATTCTGCAGATACTGGACATTCAGAGCAACACACAGTTGGCAGTGGTTCCCAACCTGGGGTCCATTGACCCCTCGGTTATTGGTGAGGTCCATGGCATAAAAAGTTTCTATAAGTGTACACCCCAGATAAATACTTTGTGGAGATTTGTGATATATATGATTATATGATATGTATGTACAATGTCTGAAATACATCTTATGGAAATGTTTGTTTGATGATGAACTTGAATAAAAAAATAAATTACACGAAAATTTATCTTGTAAATCTCCTCTAAACGTTTCTCTCATCTTAAATCTATATCCTCTAGTATTCTGACATTTCAACCCCAGGAAAAAGACTCTGACTATGTCTAGAGTCACACATATAAAATTCTGGAAGAACTCAGCAGGTCAGGCAGCATCTATGGAGATAATTAATTAAATTGTCAGGACTAGAGAATAGCTTTGGCCCAAAACATCAACTTTATTCATTTTTACAGATGGCTGACCTGCTGAGTTCCTCTGGCAATTTGTGTGGGTCGCTATGGATTTCCAGCATCGTAGAATATCTTGTGTTTCTGACTACGTCTGTCAGAATTTTATAAACATCTGTCAGGTTTCTCGACAGCCTCCAGTGCTCCAGAGAAAGAAACCCATCTTTGTCCAACTTCTTCTTATTTCTAACACTCTCCAACCCAGGAAGCATCTGAGCAAACCTCTTCCGCACCCTCTCCAAAACCTCCAGGTCCACCAGAAATGCACACACTTCCCCACGGATCTGACCGAAGTGTTTATGACTGCAGAATGACTTCCTGCCTCTTCTACTCAGCACACTGACCGATGAAAGCAAGCATGGCCCCACACCTTCTTAACAACCAGAATCTCCTTGCGTTTCCACTTTCAGATGCAGTGGCACTGAAATTGTGTTTGTCCACCTGTGATATAACCATCCAACCCAACAAGCCTCTGCCACCCAATTGCACCCATGTGACGGTATGTTTTTGGACTGTGAGAGGAAACCGTAACACCCAGAGGAAACCTATGCAGTCACAGGAAGAACATACATATTCCTTACAGACAGCGACAGAACTGAACCCAGGTCATTGGTGCTGTAATAGCATTACGCTAACTGCTGCATTACCATGACATTCTAAATCATCCATGTGCCTATCTAAGGGTTCTTTAAATGCCCCAAATGTATCTGCCTCTACCAGCACCTCTTGGCAGGATGTTCCACACACCCACCATTCTCTGTGTACAGAACTGACCTCTGACATCCCCTCCTTTATTTACCCCTGACATCCCCCCCCCCCCCCACATTACTTTCCTCCAATCACCCTCACATTGTCAATTTCAGCCCTGGGAAAAAGTCCTTGGCTCTCCACTCAATCTATGCCTCTTGTACACCTCTATCAAGACACCTGCTAAACTTATAAAAACCACCTGCATCTAAATTATGAATTAAATCACAGGTGGGGAAAAACACAATTTCAATGGTCACTTATGATGAAGTTTCAGGTTTCAAAGTTTTAAAGCACAATTATTATCAAATTATGTATACAGAAGGCCGTTGAGATGGAGACACGTCTCTACCAGAGGAGGTGTGAAGTGTTCCTTCCCTTTGCTAGCCTGCAGGTCACCCTTGAGCAAGGTGTAGCACCTGTTCATCCCCCCCGATCAGGGTCACATGAAGCCATGGGAGCAGGTGGTGGATGGTCGTATGAGCAGCCGGTGCAGATCACAAGCCCTGGTTATGTGACCACTGACACCAGGCAGACAATCTCTGAAGATTATTGATAATGGCTGGGGTCACCCATCTTGTAAAGGCACTGCCCAGAAGAAGGCAATGGCAAATCACTTCTGTAGAAAGACCATGATCACCCAGATCGTACGACACAGCACATAACAATGACGGTATGTATCGTATACAGCGTCTTCCCGCAGGCAGTCATGAAATAACGAGGCATCATCAAACCTGCTTAAGAAGAACCCCACACAACAAAGACCATCAAGCACGCATCACGCGAAGAAAAGAACAAATCGGGCTGCCAACAAAAAGCGAGCGATTAAGACACAGAACATTAACATCAAACCGCAGAGTTCCCGAAAGCGAGGCCACGTCCACGAGCCGCCGAGGGGAGTGAAGCCGGTCCAGAAGCCGATGGCCTCAGGCCACTGTGACCGAGTCAGTCAGTTCAGCCCCGCGTCGATGGCTGCAGGCCACAGACACAGAGCCAGTTTGCGCTGAAACACCTTGATCAAACCACGTGGATCGCATAATGAGCTGCAGGGTCTGCAACACGGGTCCACGCCCACGACCCACCGAGAAATCGAACCTTTCAGCATTAGACCCAAGACTTCTGCGCCATCCGCAGGCAGACGCGGGGGTGGGGGGGGGGGTCAAACACAGGCAGACAGGCACTGAACACCTGTTCGGTTTCCACTTATCGCTGTCAATTTTAATCTCGCTGGATGATTTAATCTACGTGGAATAATAGGTTCCTGTTCCGTCTCATCCCCACCAAATTCCCTGGGAGATGGCAAAAACGCAGGTTGCTTAGTTGGCTCAAAAATACATCTTTGAAATGGAAATTACATGCTGCAATTGGTCACGGTTGAGAAGTATATTTGAACCAGGGGTTCCCATCCTGGGGGGCATAATGTTGTTGGTCCATGGCATAAAAAGTGTTTGGGAACACCTCATTTAAAAGAAGAAGTGTATCTAGTAATTTTGTGAGCTCTCTGCAGGATGTCGCCGTTGGTCACTGCCACCATTTTACCAGAGTGAGAAGTCAGTTTCAAAGGGCTGAGACCGGCTAAATGCAGGTAGATGTGAACGTCAACAGGTACATCACTGCCACAGTGTGGTTCACCATTGCAGCCTCTTCAGTTAGTTGAAGTATTTGTTTCTGATCCTTCTGATTATGAGCTTGTATATGTGATTGATATGTAAATGACAGTCTTGTGGGTAGTCAGAAATCAGAAAAGACATCAGGTTAAACTTCATTTTTTAAATTTTATTTTATTTAGAGATGCAGCTCAGATCAGACCCTTCCGGCCCAACAAACCGCATTACCCAGCAACCCACCTATTTAACTCTAGTCTTCTTCTTTTGCCCGTTACGCCACTGCCATTTAGGGCAGCAATGAAGGTCCTCCATCTCTGGCAGCATTCACGTCTCCCTTCTTTGTGTCAGCAGCTTCCTCTTGGTTTATCGTCAGTCATGCAAGTCCCTGGAGTCTCAGGAATACAGTCACACACAAATGTAGAAGGATTCTTCATTGGTGTTCCTGTAACAATTTTGTTTCATCAGTTAGGGTTGTTAACCCTGAGCTGAACCCCTAAACCTGGAGGATCAATGGACGTAGTCTGGCCTCTACTCTTTGACCTGTTTGGCATGGGTGACCCTACCAAGAGCCAAAGCACAAAGCCCTGACTCCAGCCAGTATAGCTCTCCCGGTTATTGAGGCACACAAGCCACCAAACCACCACAAGGTTGTGGTCCCCAAGGAGGTAACACTAGCCTAATCACAGGACTATTCACAATGAATAATTAACTTACTAACCATGCGTCTTTGGATTGCGGGAGGAAGCCGACGCGATCATGGGACAAACATACAAGTGAAATCGGAATTGAACTCTGAACTCCAGAGTGCCCGATTTGTAATAGTGTTTCACTAACCTCTACACTACTGTGGCACCCTTCCACAAATCCATTTCACGCCAGAGCCCCAAAATAGAAACAAAACCGGCTTGCTTTTGCACCACGCGTATCCCCAGAGTCTTCAGCTCACTCCTGGCGTCCTGGGCCATTAAACCTTTGGGCGGAACAGAAAAACCAACAAAAAGTGGTGGCTGCAGCCCAGTCCATCACAGGCAAAGCCCTCCCCACTATTGAGCATGTCCCCAAGGAGCACTGCCACAAGAAAGCAGCGTCCATCGTCAAGGACCCCACCATCCATACATTGCTCTCATCTTGCTGCTGCCATTGGGCAGGAGGTGTTGGAGCGTCAGGTCCCACACCATCAGGTGCAGGAACAGTTATTACCCTTCAACCATCAGTCTCCTGGACCAATGTGGATAACATCACAAACTTTTAATGGTGAAGTGCAGGCCCTTCTACTTATCGAGGGAGTTCACTGCCATTGTGATTATTGTAGTTTATATCAAACCACCTCCCCCGCCCCAACCCGTGCTCGTGCTGGACAAGCGCATCAGGAGCTCAACGGCACAATCTGCAACTTCAACCATGCCAACTTAAAAACAGTCCTGCCAAAGTCCTGCTGGCACGTCAACTTCACAAGCAGAGGAGAGAATTTATTAGACCTGGTTTATAGCAACGTTTGTGGAGCTTACACCCCAGGGACTCAGACCCCGTATTGATTTTGCTAATCACTGCATACAGACCAGTTGGTTAAACATGTCAAACCAGTTCACAGGGAGATCAGGAACTTGGTCTGCACTTAAGTGGACGATCTAACCTGGACCCTCAAGACTTCCTCACGAGCCAAGAAGGAACAGCACCATCTACACTTTTTGAGGAGACTGAGGCAGTGATGCATGCAAAGCTCTCTGCCCCCCACCCATTCTAACAACTTTCTGCAGGACCACCATCAAGAGTGTCCTGTCTGGCTGCGTCATTGGGTGGGACAGAGTCTGCAAGACATCAGACCCCAAGATCCTACCAAGGGTAGTAAAAACTGCCGAGAGGATCATAGGGGTCTCCTTGCCCCTTAATGAATACGGGAGCGAGCAGACGAAGGGCCAAAAGCATTGTTGAGGATTCCTACCATGCATCCCACAATCTCGTTGACCCACTACCATCAGGAAGGAGGTACAGGAGCATCAGGACTAGGACTGCCAGACTGGGTAATGGCTTCTTCCCTCAGGCTGCGAGACTAATGAATGCTCTGACACCACTGAGGTCCCATCACTAGGACAGCGAGCTACCTACTGTTCACCTATTTTACTGTGCTTTACTACATGCATTTTGAATTCTATTTTATTAGCTTATTTTTAGTATAATATTTTGGTTTATGTGCTGTGTGTGATACATGCTGTATGGCTGCACTGTGGTCTGGGGGAATGTTGTTTCATTTGGTTGTATACATCTACAGTCAAGTGACCTCAAACTCGAAATTGAACTTCACTCACCTCAACACTGAGCTGTGCCTGCGACTTTTGCACAGTACTGTATTTGTCGACATGGAGAGGAGAGCGGGTTTGTAAATCTGACAGGAACAAAAGATGCTGGAAATGGCGAAGGTGGAGTGCCACAGGAACAGTGTGGGACAGGTGGCAGAGGAGTGCCAGGGGTAGGGGAGGTGGTGTTGGTGCAGACACACCCAGCCCTGAGACACCAAGCAAGGTAATTTGATTCCAAACATTTGTTTTATTAATCATTACAGAATGTTTCTCTAGTGCTTCCCACGAAGTTTGTAAATCTGGCAGGAGCAAAGGAGGTTGGGAATGGTGAGGGTGGAGTGTCGTGGGAGGGGTGTGGGACAGGTGGCAGAGAAGGAGCGCCAGGGGCAGGGGGTAGCGCAGGTGCAGACACACCCAGGTTGAGACACCGGGCAAAATCATTTGATTCCAAATAATTGGTTTATTGATCATTACAGAATGTCTCTCTGGTAGTTCCTGCTCCCTCCCTCTTCCTTCCCATTTTCCTAACCATGACTCCCCTCTCCCTGCCCCCTTCCCACTCTCAGTCCACAATAGAGACCCAAATCAGAATCAGGTTTATCATCTCTCATATATGTCATGAAATGTGTTTTTTTACAGTAGTAGTATAGTGCAATATATAAAATTATGACAGTGCTTCGTGGAAAAAGTGTGCTTGCATCTACCCTTTTTATAGTCCTGTTGCTGTTAACTTACCTTCTTTAAGGCTGTTTTGGCAGTGGGAGCCCAGTATTATCTGGTGCTTATCTATGAGGATATTAATAAGTACAAAAAACATTCATTAGCCAATTTTTGTGACCTGGGTTCAATGAAGCCGCTGTCTGGAAGGAGTTTGTGCTTGGCAACGTATTACTATATAAGAATATGGTAGCGTTGTAGTTCGTGCATCGTTTTGTAGTACCAGCGATCACCGATTAGGGTTCGAGGACATAAAACATTGAACATTACAGTACTGTTCCACATATGGTGTTAACCTACTCACTCTAAACATCTAGCTCCGACATAACCCTCCAGTTCTCTACATTTCACTTCAAAGTTCAAAGTAAAATTTATTATCAGAGTACATACATGTCACCACATACAACCCTGAGACACTTTGTGGACAAACTCAGCAAATCTTTAGAATGGTAACTGTAAACAGGATCTGTAAACTGGAAGCAAACTGTGCAAATGTGGATAATAAATGAATAAATAGCAATAAATAACAAGCATGAAATAACAAGTTAAAAGAAATGAGTGTAGTTATCCCCTTTTGTTCAAAAGCCTGATGGGTGAGGTTAGTAACTATTCTTGAACCTGGTGGTGTGAGTCCTGAGGCTCCTGTACCTCCTACCTGATGGCAGTAGCGAGAAAAGACCATGGCCTGGATGGTGGAGATCTTTGAGGATGGATGCTGCTTTTTGATGGCAACATTTCATTGAGATGTGCCCAATGGTTGCGAGAGTTTTACCTGTGATTTTCTGGGCTAAATCCACTACCTTTTGTAGGATCTTTGCCTGTTTAAGGAGTTTGTACATTCTCCCCGTGACCGTTAGGGTTTCCTCAGGGTTGTCCTGTTTCCTCCCGTATTCCCACAAAGACGTACGGGTTTGACAGCTGATTGGTCACATGGGTGTAATTGGGTGGCACAGGCTCATTGGGCGGGAAGGGCCCGTTACCGTGCTGTATCTCTAAACTAGCTTTGTTTGTCACACGAACATCGAAGCAACAAAACATACAGTGAAATGCACCATTTACTTCAGTGACCAACACAGTCCAAGTTTGTGCTGGTGGCCATGCTTCTGATGCCAACCTGGCATGCCCTCCACTCACTGGCCCGTACGTCATTGGAATGTGGGAGGAAAAACACAAGGTCATCGGGAGAGTGTTCAGACACCTTACAGACAGCAGTGGGAATTGAACTCAATCCAGTGGCACTGCAAAGCATTACTGTAACTGTCGAATGTTAATGATAATATGCTCCATCCTCCAAGAATTGTCTCTCTATTTGTCGTACTAACATGCTCTACAACTAACAATTAACCTTGATATTTCTTAAATTAGATATATAGTGTTATGCAATAGTCTTTGGCACATATATATATACCTGTAGCTCGGGTGCCTAAGACTTTTGCACAGTACTGTATTTGCCAACGTGGAGCAGAGAGCGGGTTTGTAAATCTGATGGGAGCAAAGGATGTTGGGATTGGAGTGTGTAGAGCACTGCAGGAGGGGTGTGGTACAGGAGTGAGACAAGGGTTGCCAGTGGTGTGGGTGCAAACACACCCAAGCCCTGAAACACCAGGCAAGGTCATTAGGTTCCTAACAATTTTTTTTTTGATCATTACAGAATGTCTCTCTGGTGCCTCCCACTCCCTTCCCCTTTTGCCAACCATGATCCCCCTCTCCCTGCCCACTTCCCACTCTCAGTCCACAATAGAGACCCGCATCAGAAGCAGGTTTATCAGCACTCACCTATGTCATGAAATTTGGGGTTTTTTTTTGCAGTAGCAATACATAAAATTTCTACAGTACTGTGCAAAAGTCTTAGACTCCATAGCTATATATATGTGCCTAACACATTTGCACAGTACGGTATGTGATAACTTTTGATCATTTTATCTTTGATCATGAAATATAAAATATACAACTATAAATTTGATATTAATCATGTGACAGATATCTAATAATGATTTCAGGTTGCCTTAGGTAGCACGTTTTTAACCAGGCTTTATATTAGGAAACTGAGTGTGTATAATCATTCCAGGTTTATTTTTGTTATGAGGTTTACATTAGTTAGTCAGAACATAGGTTAAAAATTCATATTAGCAGATAATAAGTTCACTGCTTTAAGGTGGATAAGCGCATCCTTTGTTGAAAGCTTGTGAATGAAAATCCTAGCCTGCTGCAGGTGTAACGGCTCTTTAAAGATCCAGCAGCCAATGGTCTTGCACTCATCAGCTGGCGCTCCAGCATCACGAGCAAAACTGTGAGCAAGGGGATGGTTATTGCATAGCTACAGGAGATTTAACAGCTCCGTGTGTGGGCGGAGTGAGCTCATCTCGAGAGCAGCAGGGGAGAAGGGGAGAAAACATGTCTTCTAGGAAGGCAGATCCGTAGCAGCTTTGAATGAGAATGTGAGTTTGTAACATGAACTTGACATCCGAGATTTTGTTTGAGGTAAGAACGAAAATTTCATTTTTCAAACTGCTTCTTTCCCGTTCTTATTTTTGTTAATTGATTTCATAAGATTGCATACTGAGGTCTTTCAGAATCAAAATAATGTACTATCAAATGTGCCTTCTGTAATTCTTTATAAGTTGTCTGCAAATTTTGCCAATCCCTTTTCGAAATTTAGTGCCTTTACCTTTCAATGCTGTTTCTCAATGCACAGAAAGCACAATTTTCTTAGCGAAATCTTCCTTTCCCTTGCTACATTTCATTGTATGTTATTCTGTAAATCTATCATCGTGAAATGTTGATCAAGCTGACCAGCTTAGTTGTACAGTAACAGCTGAGAGTCAGTATGGCAATTATGTATTGCATAACCCCGTATGAGTTGAAACCAAATATAATCCATGCTGTTAAATATAAATAGTGATCAATCAATATTTATAGGAAATTGTTAGAGATATTTGTGAACACCTCTGCTAAAATACCCTATATTTTATTTCAGATATGCTGATGTTAGTTCAAAATGCAGGACACAAAAAGACGATATGCATAATAAAAATAGATGTTGTATATCACATAATAAGTAGTTTTATCAATTAAATGGACAAATATTACAACAGTATAATTCAAAAAATACAGAGCCTGTGATGACAGAATTTATTCTTTGCTTGGTTTTTGAATTATACGCTTTAAGAATAGTGTTACCAAGACAACCATAACATCTTCATTGTGAGCTAGCTTACACATCAGGCATGGTCCAATTTTAGAATAATTTAAATAACACAGGAACCTGCGGAGCAGCGGTGCAGTTACGGATGAAGGTTACAGTTGATACTTGTATCCGAAGCCTTGCAAAGGACTGGTGAGATTCGAACAGAGCAGGACCGGAGACAGCTGTCAATCATCTTTGTAACTTTTGACACTGTGAAGCTATTTTCAAGTATGCAAGAATCTGCTGTTGAGTTAGCAACTTCTAACCTGACACCAATACACTGTTGCTGTAAGAACGTTGAATCCTTTGTGAAGGATTATGCCCGCTATGCTTAGGCACATCACTCGTTTGTGTCCATTAAAAAAACATGCTGGAAAGAATTGTCTCACAAAAATCGGTAATGATCAAAGGAAGATTCAAGCCCTTCTAAAAAGGCAATCTGCATAATGGACTACTGTAATAGAATCATAGAACACTAGAGCACAAAACAGGCCCTTCAGCCCATCTAGTCCATGACAAACTATTAATCTGCCTAATCCCATTGACCGGAACTCAGACCATAGCCCTCCATAGCCCTCCAACCCATGCAACTATTCAAACTTGAATTAAATATTGAAATCAAACCCAATCAGCCACCTCTGCTAGCAGCTCGTTCCATGCTCCCAGTACCCTTTGAGTGAAAACGATCCCCCTCATGTTCCCCTTAAATGTTTCACCTTATTCCCTCTTTGACCTCTGGTTCCAGTCCTACTCAACCTCAGTGGAAAAAGCCTGCTTGCATTTACCCCATCGATACCTCTCATACTTTTGTATACCTCTATCAAATCTCCCCGCGTTCTCCTACACTCTAGGAAATAAAGTCCTAATCTATTCAACCTTACCCTAGAATAGACACAAGAGGTACTGCAGATGCTGGAAATCTAGAGCAATACCCACAATGTGCTGGAGGAGCTCAGCAGGTCAGGCAGCATCGATGGATGGGAATAAATAGTCGACGTTTCGGGCCGAGACCCTGCCCAGGTCCTTAAGTCCCAGCGGAATCGTATTAAATGTTCTCTGCACTCTTTCAATCTTATTGATACCTTTCCTGTAGGTGGGTGACCAGAACTGCTCACAGTGTGTACTGATGTTGATATGCTCCCTGCAAAAGAAAAAAATAGGTGATGCTTATCTTATGTAGGCTCGCCAGCTCGATTCACTGAAATTATGTACAGAAAACTCATTAGAGGTGAGCGCCATCAAGATGGTGCTTCTATTAACTGAAATTAAAACTTCAGGCTTAAGTTTTAATGGTAATTGGCTGAGTCGTTCATTTTCATCAACCTACAAGTCATCTATTCTTTGGGTCAATGTTCATTCATTTTAATGTTCCCTTAAGGGGATCTGCAATATGTTTTTGTTCTATCAGTGATTTAAGGATTATCTTTATTTATCACACGCATATCAAAGTTCAAAATAAATTTATTATCAGAGTACATATATGTCACCAAATACAACTCTGAGATTTATTTTTCTGTGGGCATACTCAGCAAACCTACAGAATGGTAACTATAACAGGATCAATGAAAGATCAACCAGAAGACAACAAACTGTGCAGATGTAAATATAAATGTTTAGCAATAAATAATGAGAACATGAGACAATGAGATCGTCGGTTATGGGAACATTTCAATGCAGGGTCATGTGTGTGAAGTTATCATCCCCGTTTGTTCAAGAGCCTGATGTTTGAGGGGTGGTAACTGTTCCTGAACCTGGTGGTGTGGGTCCTGAGGCACCTGTACCTTCTACCTGATGGCAGCAGCGAGCAAACAGCATGGCCTGGGTGGTGGTGTGAGATACATCATCTGCATCAATGACCTGCGCAGTCGAAGGATATACAGGAGGCAGCCCACAAGTGTCACCATGCTTCCAGCACCAACAGAGCATGCTCACGACTTACTAACCTTAAGCAACTCACACAAAACGTTGGAGGAACTCAGCAGGTCAGGCAGCATCTATGGGAAAGAATTAACAGTCGACATTTTGGGCTGAGAGGGAAGGGTGAAGGTGCCTGAGTAAAAAGGTGGAGGGAGGGGAAAGAGGTTAGCTGGAAGGTGATAGGTGAAGTCAGGTGGGTGGGAAAGGTCAAGGACTGGAGAACCTGATAGGAGAGGAGAGTGGACCACTGGAGAAAGGGAAGGAGGAGGGGACCCATGGGGAAGTAATAGGCAGGTGAGAAGAATTCCAAGCTCAAAATGGGAATAAAGGAAAGGGGGTGGAATTGTTTGCTGGAAGGAGAAAGCAATCAGGTTAGCAAGTTGGAATAAAAGGTGTTGCTCCTCCACCCTGAGGGAGGCCTCACTTTGGCACAAGAGGAGGCCAAGGACCAAAACTTGGGAACAAGAACACGAATGCTAACCTTCACCCGTACACCTTTGGAATGTGACAGGAAACCCAGGCGGGCGTGGGGAGAATGTACAGACAGCAGCTAAAATTGAACACTGAGATAACAGCTGGAGATATAAAGTGTTACAAATTCAGTAAGGCCGAATTTGGAGTATTGTGTACAGTTCTGGTCACTGAATTATAGGAAAGATATCAACAAAATAGAGAGAGTACAAAGAAGATTTACTAGAATGTTACCTGGGTTTCAGCACCTAAGTTACAGGGAAAGGTTGAACAAGTTAGGTCTTTATTCTTTGGAGTGTAGAAAGTTGAGGTGGGACTTGATAGAGGTATTTAAAATTATGAAAGGGATAGATAGAGTTGACGTGGATCGGCTTTTTCCATTGAGAGTAGGGGAGATTCAAACAAGAGGACATGAGTTGAGAGTTAGGGGGCAAAAGTTTAAGGGTAGCATGAGGGGGAATTTCTTTACTCAGAGAGTGGTAGCTGTGTGGAATAAGCTTCCAGTAGAAGTGGTAGAGGCAGGTTCGGTATTGTCATTTAAAGTAAAATTGGATAGGTATATAGACAGAAAAGGAATGGAGGGTTATGGGGTGAGTGCGGGTCAGTGGGACTAGGTGAGAGTAAGTGTTCAGCGTGGACTAGAAGGGCTGAGATGGCCTGTTTCTGTTCTGTAATTATTATATGGTTATATGGTTACACGAACTACTACGCTATCGAGGTGCAATGACCAATAGTCTATGAGTGACATTAGTAAAATGAGAGGCGTGCATACTTTCATTGTCATCATTATGTGCCATGTCGTGTGCCGTAGATGATCATGGATTTTGACCATGATTGTTCTTGGCAAATTTTTCTACAGAAATGGTTGGCCATTGCCTTCTTCTGGGCAGTGTCTTCACAAGATGGGTGAGCCCAACCATTATCAATACTCTTCAGAGATTGTCTGCCTGGTGTCAGAGGCCACATAACCAGGGCTTGTGATGTGCACCGGCTGCTCATGTGACCATCCACCCCCTGCTCCCATGGGTTCACATGACCCTGATCGGGGTGGGGGGGTGTGTCTAAGCAGGTGCTACACCTTGCGCTAGGATGACCTGCAGTCCAGCAGAGGGAGGGGCGCATTACACCTTCAGTAGAGATGTATCTCCAACACGTCACTCTATCTTTTTTAAAAGAGTTGCTATTAGGGCGACTAAAATGTTCTGATGATACATCAAGACTTTGAAACATGTGGTGGAAAACAGTTTCCTTAGTTCCTGAATGTTTTAGGCAGGTCACTAGTGAAGCAATAAGAAGTTCAGCTCAGGATAGTATTTTACTGGACCACAAACTCACTCTCCAAAAAAAAACACACACACACACACACACACAAAATCTGGAAGTACACAGCAGGTCAGTCAGCATCTGTGGAGAGGAATAAACAGTCAGCATTATAGACCAAGATACTTCATCAGTGCCTCCTCATCTTTATCTCCTAATTGTGTGGCAATCAAACCTGACAGAATTTGCAATAAAAATATTTTTGGGATTAAACAGGACACTCTTTAAGCTTAGGCAGGAGAATGGGGTTGAAATGGATAATAAATCAGCCATGTTGGAATGGCAGAGCAGACTCAATGGATGAGATTCTCCTCCTATGTCTTCTGGGCTTATGTTCTAATATCATATTCTAACTCAGAGAGGCCATGATATGCCTATATCTAATTGGTTTCCAGAAAATAACTTAAACAAGACTGCTTTTCAGGAAAACCCGATAAAGAGAGCTAGTTATTTAAGAGTAACACACGCAAAATGCTGGAGGAAGTCAGCAGGTCTGGCCGTTTCTATGGAGATGAATAAACAGTCAATACTTCAGGCATAGACCCTTCATCTGGACTGGAAAGGAAAGGGGAAGATGCCAGAATAAGAAGATGAGGGAGGGGGAAGGAGGAAAAGCTAGAAGGTGATATGTGAAACCAGGTGGGTGGGGGGGTGGTGAAGTAAGAAGCTGGGAGGGGGTTGGTGGACAAGGTAAAAGGCTGAAGAAGAAAGAATCTGATAGGAGAGGAGAGTGGACCATGGGAGAAAGGGAAGGAGGAGAGTCACTAGGGAGTGGTGAGGAGAAGAGGCAAAAGGACAGACTGGGGAATTGAAGAAGAGCAAAAGGGAAGGTGAAAAATTAATTGAAGTTAGAGAAATCAATGTTCATGCCATCAAATTGGAGGCTACCTGGATGGAATAAGAGTTATTGATCCTCCAGCTTGCGGGTGGCCTCATCATGTCAGAAGGGGAGGCCATGGACTGGCAGGTCAGAAAGGGAATGGGGATTGGAATTAAAATGTTTGGCCACAGGAAGATCGAGTTACTAAAACTATTTTTTAAATATCTTGTACAGCATCAAAAATCTTATTGTTTAAATTGTATAAAATTAACTATAGCCGTTCCCATTAAAGATGGATAGTCTAATCCAGAGTTACAGCAAACTCAAGATTCAAGGTTGTTTAGTGTCATTTCGAGCACACGAGTGTAGCGGAGAATGTAATAATTCTTCCTCTGGGTCTGATGCAGCACAAAAAACCACAATAAGATAAAGAACCAATAATAAAAACAACACAATAAATAAAAATGCATAAAATAGCATATATACATAGACTGTATGATTGTCTATTAAGTGATGCTCGGCACAGTAGTGTCTGCGCATAAGGTGATTCTGACAGAAAATGATTAAGTAGCGATGGTTGGGGGAGGTGTGGTGGGGTGGGTGGAGGTGTTGATCAGCTTTACTGCTTGGGGAAAGTAACTGTTTTTGAGTCTGGTGGTCCTGGTGTGGATGCTACGTAGAGAGTTAGAGTGGAACGAACAGTCCATGGGTGGGATCCTTCATGATGTTATTGGCCATTTTTACGGCACCTTTCTCAGCTGGTGTCCTTGATGGTGGGAAGGTTGGAATCCCCAAATCTTGGTGGAAGTGACTTTTAATTTATTTGATATTTGTATTGCCTAATGCCAGTGTTAAAACAGCAAAATAACAAATTACAATGGTGGTGCGTTCAGCCACAACAGCTTCTACAGAGCCAACCAAGAGTGTTACCATCTTTTTTAGAAGTATTATTTTACAATCCCATGACCCTGCTAGACATGAAGAACTTAAAGCACTGCAGGTCCACCCCATCAGCAAGTAGCTCATTGGAGAAGAAACTGAGGAGCTGGGCTTAGAGAGACATCGGAGGAATCAGTGCACAGTCTAACATCATAGTCACCCCTCTTATGATCACAAGACCCTGTTGGACTTTGTTAATGTGGTATGCTGCAGGCCTGATTCACTGAGTTATTGGCAGAGCAATAAATATTGAGAATATGAGATGGTGTCCTTGAAAGCGAGTCCATTGGTTGTTGGAACAGTTTAGTGATGGGGTGAGTGAAGTTATCCCTTTTGGTTCAAGAGCCTGATGGGTCAAGGGTAATAACCATTCCTGAACCTGGTGGTGTGAGTCCTGAGGCTCATGTACCTGCTTCCTGATGGCAACAGTGAGAAGAGAACATGGCCTGGGTGGTGGGAGTCCCTGATGATGGATGCTGCTTCCCTGAAACAATGCTCCGTGTAGATGTGTTCAGTGGTAGAGAAGGCTTCATCTGTGATGTACTGGGTTGCTTCCGTACCAGGCTGTGATGCAACCAGTCAATATACTCTCCACCACACATCTATAGGTGTTTGTCAGAGTTTTAAATGTTATGCTGAATCTTCACAAACTTGTAAGGAGGTGGAGGCGCTGCCGTGCTTTCCTTGTAATTGCATTTACATACTGGGCTCAGGACAACCCCTCTGAAATGATAACACCGAGAAATTTAAAGTTGCTGACCCTCTCTACCTCTGATCCCATGATTAGGTTTGGCTGGCTCATGGACCTGCGCTATCCTCCTCCTGAGTCAAAGAGGGAAGTTGGTGATAGTTTCCTTCTGAACGACTTCCATACTTTTCTTTGTTTCATGAATGTCTGGAGAAGACAAATTTCAGAGATGTATACTGCAGATCTCGATCTCAGAGTTGTTTCCTCGGAGCTGTGTGTTGCTTTGGATTTCCAACATCTGCATACATTTTCGTGGTTCTATACTGCATATATACTTTGATAATAAATGTAACTTGAACCTTGAAACTTGAACCTGAGATTAATAGCATCAGATTCCAACAACAAGCTGTCGAGAGATTCTGACATATAACTGATTTAGCTGAGGCTGGTTGAGGGTGAAATGTTGCTCAGGACATTATAGAACTTCTCTAGTTTTCCTTTAAAGAATGAAATGAGTTTTTTTAATTTTCCACTGAAGAGACTGAATGTGCTCATGATTTATATTTTATCTGGAAAATGACATTTCTAGTGTAGAAACAGTCTCTTCATATTGCACCAAAATTATCCAAAGCATCTGTTATTGCCACCTTAATTGCTAAGTTATTACAGTAATGATATTGCAGGATGTTTAAAAGTAAGTTGTAAGCTTTAGTTTTTTCCCCTCGGTCTATGAGTCATCCTTCAAAGGTAGGTGGGATGAATTGTAGACGCAGTAACAATTGAATTATGAATTCTCCTAGTTTGTGTGTTGACAATTAATGCTCTCAGTTTGAAAATGATGAATATCCTCTAGGTACAGCTGTAAATGTAATTTTAGTGCAAAACTTTCACAATTTGCTTGATTGTTTTGAAGTTTATTTTCTTCTTTTTATTGAGATACAGCGCAGAATAGGCCATAAGACCATTGACATAGGAGCAGAATTAGACCATTCAGCCCACTGAGTTTCCTCCAACATTCCATCATGACTGATCCCGGATCCCACTCAACCCATACACCTGCCTTCTCGCCATATCCCTTGATGTCCTGACCAATCAGGAAACTATCAACTTCTGCCTTAAGTATACAAAATGCTGGAGGAATTTCTATTTACCAACAGGTGACCTTCTTTGTCTCAACTAAAAAGCATGTGGGTTCACAAACTAACTATTTGTGTGCACACCCACTAGGATTCCTTGACTCTCCATGAACAGTCAATAAAGAGAACAGGTATTACCCAGGATATGAGTCTATGCTGGCCAGGCGTTCCTCCTGGTTCCTCTCCAATCTCCACATGTCCTCCAAATCCACGATCGTTGGTCTCTGATGGTTGGAGAGTTATTGTTCTTCTGCATGTGAAGCTCCTAACTCTTATAGTGTTCCTCATCAGTTCAAATGATGCACCTCCAATGACTCAAGGTCTTCTGACCTACCTGGGTCACCTTCTTATTAGTGCTGGCCCAGGACTACAACTAGGATTGTACTATAGTCTCTGCGCTCTGCCTCATGCCTTTGTTCTTTTCAACTCTGACTGATTCAAACCAGTCAAACCAAGTGACCCAGACACTGAGCTTCCTCCTTCAAGCTTATAACTTTACATAATATAGAGCTACTTTCTGAGAATAGTCTCAGGTTTAGCAGCTCATCAGCTGAAACTCCTTGTGTCCACATAAGTTATCCCGGAGCAAGAACCAGTTCATCAAAGAGTTCACAGAATGGGTGGCTGCAAGGACAGTCTCACAAAATGGCCACCTCCATCTCCTTTAAGCACATGGCAAGAACGATGACAATTGGTTTGTCTACTTCCACTGTTCCTGATTCATTTGAATTCACTGATTTGTAGACTGTAGCTCTTTCTGGCCAGCACCTTCATATTCATGGACCAGGAACACTATCTCACTCTTTGCTCTCCTTTTGCACTGCTAATTTATTTTTATATTTAATTCTTGCTGTAACTTATCATAATTTTATGCAAAACAACAAATTTTGCAACATATATAAGGGAAAATAAACTTGATTCTGATTATTAATTATATTTCTTGGCAAAAATCTGAATAAATCCATTATTTTTCCGCTACTGAGAGCCAAATGCAGTGGGTGGAAAGGAAAGATGTGTCATAGGAATTTGGCATGATGGGGATCCTTAATGATGGATGCTGCTTTTTTGAGGCATCACCGTTTGAAAGTATTCTCAATGCTGGGGAGGATAGTGCCCATGATGATGTTTGCTGAGTTTGCAACTTTCTGCACTTTTTCCAGTCCTGTGCAGTGGCCCTTCCATACCAGAGTGTGATGCAACCATGGTACATTTGTAAAACATCACAAGAGTCTTTACTGAGATATCCTGTCTCCTCAAGCTCCTAATGAAATATAGCCATTATCATACCTCCTTTGCAATTGCATCAATATGATAGGTCCAGAATAGATTTTCAGAGATGTTGGCACCCAGGAACTTGAAAGTACTCATCCTTCAAAGAGGACTAGAATGCATTCTGTCAACTTCCCCTTCCTGAAGTCCTCAAACAATTCCTCGGCCATGTTGATGTTGAGTGCAAGGTTGCAACACCACTCAACCAGCTGATCTATCTGGTTCCCGTATGCTTCCTCATCACCATCTGAAATTCTGCCAACAATAGTTGTATCAGCAGCAAATTTATAGATTGCATTTGCGCTGTGCCTAGTCACATAATCATAGGTGTAGAGACAATAGAGTACTGGGCTAAGCTTGCTCCTTGAGGTGTACCAGTGTTGATTGTTAGTGAGGAGGAGATGGTTTTTCAGCTCTGACTGTGGGTTCCCAGTGAGGAAGTCAAGTGCCCAGTCACAGAGGGAGTAATGGCCTGCAGACCCTGTCAGAGCTGACGTGCATTCAATTCCATCGAACTTCAACCAGAATTGTTTTCTCACTCTTAAGATAGCCTTTTTTAGGCCATTGCTGAACTACTTGTCTTATTCTGCATCTGAGGTCACAGATCTAGGCCTCAGCAGACTGTGAATCTCCTAGTTCATCCATAGATTTTGGTTGTGCATGTCAATAGACAATAGACAATAGACAATAGGTGCAGAAGAAGACCATTCAGCCCTTCACACCTGCACCGCCATTTTGAGATCATGGCTGATCATCTGCTATCAATACCCGGTTCCTGCCTTGTCCCCATATCCCTTGATTCCCCTATCCATAAGATACCTATCTAGCTCCTTCTTGAAAGCATCCAGAGAATTGGCCTCCACTGCCTTCTGAGGCAGTGCATTCCAGACCCCCACAACTCTCTGGGAGAAGAAGTTTTTCCTTAACTCTGTCCTAAATGACCTACCCCTTATTCTCAAACCATGCCCTCTGGTACTGGACTCTCCCAGTATCTGGAACATATTTCCTGCCTCTATCTTGTCCAATCCCTTAATAATCTTATACGTTTCAATCAGATCCCCTCTCAATCTCCTTAATTCCAGCATGTACAAGCCCAGTCTCTCTAACCTCTCTGCGTAAGACAGTCCAGACATCCCAGGAATTAACCTCGTGAATCTATACTTCCTCTACAGCCAGGATGTCCTTCCTTAACCCTGGAGACCAAAACTGTACACAATACTCCAGATGTGGTCTCACCAGGGCTCTGTACAAATGCAAGAGGATTTCCCTGCTCTTGTACTCAATTCCCTTTGTAATAAAGGCCAACATTCCATTAGCCTTCTTCACTGCCTGCTGCACTTGCTCATTCACCTTCAGTGACTGATGAACAAGGACTCCTAGATCTTTTTGTATTTCTCCCTTACCTAACTCTACACCATTCAGATAATAATCTGCCTTCCTGTTCTTACTCCCAAAGTGGATAACCTCACACTTAGTCACATTAAACGTCATCTGCCAAGTATCTGCCCACTCACCCAGCCTATCCAAGTCACCCTGAATTCTCCTAACATCCTCATCACATGTCACACTGCCACCCAGCTTAGTATCATCAGCAAATTTGCTGATGTTATTCTCAATGCCTTCATCTAAATCGTTGATGTAAATCGTAAACAGCTGCGGTCCCAATACCGAGCCCTGTGGCACCCCACTAGTCACCACCTGCCATTCCGAGAAACACCCATTCACCGCTACCCTTTGCTTTCTATCTGCCAACCAGTTTTCTATCTATGTCAATGTCTTCCCCCCAATGCCATGGGCTTTGATTTTACCCACCAATCTCCTATGTGGGACCTTATCAAATGCCTTCTGAAAATCGAGGTACACTACATCCACTGGATCTCCCCCGTCTAACTTTCTGGTTACATCCTCGAAAAACTCCAACAAATTAGTCAAGCATGATTTACCCTTGGTAAATCCATGCTGGCTCGGCCCAATCCTATCACTGCTATCTAGATATGCCACTATTTCATCTTTAATAATGGACTCTAGCATCTTCCCCACCACCGATGTCAGGCTGACAGGTTGATAGTTCTCTGTTTTCTCCCTCCCTCCTTTCTTAAAAAGTGGGATAACATTAGCCATTCTCCAATCCTCAGGAACTGATCCTGAATCTAAGGAACATTGGAAAATGATTACCAATGCATCAGCAATTTCCAGGGCCACCTCCTTTAGTACCCTAGGATGCAGACAATCTGGACCTGGGGATTTGTTAGCCTTCAGTCCCATCAATCTACTCATCACTGTTTCCTTCCTAATGTCAATCTGTTTCATTTCCTCTGTTACCCTATGTCCTTGGCCCATCCATACATCTGGGAGATTGCTTGTGTCTTCCTTAGTGAAGACAGATCTAAAGTACTTATTAAATTCTTCTGCCATTTCTCTGTTTCCCATAACAATTTCACCCAATTCATTCTTCAAGGGCCCAACATTGTTCTTAACTATCTTCTTTCTCTTCACATACGTAAAAAAGCTTTTGCTATCCTCCTTTATATTCCTGGCTAGCTTGCGTTCGTAACTCATTTTTTTCTCCCTGTATTGCCTTTTTAGTTAAGTTCTGTTGTTCCTTAAAAACTTCCCAATCATCTGTCCTCCCACTCACCTTAGCTCTGTCATACTTCCTTTTTTTTAATGCTATGCAATCTCTGACTTCCTTTGTCAACCACTGTGGCCCCTTTCTCCCCTTTGAATCCTTCCTTCTCCGGGGGATGAACTGATTTTGCACCTTGTGCATTATTCCCAAGAATACCTGCCATTGCTGTTCCACTGTCTTTTCTGCTAGGATATCCGTCCAGTCAACTTTGGCCAGCTCCTCCCTCATGGCTCCATAGTTTCCCCTGTTCAACTGCAACACTGACACCTCCAAGCTGCCCTTATCCTTCTCAAATTGCAGATAAAAACTTATCATATTATGATCACTACCTCCTAATGGCTCCTTTACTTCAAGAACGCTTATCAAACCCTGTTCATTACATAACACTAAATCCAGAATACCCTTGTCCCTGGTCGGTTCTCGTACAAGCTGTTCCAAGAATGCATCCCGTAGGCACTCTACAAACTCCCTATCCTGGGGTCCAGCACCAACCTGATTCTCCCAGTTCACCTGCATGTTGAAATCCCCCATAACTACTGCGACATTACCTTTGCCACATGCCAATGTTAACTCCCTATTCAACTTGCACCCAATATCCATGCTACTGTTTGGTGGCCTGTAGACAACACCCATTAGGGTCCTTTTGCCCTTACTGTTCCTCAGTTCTATCCACACAGACTCCATTTCTCCTGATCCTAAGTCCCCCCTTGCAAAGGACTGAATCTCATTCCTCACCAACAGTGCCACCCCACCCCCTCTGCCCACATTTCTGTCCCTACGATAGCACGTATACCCTTGTACATTCATTTCCCAGGTCTGATCTCCCTGCAGCCATGTCTCCGTTATCCCAACAACATCATAGTTACCCATTTGCACCTGGGCTTCAAGCTCATCCGCCTTATTTCTGACACTTTGTGCATTCAGATATAGAATTTTTAGCCCATTTCTCCTCTCTCTGTTTGAATTGCTGCCTGTTGTGCTTAACCCAGCTCCCCGAACTCCCATCGGGCTATACGCCCTTAGAATTTTGTTGTCCTTCCTAAATTTACTTATTCTTTCTACACATTTAACTCCATGTTCCGTCAGACCATCCCTCTGTACATGTGTCCTCCTTATCACTTGTTCCGCCTCATCTTTCTCTACTACACACTTAATATTCCGGAACCTTGTAGTCCTTGTCGGGTATATTCACTTACCTGTTTATCCCCCACAATGAGTTTAGCTGCCAATGCCCTCTATTTGAGCGGTGGGTCCCCTACGCCCTATCCAGGAGGTAATACTTCCAGCTAACAAATTAGTTTAAATGCAGTTCATTTATTTTTTTGATACAAGTTTAAATGCAGACAAAATTCTTAAAATGCATTTAAAACTCACAGAGGTTTTCATCTAAAATTTTATCTCAATTTCCAAAAAAAAACAAAGGATTCCCAAACACAGTACAGTTCCTATAAGCTAAAAAGACGTGCCAATGAGTTGCAGATGCACAAATCATCAATTGCAGAAATCAAAGGCAGAGAAATGGATTCTAGTTGTTCCAGCTTTCTGTCATTCTTCTTGCTGTTCTATGACCATTCCTAACAAGTATTTAGATAGATAGATAGATAGATAGATAGATAGATAGATACTTTATTCATCCCCATGGGGAAATTCAACTTTTTTTCCAATGTCCCATACACTTGTTGTAGCAAAAACTCATTACATACAATACTTAACTCAGTAATAATATGATATGCATCTAAATCACTAACTCAAAAAGCATTAATAATAGCTTTAAAAAAAAGTTCTTAAGACTGTTTATTCTAAATTTAGTCTGGTATTTAGACTGTTTTATTTGCCACTTGGGAAACTTCAAACACGTGATATTTTTCAGATACCTTTTCACACAGATGGTCCAATTGTTTCTTGCAACAGAATTTACAAACACCCAACATCAACACTGTGAATTGACCAAACACTGATGCTATGTACCCTCTGAGTATACAAATCTTTCAACTATTAATAGATCATCTATTTGATGTGCTAAGTGATGGTATCAATTTTGTCTGCAATCTTCCTCAAACTAAATAACTTAGCCAGTGTTGTCTAGTTTGATACCCAATTAACTCAACGCCCTTGTCTTACACTGCAGCTCCTGAGCAACCAGCCCTGTGCCGTGGGCCAGCAAGTCTGTGCTCTGTCTGCTTTTAACTTCAGACTGATTAAAAACTGTACACCATGAGCACCAGTAGTTAGCACCATACTATCACAGCTCAGCATGTTCCAGAGTTTGGCATTCAATTCCACCGCCATTCCGTAAGGAGTCTCTGAATGTCCTCCCCGTGGAATGTGTGCATCTTCCCCGGGTGCTCCAGTTTCCTCCCACAGTCCAGTGACATACCGGGTAGGTTAATTGGTCATTGCAAATTGTCCTGTGATTAGTTTAGGGGAAATCATGGTTATCAGGGTTGCTGGAGTGGCGTGGGTTAAAGGGCCAGAAGGGCCTATTCCATGCTGTATCACTAAATAAGTAAATTGAAGATGGGCTCCTATTCACAGCAAGAAGCTTGGAAATGTAATGATCTCAAAAGCAACCCTTTGAACTCTGGAAGTATCAGCTGCTTTGTTAGAAAGCTGAGCTTGGCAACAAGAAGAGCTCCGTAGACCTGGACAGCGCACTCCCATCACACTGGGCATAGTCATTGATCTGTGGATTTACAAAAATTGGAAAAATCTTGTTTGCTTAAAACAGTTCGTTCCATGCTTGGAACAGAAAAGCATTGTCGTGCATTGTACCTTCTCCAAGTTGCGTTTCTGAATGAAAAGCTTAGACACATACACACCCACATAATACAACACTAGTTAGACTACAGTGCACGTACCTCATGCAGTGTTGAAAAGGTGTGATTACATTTGATGGGAGAACCATATCTTCTTCATTAACAAAAAGGCTCAGCAGAGGACGTACTTCTTACAGCCGTCAGTGAAATTCCACCTTCCCCTGAACATTCAGGTGCAATTCCACACTGCCGTCATAGGGAGCATCCTCACATCAGCCATTACTGTCTGGTTCAGTGCAGCATCCTCTCATGATATACAAAACAACAGTGAACAGTCAGGTCAGCAGAAAAGGTCATTGGCTCTAGTCTACCATCACTGCAGAACTTACTCACCTGCGTCAGCCACTTCCTCTGGCAGCTCATTCCACATAGATATAACCCGAGGTAAAATGTTGCCCCTTTTATCCCTATCAACCACACCTTAAACCTATGCCCTCTAGTTCTTGATTCCCCAACTCTTGGAAAAAGAATGTGCACATTGACCCTCCCTATGCCTGTCATAATTTTAAACACCTCTATAAGATCATTTCTCAGTCTTTTTATTTTTTATTTATTGAGATACAGCGTGGAATAGGCCTTTGCGGCCTTTCAAACCGTGCCACCCAGCAATCCCTTGATTCAATCCTAGCCTAATCATGGGCCAATTTACAATGACCAACCGACCTACCAAACTGTGCGTCTTTGGACTGTGGGAAGAAACCGGAGCACCTGGAGGAAACAAAAATGATTGTTTTACAAAAATGCTTCCAGGATCAAAAAGCTTATCACATGAGGGGTGTTTGATGGCTCTGGGCCTGCTCTCACTGGAATCCAGAAGAATGAAGGAAATCTCATTGAAACCTATCGAATGTTGAAAGGCCTCGATAGAGTGGATGTGAAGAGGTTGTTTCCTGTGATAGGGGGTCCGAGACCAGTTGACACAGGCTCAGAATAGAGGGACATCCATTTAGAACAGAGAGGAGGAGGAATTTCTTTAGACAGAGAGTGGTGTGGAATTCATTGCCAAAGGTGGCTGTGGAGCCTAAATCATTGGGGATATTTAAGGCAGAGGTCAATAGATTCTTGATTGGTCAGGGCATGAAAGGATATGGAAGAAGGCAGGATATTGGGGCTGAGAGTAAAATTGGTTCAGTCATGAAGAGATGGTAGAGCTGACTCAATGGGCCAAATAGCCTAATTCTGCTCATATATCTTATGGTCTTATGGTCTTCAGACAGTGGGAGGAAGCTGGAGCACCCAGAGAAAACCCACACATTCCACGGGGAGGATATACAGAGACTCCTTACAGAGGATGACAGGATGAGTCCAACTCCTTGATCTGTAATAGTGTTGTGTAAGCCTCTACGGTACCGTGGCACCCTTTTACTATAAGTTACAATAAGAAATATATATATATATAAATAAGTAATGCAAAGAGAGCAAAAAGTGAGATAGTGTCCACGTTTGCGTCTATGACCGACACAGTCTGAGGCTGTGCTGAGGGTTTCCATGATTCTGACGCTGACACAGCATGCCCACACTGCACCAAACCTAGCACGTACGTCTCCGGAGTGTGGGAGGAAACTGGAGCTGCAGAGCACTGCGCCAACCAATACACCGCTGTCTACAACTCCCCCTCCCCCTTCGGCTTCTACAGGAGGGTGAGGAGATCATCGATCAGAGATGCAGGAGGTGGGTAGCTGGGTGACTGGCAGGAGAAGGAATAGGCAGTTAGCACAGAGCACCCCAGGGGCTATTCCCCTCAATGATATGTATACTGTTTTGGATGCTGTTGTGGGGGGGGTGCCTTCCCAGCTAGGGGAATGCCACAGAGCTGGCACTGAGCATGGGTCTGTGGTGCAGAAGGGAAAGAGGGAGAAGAGGGGAGCGGTAGTGATAGGGGACTCAATAGTCAGAGGAACAGACAGGAGCTTCGGTGGACGTGAATGGGACACTCAGACAGTATGTTGCCTCCCAAGTGTCAGGGTCAGGGGCGTCGTGGATCGTGTCCACAGCATTTTGGAGAGGGAGGGAGAGGAGCCAGATGTCTTGGTAGATATTGGTATCAGTGACATAGGAAGGAAAAGCAAAGAGATTAAATTTAGAGAGCTAGGCAGAAAGCTGAGAAGCAAGATCTCCAGGATAGTAATTTCTGGATAGCTACCTGTGCCACACGCCAGTGAGGGTAGAAACAGGATGATGTGGCTGAGAAGCTGGTTCGGGGGCAGGGCTTTTGGGATCATTGGGATCTCTTCTGGGGGAGGTGTGACCTGCACAAAAGGGATGGGTTGCACCTGAACCCAAGGGAGACCAATATTCTCATGGGCAGGTTTGTTAGAGCTGTTGGGGAGGGTTTAAACTAACTTGGCAGGTGGGCGGGAACTGGATTGAAGGGACTCAGGATAGGACGGATGGTTAAAAAAAACAAAGGTAGCATGCAGTCAGACTGTTAAGAAAGGAAGGCAGATGATAGGACAAAATTGCAGCCAGCAAGGTGAGTATCAGTGCATTAGGGATGCAGAATCAAAAAGGGTAGCAAATGTGGTACTCAAAGTGCTATATCTCAATGCACAGAGTATTAAGAAATAAGGTGGATGATCTTGTTACACTTTTACAGATTGCCAGGTATGACATTATGGGCATCACTGAATCATAACTGAAGACCGGTTGCAGTTGGGAGCTGTATGTCCAAGGTCATACAGTGTATCAGAGGGATAGGAAGGTAGGCAAAGGGAGGGGCATAGCTCTGCTTCTAAGGAATGGCATCAAATCAGCAGAAAGATATGACCTATGATCAGAAGGGTTGACCCTGATGGCAATGTTTCCCATGGTGGAGGAGTCTAGGACAAGAGGGCTCAGCCTCAGGATAGTGGGGCGTCCATTTAAAACAGAGATATGGTGAAATTTCTTTAGCCAGAGGGTGGTGAATTTATGGAATTTATTACAATAGACAACTGTGGAGGCCAAGTTATTGGGTGTATTTAAGGTGGAGATTGTTAGGTTCTTGATTGGACACAGCATCAAAGGTTATGGGGAGAAGGCCAGGGAGAGGGAGCTGAGGAGGGGAGAAAAAAAAGATCAGCCATGATTAAATGGCGGAGCAGACTCAATGGGCCAAATGGCCTAATTCTTCTACTATGTCTTATGGCCTTCTTTTTCTGTCCTGTTGCCATTAATAACCTGGACGTTCAGCCCTGCAGATCTCTAGCTTGCTGCAAATCCTACTTCACAGCCAATCCCATGTTTCTCAGGAGCGTGCTGGATAGCTTTGTCCGGAGACACAGCGCTGTGGGAATATTGCACTGTCTGAGAGGGATCGATCCCAACAGCAAACAGCTTGCCCTCTGCTGCAACTGGTTACATCCCTGTGCTCTCCAAACACAGCAAAACTGAACACAAATAGACCAGGAAATAATTCTAACACCTCAATGATAGTTGAAAGCATTGTAAGGATGAGATTCTACTCAAGACTAGACCTCCTTCACAGTCTGATGTACAGGTCCAATTGCCCTGATTATAACACATGATTAATAGTCTGCTCATTCCAAATACGTACAGCTACAATACCTCTATTTGCTGACGAATGGTGCTTCACTTAAAGAGCACAAATCTCCACATAAAACACTCATTTCTGTTCAGATACTCTGTTCATTTGCTGTAATCAATGCTGTAAATAATTATCCTTTCAAATGCTGTGAGAATGTCACAATTCTTTCAATAATTTTGATAATATTTAAGACATGCAAGAGGCAGAAATCGAGGAAATAGCCAGAGACTTTTTCCCAGGGTAGAAATGGCTAAACACAGGGGTTCCTGTGGTGAACTAGATATACCTGTCTGACTGCTCCTGTGGCTCCTCCCACAGACCCCTGTATAAAGGCGACTGTGGGCTGCTGCTCTCCCTCATTTTCCCCAGGATGTAGTGTTGTTTATTCTTCCAGTCAATAAAAGCCGATATCTCGTTTCCTAAGTCTCAGCGTGAGTTATTGATGGTGCATCAGTTCCCAACCTTTTTTTATGCCACGGAGCCTTTTCCATTAACCAAGGGGTCCATGGACCCCCAGGTTGGGAATCCCTGGGTTAATATGAGGGGGCATAATTTTGAGGTGATTGGAGGGGGGATGTCAGACGTAAGTTTATTACACAGAGAACGTTGGGTGTGTGGAATGCCCTGCTAGGGGTGGTGACAGAGGCAGATACATTAGGCACATTTATAAGACTCTCAGATGGGCATATAGATGATAGAAAAGTGGAGGGTTATATAGAAAGGACGAGTCAGAAGGTTCACCAGTATCTTTACATCTGTGGGAGCTGAGAAATAAGCTTTTTTCCGGTAAGAAGGTGCCATTAAATGGTGACTCTTTGTTTTCCCCTCTGATGGGAATTATCAAATGTTCCTGTTCAGGACTACTACAGCTCAAATGTTTAAAAAAATCTATTGATACTCAAAATTGATTAACCCTGGGCAGCAGACTCAGGTTGCGAGTACAGTTCCCCTTTAAGAAAACGCAATTGACGATGTGCGCCAGACCACAAGTACAAATGAAACTCCGAGGTCTTAGCCTTTTCATGCAGACTATCCTACTGACAAATGTACAGGCTCTGGAGATCTCAGAGCAAGATCGATGTAACAGAGGGACATCAGAGACTGCTGTTACACTGCTTTATGGAAATGTGGCTCACACCCACAATTTTGGCTGCAGTGCTTCAGCCCGTTGACTTCATCATTCTCCACAAAGACAGGATAGCTTAGTCTTTCAAAAGCAGAGGAGGTGGAGTACGCTTTCTGATAACTCATATTAGTGCACAATCGTGGCAGTTCTGTCTCAGTTCTGCTTCCCGAACCTGGTACACCTAGTGTCAATCATTTTATCTGCTGAGGGAGTTTCCCATCATGCCGGTAATGGTGTACATTCCAGCTCAGGCCTACGCCAACCAGCTGGTGCAGAAGCTGGCAACATAATAAGCAGGCATGAAACTGCACACCCTGATGTCTTCCCTATCATTGTGGGCGATTTCAACAAGGCCAGATTGGAGAGGACCATAAGACCATAAGCATAGGAGCAGATTTAGGCCATTTGTCCTGCAGAGTCTGCTTCCCCATTCAATCATGGCATTCAGAGAAGCCTCTGAACAACTATAGCCAACATACCACCTGTGGAAGCAGAGGAGCCAAGACTCTTGACCATTGTCATGCCACCATCAAGAATACTTACCATGCCATCCCAAGCCCACATTTTGGGAAGTCCGATTGCCTGGCAGTACTTCTACCCGTGGTGAATAGGCAGAGACTGAAGAACACAGCAACACTGTTCAGGAGGAAGGTGGAGGAATGCTCTGAGTCTGTGGACTGGACGATATTCAGGGATTCATCTGAATGAATGCGCCACAGTTGTTACTGACTTCATCAAGACCCATGTGGATGAGTGTGTGCCTTCTACAGTGTACCAGACATATCCAAACCAAAAGCTGTGGATGAACCATGAGATTCATAGTCGGCTCAGGGCTAAGTCTGGTGCATTCAAGGCCAGTGATCCAGAAATTTACAAGAAGTCCAGCTACAATCTACAGAGGTCTATTTTAAGGACAAAAAAAAAATTCCAATTGAGGTTAGAGAGAGAATCGGATGCACGTCAGCTTTGCAGGTCATTACTTGTTAAGAAAAGAGACCTAACATCATGAATGGCTGTGAAAACTCATAGATTAGCTCAATGTCTTTTATGAACGCTACAAAAGGGAGAATAAAACTACTGGGAAGTTACTAGCGTGGGTGGAGCATTGGCTGATCAGCAGAAAACAGAGAGTGGGAATAAAGGGATCCTATTCTGGCTGGCTGCCAGTTACCAGTGGAGTTCCACAGGGGTTGGTGTTGGGACCACTGCTTTCTACGATGTATGTCAATGATTTGGACTATGCGATTAATGGATTTGTGGCTAAATTTGCCGATAATACAAAGATAGGTGGAGGAGCGGGCAGTGTTGAGGAAGTAGAGATACTGCAGAGAGACTTACATAGTTTAGGGCAAAGAAGTGGCAAATGAAATACAATGATGGAAAGTGTATGGTCATGCACTTTGGTGGAAGAAATAAACGGGCAGACTATTATTTAGATGGGGAGAGAATTCAAAATGCAGAGATGCAAAGGGACTTGGGAGTCCTTGTGCAAGATACCCTAAAGGTTAACCTCCAGGTTGAGTTAATTGTGAAGAATTCAAATGCATTGTTGGCATTCATTTCTAGAGTTACAGAATATAAGAGATGTGATGATGAGGCTCTATGAGGCACTCGTGAGACCACACTTGGAGTATTGTGTGCAGTTTTGGGCTCCGTATTTTAGAAAGGATATACTGACATTGGAGAGGGTTCAGAGAAGATTCACGAGAATGATTCCAGGAATGAAAGGGTTACCGTATGAGGAACGTATTCCCTGGAGTTCAGGAGAATAAGGGGGGGATCTCATAGAAACATTCTGAATGTTAAAGGCCCTGAACAGATTAGATATGGCCAAGTTATTTCGGCTGGTGGCGCAGTGACATCAGCGCCAGACCCTGGAACAGAGGTTCCTGGGTTGAAATCCAGTTGGGTCATTCCCGAGTACGCTTTCCATCCGCGCCAGGTTGAGTGTTGAGCTCGCAACTTGACCTCATAAAATAAAGAAAAATACTGCGAAATGTCTGTGTTTGTGGTGCGCCACACAGTCTTTCGTTCCGCGCTTTGTAAGGCATGAGAATGCTTGACACTGGCCTCTCAGGCCTGAGTCGACATCATCATCATCATCCTATTTCCTATGATAGAGGATTCTAGAACAAAAGGACACAACTTCAGGATTGAAGGATGTCCTTTTAGAACTGCGATGAGGAGAAATTACTTTTGTTAGAAGGTTCTAAATCTGTGGAATTTGTTGCCACGAGCAGCTATGGAGGACAAGTAATTGGGTGTATTTAAGGCAGAAATGGATAGGTTCTTGATTAGCCAGGGCATCAAAGGGTATGGGGTGAAAGCAGGGGAGTGGGGATGACTGAAAAAATTGGATCAGCCCATGATTGAATGGCAGAGCAGACTCGATGGGCTGAATGGCCTACTTCTGTTCCTAAATCCTTGGGTCTTACTGTCTTAAACCTGTGCAAATCCTTGCAGCATCTGGTGATCCTGTGGTCTCAGTCTCAGAGGCTGACGTGAGAACACCTTTCAAAAGAGTGAACCTCACAAGGCATCAGGCCCTGATAGTGTACCAGGAAGGACACTGAAAGACTATTCCAATCAACTGGAGTGAGTGTTTAATGACATCTTTAACCTCTCACTGCTGGAGTCGGAGGTTCCCACCTGCTTCAAAAGGGCGCAAGAAGAGCAGGGTGAGCCGCCTCTATACCTATTGCCCAGTGGCACTCACATATACTTTGATGATATGCCTTGAGAGGTTAGTCATGCCTAGGCAAGTGCATGGACCTGCTTCAATTTGCCTATCACCACAATAGGTCTACAGTGGATGCAATTTCACATGGCTTTCGATCATCTGGACAATAGTAATGACTACAGCTCAGCATTCAACACAATCATACCCTCAGTTCTATTCAACAAAACCTGGGTCTCTGTACCTTCCACTGTAATTGTATCTGTGACTTCCTCACTGAGAGACTGCAGTCTGTGCTGATCAGAAGTAACATCTTTTCCTCGCTGGCAATCAACACGGGCGCGCCTCGAAGACGAGTGCTTAGCCCGTCGCTCCACTCTTTTGATCGTTTATTTATTTAGAGATACAGTGCAGAGTAGGCCTTCCGACACTTCAAACCACGCCACCCCGGCCACCCCACGACCCCGATTAACCTAACCTAATCGTGGGATAATTTATAATAACCTAGCCGGTACGTCTTTGGACTGTGAGAGCAACCATGCATTCCACAGGGAGAACTAACAGAGGCCCCTTGTAGAACAGCACTGGAATTGAACTCTCAACTCCAGTGTTGCACTAACCACGCAGCTACGACAGTGATTGTGTGGCTAGTCACAGCTCAAACGGCGTGTATAAATTTGCCAATGACTCAACTACTGTTGGCAGAAATTCAGGTGGTGACGAGGAGGCGTACAGGAGCGAGACAGACCAGCTGGATGAGTGGTCTCACAACAACAACCTCGTTTCCGTAAGACCAAAGAATTGATTGTGAACTTCAGGAAGAGGAAGTCAAGGTAACACACACGAGCCCTCATCAATGGATCGATGGATCAGCAGTGGAAAGCGTGAGCAGTTTCAAGTTCCCGGGTGTTCTTGATAATGGATGCTGCTTTCCTGCGACAACGCTCTGAGTAGATGTGCTCAATGGTGGGGAGGGCCGGGTCGTATCCACAGCTTTTCGGTTCAAGGGCATTGGTGTTTCCATACCAGGCTGCCATGCAACCAGTCAGTATACTCTCCACTGCACATCAATGGAAGTTTAGCAAAGTTATAGGTGGCATGCCAAAGTACGGGCTCTGCCATGCTTTCTTTGTAATGGCACCTGGGTTCTGGATCCAGGATAGATCCTCTGAAATGATAACACTAAGAATTTTAAAGTTGCTGACTCTTTCCACCACTGGATCCCTGATGAGAACTTGCTCATGGCCCTCCAGTTTCCTGCTGTCATTGAGTGAGTGGTTGTTGTTGTGCTACCACTCAGCTACGGAAATCTCCCTCCTATATGATCACCACCTTTGATTTGCCCAGTGGCAGTGGGGTCATTGGCAAAATGTAACCTGGCATTGGAGCCGTGCTTACCTGCACAGTAGAACAGGGGGCCAAGCACACAACCTTGCAGTGCACCTGTGTTGATTGTGATTGTGGAGGAGGTGTTGTTGCCAAACCGAACTGCCTGGGGTCTGCAAGTGAGGAAATTGAGGATCCAATTGCACGAGGAGGTATTGAAGACAAGGCCTTGAAGCTTATTGATTAATTCTGAGCAGGTGATAGTATTGAATGCTGATCTGCAGTTGACGAAGGGCAGCCTGATGCATGGATCTTTGGTGTATTAATTTCCCAGAGTTGAATGAAGTGCTAATCAAATGGCATCTCCTGTTGAGCTCTTGTAACAGTAGGCAAATTGGAGAGGATCCAAGTCACTTCTCAGACGGGAGTTGATACGTTTCATCACCAACTTCTCAAAGCCCTTCATCACAGTGGATGTAAGTGCTACTGGATGATAGTTATTGAGGCAGGTTACCATGTTCTTCTTGGGCACCAGTATAACTGAAGCCTGCTTGAAGCAAGTGGGTACCTCAGACCGCAGAAGCAAGTAATTAAAGACGTCATTGAACACTCAAGCCAGATGATTAGCACAGGTCTTTAGTACTCGGCCAGGTACCCGTCTGGGCTGGATACTTCCCATGGGCTCACCTTCTGAAGGATGCTCTCACGTCAGCTTCTGAGACTGAAATCACAGGGCCATCGGGGACTGTGGGAGATCATGAAGACATCTCTATAGTTTGACTGTCAAAGCAAGCATAAAAGGCATTGAGCTCCTCTGGGAGCACACATGAATGTGGTAGGATGTGGACATTGTGTAAGCATAAGCAATTAGTTGGTTATTTGATTATTATTTTATTTGGTTCACACAACATTGTGGGCCGAAGGGCCTGTTCCAGTGCTGTACTGTTTGTTCTATATTCTATTGAATATTTCCTAGTATGATAAGATGGATTCTTGACCTCACAATCTACTTTGTTATGAACCTTCCATCTTCTCGCACTGTACTTTCTCTGCAAATGTAACATATTATTCGGCACTCTGTTATTAATTTCCCTTGTACTGCCTTTGTAGTGAAACGGCATGGAATATGTTAAAGCCAGGGTTGATAGGCTCTTGATTAGTCAGGGCAACAAAGCTTCCAGGGAGAAAGCAGGAGAATGGGGTTGAGAAATCAGCCGTGGTGGAATGGCAGAGAGACCCAATGGGCTGAATACCCGAATTCTACTTCCAAGTCTTATGGCATGCAAGAAAAGCTTTTCACGGCATCTTTGGACGTGTGACAATAATAAGCCAATTTACCAATCTACCTCTACAAGGGGAAGGGATTGCACCTGAACTAGTGGGAGACCAATACCCTGGCTTGGAGACTTACAGGAGGGTTTGAACTAGAGAAGCCATGAGGTGGGGACCTGAGCAAAAAGTGGCTACTGAGAAATCAGGGGGGAATGAGAGCAAATGTGGTTATCAGAGTAGACAGGAGGACAGGAAAGAACATTAGTTTAAATGGCATTTATTTCAAAGCAAGAGACTTGACAGGTAAGATAGATCAACTCAGACTGTGGATTGGCTCCGAGGCCTTGTACGCTATAGCCATTACAGAAACATGGCCTAAAGATCAAAGCCCCTGGGTTGGTGCAGAGGTTAGAGACCTAATGTCCATGAGTCTGAGATTCTGGAGCTAAGGGGTGAAGGGCTAGAGGGCTGCGGTTGGAGGCCTGTCTCTGTGTGAATAGCTGGGAGGATGCAAAAAGGCCCTGTTTTGATGTTACACACACAAAGTACTGGAGCAACTCAGCAAGTCAGGCAGCATCTGTGGAAATTAATAAACAGTTGACATCTTGGGCCAAGACCCTTCTTCAGGAGTGAAAAGGAAGGGGGAAGATGCTTGAATAAAACTGTGGGGGAGGGGAAGGAGGCTAGCTGGAAAGCGACGGGTGAAGCCAGGTGGGTGGGAAAGGCCAAGGGCAGGAGGAGATAGAATCTGATAGGATAGGAGAGTGGCCAGTAGGACAAAGGGAAGTGGGAGGGGACTCAGGGTGGAGTGATAGACAGGTGAGAAGAAAGGTCGGAGTGGGGAATAGAAAAGGGTGGGGGGGGGGAGGTTGTTCCCTGGCAGGGAAAATGGATATTCATGCTATCAGGTTGGAGGCTATCCAGACAGAATATGAGGTGTTGCTCCTCCACCCTGAGTGTGGCCATGGATTGACAGGTCAGAATGGGTATGGCAATTGGAATTAAAATACTTGGGCACTGAGAAGTCCAGCTTGTGGTGGAAGGTGCGGAGGTGCTCGACGACGCAGTCCCCCGGTTTATGATGGGTCTCACCAGTGTAGAGGAGGACGGTATTATTGCTTATGCTGCTGAGAATTGTGGGCACACCGGAATGTGTGACAACACTTGCATGTTCTTAGGCTGTGTTGGTCATGGATGCAAATGACGCATTTCACTGTATGTTTCAATGTACTGTACACGTGATAAATAAATCTGAACCTGGATCAGAACCCAGCTGAGGGAACGGCAGGACTGGCAGCTCAACATTCCTGGAAGAGAGGAGAGGGAGTTGCCTTCCGAATTAAAGAAGTCATAACAATGCTCACTATTTGTTTCTATCGAGATGCAGTGGGGGAAAGGCCCTATCAGCCCAACGAGCTGCACCACCCAGCAACCCACACACTTAACACCACCCCCCATCACAAGATAATTTATCTACTAACTGGTACGTCTTTGGACCGTGGGAGGAAACCTCAGCACACAGGGGAAAGCCACGCAGCTCACAGAGAGAAAATACAAACTCCTTCCAGACAACGTCAGGCTTGAACTCCAAACCCCAGAGTGCCCCAAGCTGTCATAGCATCTCGCTAGCCACTACGCTACCCTGGTGCCTGGAAAGCCATAATGGGTAGAACTTAGAAACAAGATGGGATGGTCACTCTGATGCCATTGAGATATGGGCCCCCATACTCCAACAGTCAGCAGGAATTGGAGGAGCAGATATGTTGAGTGTTTGAAGCTAGTTGTTGGAGATTTTAGCTTCCCTAATATTAACTGGGCTAACTGTAGTATAAAAGGTTTGGATGATATGTATCTACAGAGACGTCCTTGAGGGTGCAACACTGGATCTTCTCCTAGTGAATGAGGGACGACAAAAGGAAAAGTGTTCGTCAGTGAGAACTTTGGGTCCAGTGAACATAATTCCATTGAAGAGAATTGTTATGGAGAATAGTAATGTCCGGTTCACAGGTTAAAGTTCTGAATGTGGACAGGGCAAATTTTGGAGAAATTAAGCAAGATTTGTGTGAGACTAGAAATAGAGGTCATGGGTTGACAGTGAAAGGTGAAAGGTGGAGAGATTGAAGGGAAATTTCTTCACTCTGAGGGAGGTGCGAGTGTAAAACAAGCTTCCAGCAGAAGTGGTTTGATTGTAAAATTTAAGGGAAGTTTTGATAAGGACATGGATGGGAGGACTGTGGTCCAGGTACAGACTGGTGGGTCTTGGCAGAATTATAGATTCCGATTCAAATTCTTTTATCTATCACACGTGCATTGAAACATTCAGTGAGATGTATCATTTGTGTTAACACCCAACACACCTAATGCGTACCTAATTACAATTCAGCATGGACTAGATGGGCTGAAGGGCCTGTTTTTGTGCTGTAGTGTTCTACGTCTCTATGACTGTAGGAAAAACAGCGACTGCCAAATAGGAGGCCTTTAAGAGTGCAATGTCAAGGGTTCAGTGCCTTCATGTTTTTGTTAGGATGAAGGGTAAAGCTAGCAGGTTTTGGGAACCCTGGCTGAGGAAAGATTGAGGCTCTGGTTTAGAAAGAGAAGGGGGCTTGCACTGTGCATAAACAACTGGGAACTGGTGAATCTCTCTATGACGACAAGCAGCGTAGGAGTGCGCTAAAAATAAGGAAATAGGGGAACTGTGTGGTGATGTGTCAGACTGCTGATGAATGATCATGAAGGAGGTATTGGAGACCTTAAAGCACATTAAGGTGGATAAATCCCCAGGGTCTGACCTGGTGCTTTGTGGGAGGCTAGAGAAGAAATTTTAAAAAGACTCTGTCATTGATTTTCAGAATCAGAATCAAGTTTAATGTAGAGTCATAGAAAAGCACAGCACAGAAACAGGTCCTTCGGCAAATCTAGTCCGTGTCAAACCATTTAAACTGCCTACTCCCATTGGCCTGCACCAGGACCATGGCCCTCCATACCCCTACCATCCATGTACCTATCCAAACTTCTCTTCAACACTGAAATCGAGCTCGCATGCACCACTTGTGCTGGCAGCTCGTTTCTCACTCTCAGGACCTTCTGAGAGAAGGAGTTTCCCCTCATGTTCCCCTTAAACTTTTCACTTTTCACCCTCAATCCATGACCTCTAATGGTAGTCCCGCTCACAGTTATTTGTGGAATGTAGTAAACAATCAACATTTTGGGCCGAGACCTATCATCATGACTGGAAATAAAGGGAGGTCAGAGTAAGAATGTGGGGAGGGGGGAAGTAGTACAGGTTAGAAGGTGAAACCAGGAGAGGGGGAGGGAGTGAAATAAAGAGCTGGCAAATTGATGAAAGAGATAAAGGTCTGGAGAAGGGGGAATCTGATAGAGGACAGGAAACCATGGAAGAAAGGGAAGGGGAGAGCACCAGAGAAAGGTGATGGGCAGGTAAGGAGATAAGAGGTGAGAAAGGGAAATGAGGATGGGGAATGGTGAAGGTGGGGGGGGGGGGGGGGGGTTAGTGTGCGCAACTACCAGAAGTTCATGAAGTCAATGTTCATGCCATCAAGTTGGAGGCTACTCAGATGGAATATATGGTGTTGCTCCTCCAACCTGAGTGTGGGTTTATTGCAGTAGTAGAGGAGACCGTGGACTGACATGTTGAAATGGGAATGGAAAGTCATATTGACATTGGTCTCATCTATCAGTGAGACCCAACACAGACAAGGACCTATGCTCCAACCGCCAGAAACAACGGGATCTCTCATTGGCCAATTCATTCATTTTGTGCCGATTCATACACATAAGTCATCATGATCTTTTCATGACCATGATTGTTCTTGGAAAATTTTTTGACAGAGGTGGTTTGCAATTGCCTTCTTCTAAACAGTGTATTTACAAGACAGGTGTCCCCAGCCATGGTCAGAGATTGCCTGCCTGGTGTTAGTGGTCTCATAACCAGGACTTGTGTTATGTACCAGATGCTCATAGACTGGGACTTTATTCCCAGGAATGTAGGAGATTGGAGTGACCTTTTAGGATTATAAAAGTTCATGGAGGTCTAGGCAGGGCGAAAGAACCTGGTCCTTTTCTCAGTGAGGAGATGCATCGGACCAGAAGTCCCTACAAAGGGTTGAGAGGATCATAGGGGTCTCCCCACCATCCATCAGGGACGTTTATCAGAAGCACTGCATACACAAGGCCCTTGGTATTATCCAGGATCCCACCCATCTATTCAGCACTCTCTTTGACTTTCAACCATCAGGCTGGAGACTCCGACGTATACAGATAAGAACGGTCAGGATGAGAAACACCTTCTTCCCTCAGACCAGTAGGCTTCTGAATTCCCTGCCACTAAACTATCTTGCTGCCCTTCACAAAGCTTCCTCAGTAAAGAATGGTTCATATTTGGAATGGGTTGCCAGGCATAATTCCTTGAAAGTGGCATCATAGGTAGATATGTCATAAAGAGAGCTTTTGGCACATTAGCTTTTATAAGTCAGAATATCAAGTTCAGGAGTTGCGATGTTATGTCGAAGCTCTATAAGATGTCAGTGAGGCTTAATTTGGAGTATTAGGTGCAGTTTTGGTCCACTACCTACAGGAAAGATATCATATAGATTGCAAAAGTGAATAGAAAACTTACAAGACCTGCGGGAGTAGTTGAATAGGCTAGAACTTTATTCCCTGGAATTTGTTGTTCTTTTCCTCTCCACACATTGGGTGGCAACCTTGCCATTTCTTTGGCATTTCTATCTGTCTTTTATGAGTCCAAATTGCTAGCTGGACACTCAACCCAGCATGTAAGGAGCCAGCGGATTTGAACCTGGGACAACTCATCTCTACGTCTACAGAGGATGCAAGTTTAATTGTTGTTGATGTGAATCGATGCACTTTCGAGAGGTTTGAGACTTTCAACTTTTGAGGTGCAAACATCACCAATAACCTGTCCTGGTCCAAACACATTGACACCATGACCAAGAGAGCTCTTCAACACCTCTACTTCCTCAAGTGACTGAAAAAAGCTAATCCTCACAAATATTATTTTTAAAAGCACTGTAAAAAGCTTCCTATTCAGATCCATCAGGGTTGGTATGATAACTGCTCTGCCCGTGACCTTGAGAAACTGCGGTGAGTTGAGGACACATCTCAGCACATCACGAAACCGGCCTCCATGAACTCTGTTTACACTTCATAGTAAAGCAACCAATATAATCAATGACCTGACTGACCCCGGATGTTCTACAAAAGCCTGAAAGCACATAACATCAAGTTCAAGGACAGCTTCCATCCCACTCTTATGATATTCATGAACAGTCCACTCGTATGATAAAATGAATTCAACCTGACCATATACCTCAGAGTTGTTGTTAAACCCATGGCTATTGACATCAGCTCATAGGGTCCTCTGTCCTGGGCCAGTCATTCAAGTTGTCCCCGGGAGTGGCCCATTGAAGATCCTTCTTCTTCCATGGATGAGTTTCATGGAGCTTCTGTCGGCATTTCTGTAGCTCTGGGTTTTTACAGGGTGGAGTTGCTAGCCCTATGTCCGACCTTCCTCCTTTCACAGTCAGGGTTGGAACTGTCCATGGTGGAGTTATCCCATTATGGCCTTGCTCCTTATTGTTTACCTGCAGTACACTTCCTCTGTATCCGTATTCTGTTATTGTTTTACCTTATACTATCTTTTAATGTACAGTAGTAATGAGTTGGTCTGTATGAACAGTATACAAGTCAAGCTTTTCACTCTACCTCGGTATATGACCATAAGACCATCAGGCATAGGCACAGAATTAGGCCATTCAGCCCATTGGGTCTGCTCTGCCATTTCATTATGGCTGATCCATTTTCTCTCTCAAACCCATTAACCTGTTTTCTCCCCATAACCTTTCACTCCCCAGCTAATCAAGAACCTATCAATCTCTGCCTTAAGTGCACCCAATGGCCTGGCCTCCACAGACGCACTACCCTCTGGTTAAACAAATCCCTCCACACCTCCATTCCAAATGGGTATCCCTCTATTCTGATGCTGTGCCCTCTGGTCCTAGGCTCCCCCACTATACGAAACATCTCCTCCACATCCGCTCTATTGGGGCCTTTCAACGTTCGATGGGTTTCAATAAGATCCCCCCCATTCTTCTAAATTCCAGCAAGTACATGCTCAGTACTATCTATCGTGCCTCATATGATAACCCTTTCATTCCCTGAATCATTCTCCTGAACCTCCTCTGAATCACATCCTTTCATAGATAAACAGCCCAAAACCGTTTACAATACTCCAAGTGAGGCCTCCCCAGGGCATTATAGAGGCTCAGCAGTACACCCTTTTACATTCTAGTCCTCTTGAAATGAATGCTAACATTGCATTTGCCTTCCTTATGACCAACTTAACCTGCAAATTAACCTTCCGGGAATCTGCACAAGGACTCCCAAGTCCCTTTGCACCTCAGATTTTTAAATCTTTTCCCCATTTAGAAAATAGTCTACACTTTTGTTCCTTCTACCGGTGCATAACCATACATGTCCCAACACTGTGTTCCATCTACCACTTCTTTGCCCACTTTCCCAAACTGTCTAAGTCCTTCTACAGCCTCTCTGCTTTCTCAATACTATCTGCCCCTCCACCTATCTTCATATCGTCCATGAACTTGGCCACAAAGCCATAAATTCTGTCATCCAGATCATTGACATATAACGTAAAAAGAAGTAGTCCCAATAACAACCCCAGCAGAACACCACTAGTCACTGGCAGCCAACCAGGAAAGGCTCCCTTTATTCCCACTCTTTGCTCCTGCCAATCAGCCAATCCACCAATCTTCATCCATGCTAGGATCGTTCCTATAATATCATGGGTTCATACCTTGTTAAGCATCCTCATGTGCAACAACTTGTCAAATACCTTCTGTAAATCCAGGTAAATCCTTTGTCTATCCTGCTTGTTAAGAATTCCAATGACTTGTCAGGAAAGATTTTCCCTTAAGGAAACCATGCTGACTTTGGTCGATTCCCTCAGACCTCATCCTTAACAAAGGACTCCAACATCTTTCCAACCACTGAGGTCAGGCTAACTGACCTATAATTTTTGTTCTTGTGCCTCCCTCTTCTTAAAGAGTGGAGTGGCATTTGCAATTTTTCAGTCCTCTAGAACCATGCCCGAATCTAGTGATTTTTGAAAGATCATTTCTAATGGTTTCTCAATCTTTTCAACTACCTCTTTAAAAACCCTGGGTGTAATCCATCTGGTCTAGGTGACTTTTCCACCTTCAGACATTTCAGCTTCCCAAGTACCTTCTCCCTAGTAATAGCAACTACACTTATTTCTGCCCCCTGACACTCTCAAATCTCCAGCATACCGCTAGCATCTTCCACAGTGAAGCCTGATGCAAAATACTTATTCAGTTCTTCCATTGTATCCGATTACTACCTTTCCAGTGTCGTTTTCCGATAGTGTAATATCCACTCTCACCTCTCTTTTTCTCTATATCTGAAAAAAAACTTTTGGTGTTTTCTTTGATATTATTGGCTAGCTTCACTTCGTATTTCATCGTTTCCTCCTTTATGGCTTTTATGTGTTTTTTTTTAAATTCTTCCCAATTCTCTAACTTACAGGTAGTTTTTGCTCTATTATATGCCCTCTCTTTGGCTTTTTATGTTGTTTTGACTTCCCTTACCAGGTATGGTTGTACCATCCTGCCTTTAGAACACCTCTTCTTTGTGGTATACCTCTCCTGTGCCTTCTGAAATGACCCAGAAACTGTTCTGCTTTCATCCCTGCTAGTGTCCCCTTCCAATCATCCCTCCATAATTTCCTTGACTCCAGTGTAATACTGTTACATCTGACTTTAGCTTCTCCCTCTCAAATTGTAGGGTGTTTTCTAACTCTCTCCTAAAGGTTCATTTAACTTAAACTCCCTAATCAAATCAAGTTCATTATACAACACCTAAATGTGACAATATACTTTTGTAGGACCTTATTGGGTAGGACATACCTGGGAAGGGTAGCTTTCCAAGATGGCTTGCACAGAATAGAGCTACCTTACTGTATAAGATCAAGGATCTCTGAAGGTGACAGCACATGTACAGTAGATAAGGAAGAGACCAAAGCATAGTGAAGAATACATTAGGGGAATGGGGTTTGTTTTGCTGCCTTCCCTGTCGTTGGTAGTTTTCTGTGTTGTTCCACTGAACATGGTGGCCATGTTATGTTTGCGTCGGAGTGTGTAGTTGCATTATTTTATTTTATTTTATTTAGATATACAGCACGGTAACGGGCCTTTCCAGCCCAAAAAGCTCACACCGCCCAATTACACCCATGTATCAATTAACCTATCAACCCATACTTCTTTGGAATGTAGGAGGAAACCAGAGCAACAAGGGCAAACCCATGCACCTACAGGTTTAACATCGCTGGCAAATGTCATGAAATTTGTTGTTTTGTAGTAGCAGTACAATGCAATACATAATAATAAAACTATCAATTACATAGAAACATAGAAAATAGGTGCAGGAGTAGGCCATTCGGCCCTTTGAGCCTGCACCGCCATTCAGTATGATCATGGCTGATCATCCAACTCAGAACCCTGTACCTGCTTTCTCTCCATACCCTCTGATCCCTTTAGCCACAAGGGCCATATCTAACTTCCTCTTAAATATAGCCGATGAACCGGCCTCAACTGTTTCCTGTGGCAGAGAATTCCACAGATTCACCACTCTCTGTGTGAAGATGTTTTTCCTCATCTCGGTCCTAAAAGGCTTCCCCTTTATCCTTAAACTGTGACCCCTCATTCTGGACTTCCCCAACATCGGAAACAATCTTCCTACATCTAGCCTGTCCAATCCCTTTAGAATTTTATATGTTTCAATAAGATCCCCCCTCAATCTTCTAAATTCCAGTGAGTATAAGCCTAGTCAATCCAGTCTTTCTTCATATGAAAGTCCTGCCATCCCAGGAATCAATCTGGTGAACCTTCTCTGTACTCCCTCTATGGCAAGAATGTCTTTCCTCAGATTAGGGGACCAAAACTGCAGACAATATTCTAGGTGCGGTCTCACCAAGGCCTTGTACAACTGCAGTAGAACCTCTCTGCTCCTGTACTCAAATCCTTTTGCTATGAATGCCAACATACCATTTGCCTTTTTCGCCGCCTGCTGTACCTGCATGCCCACCTTCAATGACTGGTGTACAATGACACCCAGGTCTCGTTGCACCTCCCCTTTTCCTAATCGGCCACTGTTCAGATAATGATCTGTTTTCCTGTTCTTGCAACAAAAGTGGATAACCTCACATTTATCCACATTAAATTGCATCTGCCGTGAATTTGCCCACTCACCTAACCTATCCAAGTCACCCTGCATCCTCTTAGCATCCTCCTCACAGCTAACACCGCCGCCCAGCTTCGTGTCATCCGCAAACTTGGAGATGCTGCATTTAATTCCCTCGTCTAAATCATTAATATATATTGTAAACAACCGGGGTCCCAGCATTGAGCCTTGCGGTACGCCACTAGTCACTGTCTGACATTCTGAAAAGGTCCCGTTTACTCCCACTCTTTGCTTCCTGTCTGCCAACCAATTCTCTATCCACATCAATACCATACCCCCAATACCATGTGCTTTAAGGTTGCACACTAATCTCCTGTGTGGGACCTTGTCAAAAGCCTTTTGAAAATCTAAATATACCACATCCACTGGCTCTCCCTTATCCACTCTACTAGTTCCATCTTCAAAAAATTCTATAAGATTTGTCAGACATGATTTTCCTTTCACAAATCCATGCTGACTTTGTCCGATGATTTCACCTCTTTCCAAATGTGCTGTTATCACATCACATCTTTGATAACTGACTCTAGCATTTTTCCCACCGCCGATGTCAGACTAACCGGTCTATAATTCCCCGGTTTCTCTCTCCCTCCTTTTTTAAAAAGTGGGGTTACATTAGCCACCCTCCAATCCTCAGGAACTAATCCAGAATCTAAGGAGTTTTGAAAAATCACTAATGCATCCACTATTTCTTGGGCTACTTCCTTAAGCACTCTGGGATGCAGACCATCTGGCCCTGGGGATTTATCTGCCTTTAATCCCTTCAATTTACCTAACGCCACTTCCCTACTAACATGTATTTCCCTCAGTTCCTCCATCTCACTAGACCCTCGGTCCCTTACTATTTCCGGAAGATTATTTATGTCTTCCTTAGTGAAGACAGAACCAAAGTAGTTATTCAATTGGTCTGCCAAATCTTTGTTCCCTATGATCAATTCACCTGTTTCTGACTGTAAAGAACCTACATTTGTCTTGATCAATCTTTTTCTTTTCACGTATCTATAAAAGCTTTTACAGTCAGTTTTTATGTTCCCTGCCAGCTTTCTCTCATAATCTTTTTTCCCTTTCCTAATTAAGCCCTTTGTCCTCCTCTGCTGGTCTCTGAATTTCTCCCAGTCCTCAGGTGTGCCGCTTTTTTTTGCTAATTTGTATGTTTCTTCTTTGGACTTGATACTATCCCTAATTTCCCTTGTCAGCCACGGGTGCACTACCTTCCCTGGTTTATTCTTTTGCCAAACTGGGATGAACAATTGTAGTTCATCCATGTGATCTTTAAATGCTTGCCATTGCATATCCACCGTCAACCCTTTAAGTATCATTTGCCAGTCTATCTTAGCTAATTCACATCTCATACCTTCAAAGTTACCCTTCTTTAAGTTCAGAACCATTGTTTCTGAATTAACTATGTCACTCTCCATCTTAATGAAGAATTCCACCATATTATGGTCACTCTTACCCAAGGGGCCTCGCACGACAAGATTGCCAACTAACCCAATCTAGAATGGCCTGCTCTCTAGTTGGTTCCTCGACATGTTGGTTCAGAAAACCATCCCGCATACATTCCAAGAAATCCTCTTCCTCAGCACCCTTACCAATTTGGTTCACCCAATCTATACGTAGATTGAAGTCACCCACAATAACTACTGTTCCTTTATTGCACGCATTTCTAATTTCCTGTTTAATGCCATCCCCAACCTCACTACTACTGTTAGGTGGCCTGTACACAACTCCCACCAGCGTTTTCTGCCCCTTAGTGTTATGCAGCTCTTATTACAATAAGAAATGTATTTTTTTTAAAGTAAATTAAATAAGAAGTGCAAATAAGAGCAAAAAAAGTTGAGTTAGTGTACATGGTTTCAACGTTCATTCAGTAATCTGATGGCAAAGGGGAAGAAGCTGCTCCTAAAGCATTGAGCATGTGCCTTTAGGACTTAGCAATCCTCCGTGATGGTAGCAATGAGAAGAGAGCATGTCCTGGGTGATGGAAGACCTAAATCATGGATGCCCCATTTTGAAAGTTTCTAGATTGCTGGGGAGGCTAGTGCCAACGATAGAGCTGGGTGAGTTTATCATTTTCTGCAGCTTTTTCTGATCCTGTGCATTGGCCCCTCCATACCAGACAGTGTTACAGCCAGTTAGAATGTTCTCCACAGTACATCTATAGAAATTTGCATGAGTTTTTGGTGATGTACCAAGTCTTTTCAAACTCCTAATGGAATGTAGCCACTGTCGTGCCTTCTTTGTAAATTCATCAATATGCTAGGCCTTCAAAATCCAAGAAACCAAGTAGGCAGCATTTATCTTTAAGATCCACCGTCAGCCGGGACATGCCCTCTTCTCATTACTACCATCAGAGAGCTGTGGACATGCACTCAACATTTTAGGAGCAGCTTCTTCTCTACCACTATCAGAATTCTGAATGGACAATGAACCCATGAACACTTCCTCAGTATTTTTTCCTCCCTTTTTGCACTTTGTGTGTAGTTTTTCATTTATTCTGTTGTATTTCTTGGCTCTACTGTGAACGCCTGCAAGAAAATAAACTTTAAGTGATATATTGTGACATACTATATACATACTTTGATAATAATTTTACTTTGAACTTTTTAAATTCCTTTTAATTTATAGTATATTTTATATATTGCACTGTGCTGCTGCCATAAAGCAACAAATTTCAGAACATGTCAGTGGTAATAATTCTGATTCTGAATTACTTGACTTATTTCTGTGACAATGGTGCAAAGTGTCTCACTGCTGTTCCTGTATTCTGGACAGATGGCTCTCTTTATGCATTTTGGCGGAAATGAAACTTGATTATATCTAAACGCATTAAAATTAGCAATGACTTTGTCACTATTTCCTCAGTTGTTTGGCGTTCCAGAGCAAGTGTTACTTCCGGATGTGTTGGTTGAGATATTTCTCCCAGTCATACTGCATTCGCTACTGGATCATCATTGCCAGTTGATTTATGAAAGGGTCCAATGTCTTTGGATTATAGGAGCTGCAAGGTAATATTGCAACTCCATAAAACCCTGGTTAGACCACACTTGGAATACTGTGTTCAGTTCTGGTCATCTCATTATAGGAAGGATGTGGAAGCTTTAGAGAGGGTGCAGAGGAGATTTACTGGGATGCTGCCTGAATTGGAGGGCATGTCTTATTAGGTTGAACAAGCCAGGACTTTCTTGTTTGAGCGAAGGAGGTTAAGAGGTGATTTGATAGAGGTGTACAAGATGATAAGAGGCATAGATCGAGCAGAGAGACAGAGACGTTTTCCAGTGGTAGAAATGGCTAATACAAGTGGGTATATTGGAAGAGAGTATAGGAGGATTGCCAGTAGTAAGTTTTCTACACAGAGGGTGGTAGGTGTCTGGAATGCCCTGAAAGGGGTAGTTCTAGAGGTCAGTTTAAGTGATGCTAGTGATGTCCAGTGACTACCTGCGAGAGGCAAAAAACAGAATAAAGGAAGTAACTATATGCCTTATTAATAATGATCAATGCGAACGATGGGGAGGCAAGCAAAGGGTGGTTGAGGCATGTAGCACAGTCATGGCAAGCAGAGACAAGCGGTGGCAGAGGCGCAGGGAAGGCCCGGTCACGGCAGGTGGAGGCGGGGTCGAAGCAGAGTCAAGGCAAAGTCACGGCGTCCCTGAGTGCAAGGGAAGTCCCGATGTCTGATCGATTTAAGCACCGAGCTAAGTTGGAAGGATCGGGTCTGGGCTGAATCGTGGTGGTAGGATCCAGATCCCAGAGTTCTCCAAGAGTGAGGAGTGACCCAATGTCTGGATGATTTGAGCACCAAGCCAGGTTGAAATGGCCAAGGTGTTGGGACAGGAGACGAAGCAAGTGCCAGTTCTGCTTGACATTTACTCAGCTTGGCACTGAAAAGCAGAGCTGGCTGCAGTGATGTCTAGTTTTGTGTCTTTTGTAAAACTCCAGTTCTGAAACTGTTTGCTTACTTTTGTTGTTCCTTGGACCATCTCTCTCTCTCTCTCCCTCTCCCTCTCCCTCTCCCTCTCTCTCTCTCCCTCTCCCTCTCCCTCTCCCTCCACACACACACACACACACACACACAGTGTTTGATCATCTTCTAATCAATGGGCTCTTTCGGGGTTTCTTTGTAGTGCAGCCACCTGTAAGGAGATGTGTCTCAAGGTTGTATAATGTATACGTACTTTAATAAAAAATGTACTTTTAACTTTGAGATATATAAGGGGTATTTAAAGGCACATGGATGATGGAAAAATTGATGACAAAAATATATGGTGGGGAAGGTTCAGTTTGATCTTAGTTTAGAAGGTAGGCGCAATATCGCGGGCTGACTCTGCTGTACTGTACTGTGTTCTGTGTTCTATTGTTTTAATCACAGAGAGATTCATACGCATAGAACCAGGTTCTTTTGCTCATCAAGTCTTTGCTGACTATCAACAACTCATCTTTGTATGCCTTTCTTTCCCAATACCATCTGAAGTAGATGTCAGACCAGCTCCCGCTGACACCCTCCAGCCTGCACGTGCAGGCACCTCTCAGTCGTCACCCAGCTAATAGGATTCACCTGCTGCTCATTCCAGACCCGTCACCTGCAGCCTATTTAAACCCAGATCTCATCCACAGCCCTTGGCCACTCATTGAACCCAGTTGCTCTGAGCTTTCACTCCCCCTGACTAAAGCTTACCCTGATGCCTGGGGTGTTAGTTTCTCTTCTCTCTTGTTCAGTACCCCATCAATGCTTGCTGTTATTGAAGTTATTGTTCACGGCTGAATCCTCTCCAATGCTCAAACCTCCTCAATATTTCATAACAGTAAGCAGATCTTTTTCTAAGCCTCACCCCTTACTGAAACTTAATCCCTGTAGGTTTAGACAACTCTGCTACGTGGAAGAAATTCATACTACCTGAGTCCCTCGTAATATTTTATACCTCAGTGCAGCTCACCCCTCAGCCTCCTTTTCACCAAGGAAAACAAACCCAGCTATCTAGTCTCTCTTCATGCCTACAAAGAAGGCATAACAATGGCTGTATTTCGTTAGAGGAGATTTGATATGTCACCAAAGGCACTCGCAAATTTCGACAGATGTACCGTGCAGAGCATTCTAACTGGTTGCTTCACCATCTGGTATCGGTGGAGGGGGGGAAATGATGGAACAGGGTCAAAGTAAGTTACAGAGAGATGCAAACTTAGTCAGTTCCATCATGGGCACTAACCTCTGTTGTTTCCAGGAATCTTCAAGGAGTGATGCCTCAAAAAGGCTGCATCGACATTAAGGACACCCCTCACACAGGCCATGCCTTGTTCTAATAGCTACCATCATAATTATTTAATTTAATATGTCTATGTAACACCCTGAGAAAGGTTTCACTGCTAATGTTGTGATATTTCTGTAGCAGCAGTGTTTGGGCTATGGCTAGAGATAGTGGGGGCTTTGGAACATGAGCCGTCCAATGAAGGGAGTGTTTCTTTTTCTTGGTGTGTGCCTGAGAATGAGGTGATCTGGGTCTTTTGTTCAGCGAGAGATGAAGAGAAAAGATGCCAGGTAGGTCGTAGACACCAGAAAGGAGTGGACTTGGAGTGGGGCCGGGAGTCGGCGAAGCCCAGGGAAATCGATGGAGGACCAATGGAAGGGAAGCCGTGAGCTTGTGCATGTTAGACTCTTTCATTAAAATGGCCCTTTTCTTTTTGTTTTACTTCACTAACCCTTTAGTCAAATTAAGAATTATAAAGCTAAATCGTTTAATTGCATTTTTTCTATTATTATGTATTGCATTGTACTGCTGCTGCAAAGGCAACAGGTTTCACGACATATGCGGGTGATGTTAAACCTGATCCTGATTCTGATTCTGAAATACTTCATCGGTCTTCATGATGAATCTCCCCTCCAGTGTAATGATTTTCTTCCTATCACGGCAGTCAGAACTGCACACCATATTCCAGATGCGGTCTATGTTTTATAAGGTTGTACCACGACCTCCTTGCTCTTGTTCCAATTCAGATTTAGTTATCATATGTACATAGAAAAGTACAATGAAATGCATTGTTTGTCAACACAACCTAGAGATCTGCTTGGGGCAGTCCTCAACTCATGCCACTGTATCACTGGCATATGCCATGAAATTTCTTGTTATACGGCAGCAGTACATTGCAACATATAATTTTAAAAATCTATAAATTACAGTAAGTATATATATATTTTAAAAGTTAAATTAAATAAGTGGTGCAAAAAGAGAGAAAAAAAGTGGTGAAGTGGTGTCATAGGTTCAATGTCCATTCAGAAATCTGATGGTACAGGGGAAGGAGCTGTTCCTGAATTGTTGAGTGTGTGCTTTTGGGTTCCTGTACCTCCTACCTGATGGTAGCAATGAGGAGAGGGCATGTTATGGGTGATGGGTGTTTTTAATGATATATGCCCTCTTTTTGAGGCATTGCTCCTTGAAGATGTCCTGGATGCTGCCCCATCATGCCCACAATGCTCAGCAGAACAACACAGAACACAACAAGCAACAAAACAACAATGGCAAAACAAGCCCTGCTCCTTCATCCCATCCACCTTTACACATGGACAGTCCTCCAATTCCAGGATAAGCCTCTGGGCCTCCAGTCCCCATCCCTATCCCCAGGCTTCAGCTTCCATACATCTAATTGACCTCAGGGTTCCAATCTTCAGTATCATCCCCTAGACTAGATGATGATAGGACCCCAACTTCAGGCTCGAACTGCAGTCATATGAACGGACTGGTCCCCGTACTTCCACGTGCTTCCTAATCACATGGATGTCTGATTCTGGGACAGCCCAACATCCACGGATGTCTTTCATCGTTATCCATGTTTCTGGGCTTTGAGTATGGAATGGAGACCTAGACTGCACACGTCCTTTGTCACCCGTCCACATTGCTGGATGGAGACCAAAGCTTAGCTCCATTCTTTGTCCCAGCTAATGAGGCTGCCATCTGCATGCTACATATCTCAGATGCTAGTACCTTTACGCTGTTCCACACTAGAGATCAGGACTCTACATTCATTGTGTCTGTCCTATTACTGTGGGGTCTCTCAAAATACAAAATTTGTGGATGAGAATTGTGGTTAAATAGACTCAGGTGATGAGTCTGGAATGAGCAGCACCAACAATCTGGGTTCAGTTCATATCGTTATCTGTAAGGAATCTGTATGTTCTCCCCTGCAACTACATGTTTTTCCTTTGTGTAGTCTGTTTTCCCCCCACATTCCAAAGACAAAAAGATCAGGGTCAGTAATTGGTGGGCATGCTATGTTGGCACCAGAAGCATAATGTCATCTGCGGGCTTGGACTGTGATGCTTGCTGTCACAAACAACGCATTTCACTGTATGTTACAATGTTTTGATGTACTTATACATAAAAAAGTTGTTTATACACAGTAATGAATTATGAAGGTTATTGAACTGACCCCTGTGACTACTAGCCTCCAATCTAAGGAATAACCTTTGACCATCTCTCGTTGCTCCCTACCTGCGAGCCAATTATAAATCCAATTAGTTATCTCTCCCTGAATCCCATGTGATCTTAAGTAACCTTCCACAATAGCCTGCCATACTTGACTGAGTTTAGAAGAATGGGGGGGGGGGGGGACTCTCATTGAAACATTGAATATTGAAAGGCCTGGGTAGAGTGGATGGGGAGAGGATGTTCCCTGTAGTGGGGGAAATCCAAGACCAGACGGCACAACCTCAGAATAGAAGATCGTCAGTTTAGAACAGAGATGAAGAGGAATTTCTTTAGCTACACACACAAAATGGTGAAGGAACTCAGCAGGTCAGGTAGCATCTATGGAAAAGAGTAAACAGTCAACATTCCGGGTCAAGAGAGGTGCTGCCTGACCTGCTGAGTTCCTCCAGCATTTTATGTGTGTTGCTTTGGATTTCCAGCATCTGTAGACTTTCTTGTGTTAGGAATTTCTTTAGCCAGAGGACGATGAATCTGTGGAATTCGTTGCCATAGAAGGCATTGGGTATATTTAAAGTGAGGGTTGATAGGTTCTTGATTAATAAGAGCATCAAAGCTTACAGGGAGAAGGCAGGTAAATGTGGTTGAGGGGGAGAATAATTCAGCCATGATGGAATGATAGAGCAGACTCAATTGGCCAAATGGCCTGAATCTGTTCTTATGTCGTAGAGGCTATCGTGTATATGGGACTTGGTCAAAGATTAGCCATTGTTCGGGAAGCCTTGAACACTATTAAACAGCTAATGCTTATTTCTTTTCAGGTGCTGCAGAGCAGACAAATTAACACTTTGCATTTTGAACTAAGGCTTGGACCAAGAGAGTGGGGGGTGGTGGGGGAGGAGGGGGCTGGTGAAGAGCCGCTCTGAGACCTGAGGCTAAAGACTGACATCCATTGTGGGGGAATGAGTTATGGGGAAAATGTAGAGCAACACACACAGAATGCTGGAGGAACTCAGCAAATCAGGCAGCTTCTATGAAGGGGAATAAACAGTTGATGTTCCAGGCCAAGTCCCTTCATCTGGACTGGAAAAGAAGGGGCAGATTCCAGAATAAGAAGATGGGGAGAGGGAGGAGTACAAGCTCACAGATGTTAGGTGAGACCAGGAGAGGTGTAAGGTTGTTCGATGGCGATGAGGCAAGAAGCTGTTTGGGGATAGGGGGAAAAGGTAAGGGCTATAGAAGAAGGAATCTAATAAGAGAGGACAGTGGACCATGGGAGAAAGGAAAGGTGGAGGGACACCAGAGGGAGGTGATGGGCAGGTGAGAAGAGGGGAACTAGAAAGGAGAAGGGAAAAAGAGAGAAGCACGTGGGGGTGGGGGTTAAAATTACTGGAAATTAGATACATCACTGTTCATACCATCAGGTTGGAGGCTAGCCAGATGCAATATGAGGTGTTTCTCCTCAAACCTGAGAGTGGCCTCATTGTGGCAGTAGAGGAGGGTATGGACCCAGAATGTCAGAATGGGAATGGGAAGTTAAATTGAAATGGGTATCCCCAGTGGGAAATGCAGCCTCTTGCGACAGACAGAGTGAAGGTGTTCGACAAAGTGGTCCCAAACTGCATCAGGTGCCACTGATGTAGAGGAAACCATGCCAGATATAGTAGATGATGCCAATAGATTTGCAGGTGAAGTGTTGCACCTCCAGGAAGGACCTTTTGGAGCCTCAGTAGTGGTGAACAGAAGGTGTAAGAGCTGGTGTAACTTGTACTGCTTGCAGGAAAAAGTTTCCAGGATAAGGGATGCTGGGGAAGGGGGAAGAGGTCAATACTCCCCAATGCCATTAGGCTTTACAATTCAACTGCCAGGACTTAAGAACTTTTTTAAAGCTATTATTAATGCTTTTTGAGTTAGTGATTTAGATGCATATCATATTATTACTGAGTTAAGTATTGTATGTAATGAGTTTTTGCTACAACAAGTGTATGGGACATTGGAAAAAATGTTGAATTTCTCCATGGGGATGAATAAAGTATCTATCTATCTATCTATCTATCTATCTATCTATCTAATCAGGAACCTGGGCTGGTGGAGAAACCTGTGATGTGGAACAATTGGAGAATTCATTGGGTAGTGTTAAAGACCATAAGACCTAAGAAGAAAATTAGGCCATTCAGCCCATTGAGATTGGTTTGCCATTTCACCCTGGCTGATCTGTTATCCCTCTTAACCCCATTCTCCTCTTGTAACCTTTGACAGCATAATTAATCAAAAAGATATCAACCTTTGCATTAAATATACCCAGTGGCTTGGTCTGCACAGCTATCTTTGGCAAAGAATTCCACATATTCACCCCCTCTGGATAAAGAAATATTCCTCAGGTCTTTTCTGTATAGAACTTCCTTCAACTTTGAGGCCGTGCCCTCTAGTCCTAGACACCCCTACTAATGGAATCATCCTCTCCATTTCCAATCCACCTAGACACTATTTTTCGATAATGAGATCCCCCATCATTCTTCTAAGCACCATTGAGTACAGGTCTAGAGCCATCAAATGCTCCTCATATGTTAAAACTTTGATTCCGGGATCATTATTGTCAACCTCCACTTGACTTTCTCCAATGCCAGCACAGCCCTTCTTAGATAAGGGGCCCAAAACTTCTCACAATGCTCCAAGAGAGGCCCCTCAAATGCCTTATAAAACCTCAGTATTACATCTTTGCTTTTGTATTCTAAGCCTCTTGAAAAAAATGCTTACACTGCATTTGCCTTCCTTACCAGTGACTCAACCTGCAAGTTAACTTTGAGGGAACTCTGCACAAGGGCTCCCAAGTCCTTTTTGCATCTCTGATATTTGAAATTTCTCCCCATTTACAAAATAATGCATATCTTTTTTCCTTCTGCCAAAGTGAATGAACATGCACTTCCCTACATTATATTCTGTCCGCCAGATTCCCACAATCTGTCTAAGACCTTCTGCAGACACTCTGCTTCCTCAATACTATCTGCCCTTCCACCTAGCTTTGCATCATCCACAAAGCCATCAATTCCTTCATCCGAATCATTGATATGTAACATGAGAAGAAGCAGTACCAACTCTGGCCCCTGCAACACACCACTAGCAATGGCAGACAACCTGAAAAGGCCCCTTTATTCCATGAATAGGCTGCAGTTAATTCAGCGGTTGGTGGCTGCATGGTTCAAAGGGCCACAAGGACCTACTCAGTGCTATATCTCAATAAATAAATAAATTCCTTTCTTCTGCCTCCCTTCCTTCTTATAGAGTGGAGTGGCATTTGCAATTTTCCAGCCTCAGCAACCATTCCAGAAACTAGTAGTTCTTGAAAGACTGTTAATAATGCCTCCCCAATCTCTTCAGCTACCTCTTTCAGAACCCTAGGTATAGTCCATCTGTTCCAGTTAATTTATCTACCTTCAGACTTTTCAGCTTCCCAACCACCTTCACCCTAGTAACGGGAATGAGACTCACTTCTACCCCCTGACACTCTCGAATTTCTCAAAGATTCAAAGCACATTGATTATCAAAGGATGTATAAATTATACAGCTTGAAAATTGTCTGCTTACAGGCAGCCAAAAAGGAAGAAACTCAAATAACCCAATTAAAAAAGACCAAAAACTACAGCGCAGAGGAAGAGAGAGAAAAAGAAACACACATCATGCAAACAACAGAAGCGAGCCAACAGCGTTCCGAATCAGACTGAGTCCCAGAGCAGCCAGAGTAGGCCCAAGCCTCATTCCTCAGGTCATCAAACCAGCAGGGCAAAAACTCATAGCAGCTGGATCAGTTCACGGCTTGGGTACTGAGGAAATAGGAATGAATATTTGCGAGACAGTAAGCAAGATCAGCCCAACTTTCGCCTCCGTATCCAACACTAGGACTTTCAGTGTATCTGGGCCAACTTTTAAATTATCCAAGCACCACGTTCTAGGACGTGGATCTGACATTCTGCTAGTGTCTTCTTTGGTGAAAACAGTTGTAAAATACTTACTAAGTTCCTCCACCATTTCTTTGTCCCCCATTTCTACCTCTATAGTGTCATTGTCCAGCAGTTCAATATCCAATCTCATTTCTCTTTTATTCTTTATATACCTGATAAAACTTTTTGTATCCTTCATATTTCATCTTTTCTATTTTGATGGCTTTCTACTGGTTTTTAAAAGCTTCCCATTCCTCTGCCTTCCCACTTCTTTTTGCCCATATTATATGCTTTCTCGTTTGCTTTTATGTTTTCTTTAACTTCCCTTGCCAGCTTCGGTTGCCTCATCCTGCCTTTAGAATGCTTCTTCATCTTTAGGGTGTATCTTTCCTACACTTTCCGAATTTCCCCCAGAAACACCAGCCATTGCTGTTCTGCCATCATCCCTGCTAGTGTCCCCTTCCAATCAACTTTGGCCAGCTCCTCTCTTATGCATCTGTAATTTCCTTTATTCCTTCCTTCAGTCCTGCCAAAGGGTTTTAGCCTGAAACGTCAACTGTATTTTTTTCCATAGATGCTGCCTGGCCTGCGGAGTTCCTCCAGCATTTTGTGTGTGTTGCCTGCATCTGCAGATTTTCTCTAGTTTGTAATTTCCTTTACTCCAATATAATACAGATACATCCAATTTTAGCATCTCCTTCTCAAGCTGCAGGGTGAATTCTTTCATGTTATGATCACTGCCTCCTAAGGGTTCCTTTAAAGCTTCCTACTCAAATCTGGGTCATTACATAACATCCAATGCAGAAATGCCATTCCCCTAGCGGGCTTAACTACAAGCTTCTCTAAAAAGTCATCTTGTAGGCATTCTATAAATTCCCTCTCTTAGGATCCAGCACCATCCTTTTTTCCCAACCTACCTGCATATTGAAATCCCCTGTGATTATTGCCCTTTTTACATCCCTTTTATATCTCTCTGAAACTCCTATCTATCACCCCCTCAATCTCCCAAACAAGCCGAAGGTCATCTGGCTGCAGCTCCATTTCCTTAACACGGTCTCTAAGGAGATGCAGTTCGATGTACTTCATGAAGATGCAGTTACCGAGGGCCTAAAGGAAATGGGTAATTAATATAGTCTACAACTGAGAGAGATCCCTGCTCAGAACTGCATTGATCAAATTTTTCCCAGCATCTGGAGTAGTGCGTTGGTGAATGCCTCACTTGATGTGGATCTGATCTGGGAGAGACGTCAGAAAGTGGTCAACACAGTCCAGTTCATCACAGGCAAAGCCCTCCCCATCATTGAGCACATCTGCAAGGAGCACAGCCACAAAAAGCAGCGTCCATTATCAAAGACCCCCACCATCCTCACTATGCTATCTTCTCACTGCTACCGATGGGCAAAAGGTACAGGAGCCTTGGGTCTCGCACCACCAGTTTCAGGAACAATTATTACCCTTCAACCATCAGGCTCCTGAACTGGCGTGGATAGCTTCACTCACCTCAATGCTAAGCTAATTATTCACAAGATCACAAGACAAAGGAGCAGAAGCAGGCCATTCAGCCCATCGAGTCTGCTCCGCCACTCCACCATGAGCTAAACTATTCTCCCGTCTAGTTCCAATTTCCGGCTTTTTTACCATATCCCTTGATACCCTGACTAATTAGATACCTGTCAATCTCCTCCTTAAAAACCCTCAATGATCGGGCCTCCACAGCTGTATGCGGCAACGAATTCCATAAATCCACGACCCTCTGGCTAAAAAAGTTTCTCCTCATCTCTGTTTTAAATGGGTACCCTCTAATTCTAAGACTGTGACGTCTTGTCCTGGACTCACCCACCAAGGGAAAGAGCTCATCTCAACTCAAGGACTCTTTATAACTCAAGTTCTCAGTTTTTTTTTGTTTGCACAATTTTGCTTCCTTTGCACATTGGTTGTTTGCTGGACTTAGTTTATGTGTAGTTTTTCATAAATTCTCTTGTATTTCTTCACTCTCCTGTAAACGGCTGCAAGAAAATGAATCTCAATGTAGTCTGTGGTGTCATATACTGACTTTGATAATGAGTGTTGAACCTTGACTTTACATCAGGTGTGTACAGGTAAACCTCAGCTAGAAGTGTACAGTCAGATTTAAGGAGATGGTGGATTTCAATTCAGAAATTCTGGCAATCAATTTTCAAAACCGTGGTGCTAATGAAAAATATTAGGATATATCCAAAATTCTAGCTCCTGGAATATGCTAACATGTCCAATACATACACAGTGTGATTCATCATACATACAGAATAGATAAATAATTTTAAAAAGTTGGGGTGATTTGTGTTGGCCGCAGCTGCTGGAATGGACTCCAAGAACTGTAAGGTAATGTTGCAGCTCTGTAAAACCCTGGTTAGACCATGCTTGGAATATTGTATTCTTTTCTATTTGCCTCATTAAAGAAGGATGTGGAAGCTTTAGAGAGGGTGCAGAGGAGATTTACCAGGATGCTGCCTGGATTAGAGAGCATGTCTTATGAGGGTAGGTTGATAGAGCGAAGGCTTTTCTCCTTGGAGTGAAGGAGGATGAGAGGTTACTTGATAGAAGATGATAAGAGGCATACAGCAAATGGACAGCCAAAGACTTTTTTCAGGGATAAATGTGCATTATTTTGAGATGATTGAAGGGAAGTGTGGGGGGATGTCAGAGGTAGGTTTCTTTACTCAGAAAATGATGGGTGCGTGGAACACCTTGCCAGGGTTAGTGATGGAGGCAGGTACATTAGGGGCATTTAAGAAACTCGTAGACATGGATGATGGAAAAATGGAGAGCTATGTGGAAAGGAAGGGTTAGATTGATCTTAGAGGAGGTTAAAAGGCTGACATAACATCATGGGGCAAAGGACATTCTATATTTTTAGTGGCAATTTCTAGGCAATGCTGAGCAGATCTGGGTATGACAACAGAGAGAAGAATACAGTTCCTGTTTCACATCACTGACCCTTCATTAGTTGAAGCGGCATTGACCTGAAACATTTTCTACATTGTTCTCTTCACTGATGCAGTTTGAAGCTCGGATTATTTCCAGTTCTCTCTATTTCTATTTCACACGTCCAGGTCCACAGTTCCTGATGCTCATTCTGTAATAATTTATTCTGTGTCAATTCCAGTTGCCTTCACTACTAAAACAGGGTAGCTTATGAATCCACCAAAGTTATATAAAAAAAATCATCTAGGCCATGCTCTCTTCTCGCTGCTGCCATCAGAAAGGAGATACAGGAGACTTAGGTCCAACACGACCAGGTTCAAGAACAGTTATTATCCTTCAATTGTCCTGAACCACCATGGATAACTTCACTCACCTCAACACTGAACTGATTCTACAGCCTACAGACTCACATTCAAGGAACCTTCATCTCATGTTCTCAGTATTAGTTAGTTACAGTACTTACTTATCCTTATTTTTTTTTATCTTTGCACAGTTTGTCTTCTTTTGTTCAATGATTTTATTGTCTGTCTTTGTGTGCAGTTTCTCATTGATTCAATGGTATTTCTTTGTTCTACTGTGAATGCCTGCAAGAAAATAGCATGATGCATAGTGGTTTACAGTACAGATGACCTGGGTTCAGTTCCTGCTGCTGCCTGTAAGGAGTTTCCCTGTGAATGCAGGGATTTCCTTCAGCAGCCCGGTTGGTAGGTAAATTAGGCTAGGATTAAATTGGGGGAATTTTGGGTGGTGTGGCTCTATGCTAACATACTGTCCACTATGCTACTGTACCATTTTCTTGTGGACACTCACAGTAGAAAGGCAAGAAGGACCTATTTTGCACTGTGTCTCAATAAAAAAATAATTAAAACGAACCTCAGGGTGGTATATAGTGGTAAGCACTCAGATAATAAATTTACTTGGAATTTTGAAACAGTTAATTTTTCTGCAAAATGAGCTAAAAGCAATTCTATCCTATATTACTTGAACTGGATTGAAGTTTACAGGTACCTGAATGAAAGTGGCTCACAACTAGATATGCGTAATAATAGAGTGTAAAATAGTTGTTAATTTTAGCTCTTTGCGTAGGAGCTGTTGTGATTGAACAACCCTTCCTTGCCTTCATCGGAGAAGCAGCCAGCAGTTTGAGACAGGTGGAGCTAATTCAAACTGTGAAGCAGATTTGCTTCAAGCAGGTCATCAATGTAGACAATCTGCCTCTCGTCAAGACTTAGTTTAAACATTCGATGTTTTTTTGTGTTCTATTTCTTTCAGATCGATGACAGTCTCAGAAATCCTCTTTAGAACCAGCATGGAGGCTGGCATTTTGGACTGTTGACAAGGGCATGGGACTCGTTTTATTATTAATCATTTCCAAGCAGCATCAGATAGGAAGCATCAATAAACGAAAGTCAACCTACAGAAAGAGTGTGCGGAAGGTAATTTTGTTTTCCAAATTCTGAATGAAAATTCTGATGGAAATGGTGATTGCTAATGTGAACTTGTACCCTGATTTGCTGAAGGGAAGCAGAGGTATTTAGATGTACATTCGGATATCTATTATTAAATTGTGCAAAACATGATTTTTGGATGCATTTCTGATAGCATACCATCGACAATTCTTGAGTTGCACAGGTTCAGCAGTCTGAGAAAAGTTGTAATTTTCAGAGCACGAGAATAATTTGATCGTTTATTTCACGATGATAGAAATGTTCATGATGTAAAGTTAAACTTATGTTAAAAAAACTTGTAGGATGCTGGGGAACGTGGAGTTTATGGGCAGTTGTGTCTATATTAAGTAAATGCATCACTTACCCAAATCTTAAACACAAGAGATCCTGCAGATGCTGAAAAGCCAGAGCAACACACACAAAAAATCCAGTGGAAATCGGCAGGTCTGGCAGCATCTATAAACAGTCGGCGTTTCAGACTGAGACCCTTCATCTAAACATGGATTGTTGACTCGTTTCCATAGATGCTGCCTGATCTGCTGAGTCCCTCCGACATTTTGTGGGTTGGAGACCATATTTAGACACAGGTGATGTACCAGAAGACTCGAGGGCAGATAATGTTGTTCCTGTATTCACGAAGGGCCATAGTGATAAGCCAGGAATAAGCAGTCGATGTTTTGGGCCAAGGTCCTTCGTCATGTCCAGATGAAGGGTCTCACCTATCACCTTCCCCTCCCTGCACCTTCTTATTCTGGCTTCTGGCCCCTCAGTTTCCAACCCTGATGACGTCGGCTGTTTATTCTCATCCATAGATGCTGCCTGACTGGCTGAGGTCCTCCTGCATTTTGTATGACTTACCCAAATCTGTTCTTCTTATATTATTGTAAGCTGCTATAGAGAAGAAACATTAACTTGTCGAATTCATGGATACAGTTCCTCATGACACTAAAAAATATGAAATATCAAAATGTGATTTAAAATGCATTTGTGCTTTGAGAATCAAAATTAATTTTAGTCACAGGGTAACAATCCGGAATGGATTTCACATTAGCTTAAGTGCTTTTTAATGTGCAATTCTGATTTATCTTCGAATTACTGTGGTTCATTATGTTGTTGGCATGCGCACCTGTTGCTAAAAATACACGCCATCTCCCTGACTGTTGGTCACTATTCAAGGAAATTACCTCACTGAGCATCTGGGGTGGGTGTAGAGGAGGATGGTTGAAGGGGGTGGGAGGATTCCCTTTGCTCTGAATATTGTTCGTTATTCAATAGGCTTTTTAGATCTTTAAGTGGCGTAGAAAACTGCCCATTAATTTTGATGGATTTTTCATAAATCTTCTGTGGACATTAGATTCCCTGCCTTCCGGTAACTCGTCCCCCTTCTCCTTCCCATTTCTTTCATCCCCTACTCTGCCTCCCCTCTTACCTCTTTTCTCCTCCTCACCTGCCTACCACCTCCTCCTGATGCCCCTCCTCCTTCCCTTCCTCCCATGGTCCACTATCCACTCCTATCAGATACCTTCTTCAGACCTTTACCTATTCCACCTATCACCTCCCAGCTCCCCCACCACCCACCAACCTCCACCCTCATTTGGCTTCCTATCAACTTCTAGTTTGTATTCCTTCCCCTGCCTCCCTCACCTTCCTAATGTCCCTCCTTCTTTCCAGTCCTGATGAAGAGTCTCAGCCCAAAACTCTGTGTTAAAAAAAGACTACCTACGAAATCTTCCTTATACATTCCCCCACTCGTCTTAAAAGGTAACTTCTGTGGGGGTATGTCCCACCATGACACCAGGCTGCTTTTTTGGATTTTTGCTTCCATTGGAATCTCATTCCGAGGGTGACAGTGATATTGCCCACTCTGTTTTTGACGTTGAGCTGGCAAAGCAGCGAGAACGCTTTGGGTCCTGTTCTCGGCGAGTCTGCAGTTCAAGACAGGATTTCGGGTCCTCTTCCAGAATCTTTATTTGTTGTCGTTGGTGAGCCCTGGACCCATACAAAAGATCAAAATCCAAAGGGCGATCAAAAGTCCGGAAGTCGAGGCCCGATGGCCAGAGCCCCGAATCTGTGAACTTCTGCGAGTCCTCTGGGGAAATTGAAGGCCCAATATCCGTATATCCATGAGGCTGAGGCTGAAGACGGCCTGTGCTGGGGATTAGAGGACAGTGTGTGTATATGTGTAAGTGGGTGGGAGGGAGGGAGAAATGGAGCTTGTTTTGCTATTGTTGCTTTGTCACTTGATATGCTGTGTTCTGTGTTGTGCTACCAAGTACATTGGGCATGCTATGTTGGTGCTGGAACGTGCTGCCCCAGCACATGATTGGGTGTGTTGGCTGTTAATCCAAACACTACATTTCACTGCATGTTTCAATGTACCTGTGATAAATAAATCCAAAGCTGAATTTGACAGTTTTGTGGTGATCATTCCAAAGGCACTCTCTTTGCATTAATGAAAGCATGAAGTGGTATCACTGGTGATGTGGAGTAACACTAGTGGTAGGCATCACTAGAGCAGAGGGTACAATTAGGCAGCACAGGTCTTTGGTCTGGAAGGGCCTATTACTATGCCAAATCTCTCTAAAGGAATGACCAGAAATGAGATAAATCGATGTTCGTGCCTTCAGGTTGGAGGCTCCCCACCCAGACAATCTATGAGGTGTTGCTCCTGAAACCTGAAAATTGCCTCATCTTGGTAGTAGAGGAGGCCATTGACTGACATTTTGGAATGGGAATTGGAAGTCCATTTGAAATGGGTGACCAACAAGAAATTCTGCCTTTTAAGATCATAGGACCATAAAAGAAAGGAGAAAAATTAGGCCATTTGGCCCATTGAGTCTGCTCCACCATTTCATCATGGCTGATTTATTATCCTTCTCAACCGTATTCTCCTGTCTTCTCCTATAGCCTTTGAAGTCCTGATTAATCAAGAATTTATTAACCTCTGATTTAAATATACTCAATGACTTGGTATCCACAGTCATCTGAGGCAATGAATTCCATAGATTCACTACACTCTGGCTAAAAAAAATTCCTCTTTATCTCTGTTGTAAATGGACATCTCTCTATTCTAAGGCTATGCCCTCCTGTCCTACACCCAGTGTTAGACCCAGTTTCCTCACACATTCCAAGATTAGTAGATCCCGGTGCTATTCGGACCAGTGCTTCCCACAATGGGAAACATCCTTTCCACCTTCGCTCTATCTTTGCCTTTCAACATTCAATAGGTTTCAATGAGATCTCCTCCCACCCATTCTTCTAATCTCTCATGAGTACAGGCCCAGAGCCATCAAATGCTCCTGAAATATTAACACTTTCATTCCTGGAATCATTCTCCTGAATCTCCTCTGGACCCTCTCCAATGCCAGCACATTTTTTCTTAGTTAACGGGCCCAAAACTGCTCACAAGTGTGGTCTGACTAATGCCTCATGAAGCCTCAGCATTACAACCTTGAGTTTATATTCTAGTCCTCTTGAAATGAATGCTAGCATTGCATTTGCTTTCCTCACCACCAGCTCAATCTGCAAGTTAACATTTGGGAATCCTGCACTAGGTCTCCTAAGTCCCTCAGCAAATCTGATTTTGAACTTTCTCCTCATTTAGAAAATGGTCTACACCTTTGTTCCTTCTTCCAAAGTGCGTGTCTATAAACTTCCCAAGTGCCAGGAGGGAGACAAGAGGGGAGGGATGAGTGGCCAAAAGAGTCATGCAGAGCTGTATCTCTCAAAAGTTCAAAGTACCTTTATTATCAAAGCATGTGTACATTTATACAACCTTGAGATTCATCGTCTAACAGGCAGCCACAGAACAGAACCCCAAAAAAAGCATTAAAAAGACCATCAAACACCCATTGCACAGAGAAAAACAAGTCATGCAAACAATAAATGCAACCAAATAGCGTTCTGGACTGAAGTTCACAAATAGCTTGCCCGTGGAGCCTTTGCTCAGCACAGAGCCAAATAAAGGTTGCAGAGCTGTGACCCGAACCGGCCTGACCCTCGCCTCGGGCCCCGACAGCCTGATCTTTTCAATCTGGTCCCATGCCTAAATCGTTGTCCAAATATCGGGTTCAGTTGCTTTGATACCCTCTGGGGCCTGGACTCCGCCTGCTCGATTCGGCCTGTACCTGACCTTTCCAATTTGGCCCGGTGCTTAAATCATCGTCCAAACATCGGGTTCAGACACTTCAAGACACTCTGTGGCCTGGACCCCAGAATTTCTCCAACATTTTGTCTGGACAATACATTAACCCTTGCCTTGCCACAAAGGCATTTTGCACGTTTGCCTTCATTATTCAGAGCACTGAGTACAGGAGCTGAAATGCCATGTTACAAATGTGTAAGACATTGGTGAGATGACACTAACTATTGTATCCAGTCTTCTCCGAGGATAGTCATGTTGTCAGCATTTCATGGTGGAGAGAATTGCGAGCTGCTGAGATCCTGACAGCGACACTGAATGGAGCTTAGCTCCTGACATGGTCGCCCATGGTGGTAAGTTCAAGGGGGAGATTCCAGACACGTCCAACCAACCCCTCATCAGTGGAGCTTGCAGGAGGTGTTGACACATCACTATGGCAGTGAAGGTAGAGAAAGACTGCAGCAGTGAAGGGTCCACACCACTGGACCCTGACCTCCATCTCTCAAGGACCGTGTGGTGGCTGCCCTTGCATCAGCTTCCCCACATTAAGCAAAGTCACACAGAGGTCTTCTCCATTAAGGGAGTAACCCCTTGGGAGAAAAACATACCCGACTCGAGTGATCACACCACCACTACTATTGTGTGGAATGATGCAATTCAGGTGACCCAGAGAGAGGAAGTTGGGAAAAGGGCAGTAAAGATTCAAAAGGATAGACAATAGGAAATAGGTGCAGAAGTAGACCATTCAGCCCTTCGAGCCTGCATCGCCATTCTGAGATCATGGCTGATCATCTACTATCAATACCCGGTTCCTGCCTTGGCCCCATATCCCTTGATTCCCCTATCCATAAGATACCTATCTAGCTCCTCCTTGAAAGCATCCAGAGAACTGGCCTCCACTGCCTTCTGAGGCAGTGCATTCCAGACCCCCACAACTCTCTGGGAGAAGAAGTTTTTCCTTAACTCTGTCCTAAATGACCTACCCCTTATTCTCAAACCATGCCCTCTGGTACTGGACTCTCCCAGCATCTGGAACATATTTCCTGCCTCTATCTTGTCCAATCCCTTAATAATCTTATATGTTGCAATCAGATCCCCTCTCAATCTCCTTAATTCCAGCGTGTACAAGCCCAGTCTCTCTAACCTCTCTGCGTAAGACAGTCCAGACATCCCAAGAATTAACCTCGTGAATCTACACTGCACTTCCTCCACAGCCAGGATGTCCTTCCTTAACCCTGGAGACCAAAACTGTACACAATACTCCAGGTGTGTTCTCACCAGGGCCCTGTACAAATGCAAAAGGATTTCCTTGCTCTTGTACTCAATTCCCTTTGTAATAAAGGCCAACATTCTATTAGCCTTCTTCACTGCCTGCTGCACTTGCTCATTCACCTTCAGTGACTGATGAACAAAAACTCCTAGATCTCTTTGTATTTCTCCCTTACCTAACTCTACACCGTTCAGATAATAATCTGCCTTCCTGTTCTTACTCCCAAAGTGGATAACCTCACACTTATTCACATTAAACGTCATCTGCCAAGTATCTGCCCACTCACTCAGCCTATCCAAGTCACCCTGAATTCTCCTAACATCCGAACAAAGGATGTTTGCAAGTCTGGAATACCTCATTTATAACAAGACACTGCAAAGCTGGGATGCCTTTCCTTGGAGTGAAGGAGCTGAGAGGTGACCGTAGAGAGGATTATAAAATCACAAGGGACATAGTTAAGGTCTTTTACTAAGGTTCATTCATTGTGTGCTGTGTTGTAGGATGTGGCCAATCACAGTCCTTCCATGACCACGATTGCTTTAGGCATGTCTTTCTATGGAAGTGGTTTGCCATTGCCTTCTTCTGGACAGTGTCTTTACAAGATGGGTAACCTCAGCCTTTATCAATACTCTTCAGAGATTGTCTGCCTGGCATCAGTGGTCACATAACCAGGACTCGTGATATGCACCGGCTGCTCATGTGGCCATCCACCACCTGCTCCCGTGGTTTCACGTGACCCTGATCAGGGACGGAGGGGGGGTGTGGGGATTTAAGCAGGCGCTACACTTGCCTGTGGGTGACCTGCAGGACAGTGGAGGGAAGGAGCACCTTACACCTCCTTTGGTAGAGACATATCTCCACCTTGTCACCTGTTCACTAAGGTTGGGAGAGTCTAGCACTGGAGGCTATAGTTTTAGGTTGGGAGTGTTAAACTATAAATAGTAGATGAAGGGTAATTTTCTTCACAAAGAGGTTGATGGGTATATGGAATGACCTGCCAGAGAAAATGCTTGAGGAAGGCAACTTTACAATGCTTAAAGGACATTTGGATAGGGAAGGTTTAGACCAGGGATTCCAAACCTGGGATCCACTGACCCATAGAACCATAGAACATTACAGCACAGAAACAGGCCTTTTGGCCCTTCTTGGCTGTGCCGAACCATTTTTCTGCCTAGTCCCACTGACCTGCACCTGGCCCATATCCCTCCATACACCTCTCATCCATGTACTTGTCCAAGTTTTTCTTAAATGTTAAAAGTGAGCCCGCATTCACCACTTCATCTGGCAGCTCATTCCACACTCCCACCACTCTCTGTGTGATGAAGCCCCCCCCCCCCCCCCCCCAATGTTCCCTCTAAATTTTTCCTTTTCACCTTTAACCCATGTCCACTGGTTCTTTTTCTCCCCTAGCCTCAGTGGAAAAAGCCTGCTTGCATTCACCCTATCTATGCCCATCATAATTTTATACACCTCTATCAAATCTCCATTCTTCTACGCTCCAGGGAATAAAGTCCTAACCTATTCAACCTTTCTCTGTAACTCAGTTTCTCAAGTCCTGGCAACATCCTATGGACATGTGGTCAATGTTTAAGGATTTCTTGCAGGATGTTAGGGATAAATTTGTCCCAGTGAGGAAGATAAAGAATGGTAGGGTGAAGGAACCATGGGTGACAAGTGAGGTGGAGAATCTAGTCAGGTGGAAGAAGGCAGCATAAATGAGGTTTTGGAAGCAAGGATCAGATGGGTCTATTGAGGAATATAAGGTAGCAAGAAAGGAGCTTAAGAAGGGGCTGAGAAGAGCAAGAAGGGGGCATGAGAAGGCCTTGGTGAGTAGGGTAAAGTAAAACCCCAAAGCATTCTTCAATTATGTGAAGAACAAAAGGATGACAGGAGTGAAGGTAGGGCCAATTAGAGATAAAGGTAGGAAGATGTGCCTGGAGGCTGTGGAAGTGAGCGAGGTCCTCAATGAATACTTCTCTTCAGTATTCACCACTGAGAGGGAACTTGATGACGGTGAGGACAATATGAGTGAGGTTGATGTTCTGGAGCATGTTGATATTAAGGGAGAGGAGGTGTTGGAATTAAAATACATCAGGATGGATAAGTCCCCGACGCCTGACAGAATATTCCCCAGGCTGCTCCACGAGGCGAGAGAAGAGATTGCTGAACCTCTGGCTAGGATCTTTATGTCCTCATTGTCCACGGGAATGGTACCGGAGGATTGGAGGGAGGCGAATGTTGTCCCCTTGTTCAAAAAAGTTAGTAGGGATAGTCTGGGTAATTATAGACCAGTGAACCTTACGTCTGTGGTGGGAAAGCTGTTGGAAAAGATTCTTAGAGATAGGATCTATGGGCATTTAGAGAATCATGGTCTGATCAGGGACAGTCAGCATGGCTTTGTGAAGGGCAGATCATATCTAACAAGCCTGATAGAGTTCTTTGAGGAGGTGACCAGATGAGGGTAGTGCAGTGGATGTGATCTACATGGATTTCAGTAAGGCATTTGACAAGGTTCCACACAGTGGGCTTATTCAGAAAGTCAGAAGGCATGGGATCCAGGGAAGTTTGGCCAGGTGGATTCAAAATTCTCTTGCCTGCAGAAAGCAGAGGGTCGTGGTGAAGGGAGTACATTCAGATTGGAGGGTTGTGACTAGTGGTGTCCCACAAGGATCTGTTCTGGGACCTCTACTTTTCGTGATTTTTATTAACAACCTGGATGTGGGGGTAAAAGGGTGGGTTGGCAAGTTTGCAGACGACACAAAGGTTGGTGGTGTCGTAGATAGTGTAGAGGATTGTTAAAGGTTGCAGAGAGACATTGGTAGGATGCAGAAGTGGGCTGAGAAGTGGCAGATGGCGTTCAACCCAGAGAAGTGTGAGGTGGTACACTTTGGAAGGACAAACTCCAAGGCAGAGTACAAAGTAAATGGCAGGATACTTGGTAGTGTGGAGGAGCAGAGGGATCTGGGGGTACATGTCCACAGATCCCTGAAAGTTGCCTCACAGGTAGATAGAGTAGTTAAGAACGCTTATGGGGTGTTAGCTTTCATAAGTCGAGGGATAGAGTTTAAGAGACGCGATATAATGATGCAGCTCTGTAAAACTCTGGTTAGGCCACACTTGGAGTACTGTGTCCAGTTCTGGTCGCCTCAGTATAGGAAGGATGTGGAAGCTTTGGAAAGGGTACAGAGGAGATTTACCAGGATGCTGCCTGGTTTAGAGAGTATGGATTATGATAAGAGATTAAGGGAGCTAGGGCTTTACTCTTTGGAAAGAAGGAGGATGAGAGGAGACATGATAGAGGTGTACAAGATATTAAGAGGAAAAGATAGAGTGGACAGCCAGCGCCTCTTCCCCAGGGCACCACTGCTCAGTACAAGAGGACATGACTTTAAGGCAAGGGGAGGGAAGTTCAAGGGGGATATTAGAGGAAGGTTTTTCACTCAGAGAGTGGTTGGTGCGTGGAATGCACTGCCTGAGTAAGTGGTGGAGGCAGATACACTAGTGAAGTTTAAGAGACTACTAGACAGGTATATGGAGGAACTTAAGGTGGGGGGTTATATGGGAGGCAGGGTTTGAGGGTCGGCACAACATTGTGGGCTGAAGGGCCTGAAATGTGCTGTACTATTCTATGTTCTATGTGCTGTAAACCTCTGCACTCTTTCAACTTTATTAATAACCTTCCTGTAATTAGGTGACCAAAATTGCACACAATACTCCAAATACAGCCTCACCAATCTCTTATACAACCTCACCATAACGTTCCACTCTTATACTCAATACTTTGATTTATAAAGGCCAATGTGCCAAAAGCTCTCTTTATGACCCTATCTACCTGTGACGCCACTTTTAGGGAATTATGTATCTGTATTCCCAGATCCCTCTGTTCTACTGCACTCCTCAGTGCATTTATCTGTATGTTCTACCTTGGTTTGTCCTTCCAAAGTGTCTCACACTTGTCTGCATTAAACTCCATTTGCCATTTTTCAGCCCATTTTTCCAGCTGGTCCAAATCCCTCTGCAAGCTTTGAAAACCTTCCTCACTGTCCACTACACCTCCAATCTTTGTATCATCAGCAAATTTGCTGATCCAATTTACCACATTATCATCCAGATCATTGATATAGATGACAAATAACAATGGACCCAACACTGATCCCTGTGGCACACCACTAGTCACAGGCCTCCACTCAGAGAAGCAATCCTCCACTACCATTCTCTGGCTTCTCCTATTGAGCCAATGTCTAATCCAATTTACTATCTCACCATGTATACCTAGCGACTGAATCTTCCGAACTAAACTCCCAAACGGAACGTTGTCAAAGGCCTTACTGAAGTCCATGTAGACAATATCCACTGCCTTCCCTTCATTCACTTTCCCGGTAACCTCCTCGAAAAACTCTAATAGATTGGTTAAACATGACCTACCACACACAGAGCCATGTTGACTCTCACTAGTAAGTTCCTGTCTATCCAAATACTTGTAGATCCTATCTCTTAGTACTCCTTCCAATAATTTACCTACTACTGATGTCAAATTTACCGGCCTATAATTTCCCAGATTACTTTTAGAGCCTTTTTTAAACAACAGAACAACATAAGCTATCCTCCAATCCTCCGGCACCTCGTCCATGGATCCCGACACTTTAAATATATCTGCTAGGGCCCCTGCAATTTCAACACTAGTCTCCTTCAAGGTCCGAGGGAGTACTTTGTCAGGTCCTGGGGATCTTTCTACTCTGATTTACCTCAAGATAGCAAACACTTCCTCCTTTTTAATCTGTATAGGTTCCATGATCTCACTACCCGTTTGCCTTATTTCCATAGACTCTTTGCCAGCTTCCTCAGTAAATACAGATGCAAAAAACCCAGTTAAGATCTCCCCCATTCCTTTTGGTTCCATACATAGCCAACAACTCTGCTCTTCAAGAGGACCAATTTTATCCCTTACTATTCTTTTGCTCTTAATATACCTGTAGAAGCTCTTAGGATTATCCTTCACCTTGACTCCAAAGCAACTTCATGTCTTTTTTAGCCCTCCTGATTTCTTTCTTAAGTATTTTCTTGCACTTTTTATACTATTCAAGCACCTTATTTGCTCCTTGTTGCCTATACCTGTCATACATCTCTCTCTCTTCTTTATCAGATTTCCAATATCCCTTGAAAATCAAGTTCCCTTATTCTTATTCACTTTGCCTTTAATCCTGACAGGGACATACAAACTCTGCACTCTCAAAATTTCTCCTTTAAAGGCCTCCCACTTACCAATCAAATCCTCACCAGAGAACAACCTGTCCCAATCCACACTTTTTAGATCCTTTCTCATTTCTTCAAATTTGACCTTTTTCCAGTTTAGTACCTCAACCCGAGGGCTAGATCTATCTTTATCCATGACCAAGTTGAAACTAATGGCATTATGATCACCAACGTAGCTCTCTAGGACACAGGGCTCCAAACTGTATACGACAAGGTGTGGTCCGTGATGCACCATCAACAACTCTCTGAGACGGGAGGCAAGATATCGGCTTTTATTGACTGGAAGAAAGAACAAGCAGCAATTGATCACCATGCTACATCCTGGAGACTGAGGGCAGGGCTCAAGCCTCAATCGCCTTTATACCAGGGTCTGTGGGAGGAGCCACGGTCCGTGGGAGGAGCCACAGGAGCAGTCAGCGGGGGGGCATGTCCAGACAGGTATATGTAGTTCACCACAGTCCTTTTGGAGAGGCACCAGGACATACCACCTTTAATTACTCACAAAGTTAACATAAGACTACACATGAATCAGAATATGATGCCCCCCACAATGTAATTACAACCATACTGCAAAATAAACAGAAGTATTGACCTTAAATACAGTATACAAACAACATGTACACATTTACACATCCTGATTACTAAAGAAATGGAATAGTCTGCCCTGTATGGCAGGAAAGACACTGTAAAGCAAACCCATTATAAGAATATAGCAGGGACAAGGCATTAAAGTGTGCACACTCACCACAGTGATACCAGACTGACAACGCAATGATTTTGTGTGTGTGTGTGTGTGTGTGTGTGTGTGTGTGTGTGTGTGTGTGTGTGTGTGTGTGTGTGTGTGTGTGTGTGTGTGTGTGTGTGTGTGTAAATACTCCTGTATAAGTACTATATTTACTGAACACTCTCTATTGCAGGCATATATACATATATATATAGCTATGGAGCAAAGACGTTTGCAGAGTACCATTGTAATTTTATGTATTGCACTGTACTGCTGCCACAAATAATATAAATTTCATGATGTATGTGAGTGATGATAAACCTGATTCTGATATGGGTCTCTATTGTGGACTGAGAGTGGGAACGGGGCAGGGAGAGGGGAATCATGGTTGGGAAAAGGGGAAATGAGGGAGAGGGAGTGGGAAGCACCAGAGAGACATTCTGTAATGATCAATAAACCAATTGTTTGGAATCAAATGACCCTGCTTGGTGCATCTGCACCCTCGCCACCTCCACCCCGGCACTTCCTCCCTGCCACCTGTCCCACACCCCTCCTGTGGCCCTCCACCCTCACTATTCCCAACATCCTTTGCTCCCGCTAGAGTTACAAACTCGCTCTCCGCTCCATAGGCACCCTAGCTATCTATATGATCCAAAGACTTCGAAGTAGAATTTGGAATTTAAGGAAAGCTATTCACAAATAAGGACCATCAGAATCATAATTCTCCAATTTCTGATAACGTATTTTGTTTTTTCACTCCCCATTCTAGTTCCCCTCTCTCCTCTTCTCCTTACCTGCCCATCCATCACCTCCCTCTGGTGCCCCTCCTCCTTCCCTCTACTCCATGGTCCTATCAGATTCCTTCTTCTTCAGCCCCTTACCTCTTCCACCTATCACTTCCCAGCTTCTTACTTCACCCCTCTTCTCCCACCCACCTCAGCTGCTGAGTTCCTCCAGCATTTTGCCTGCATTGCTTAGAATCAGTTTTGTTATCACTGGCCTATGTCATGAAATTTGTTATTTTGTGGAAGCACATAATGCAAAAACATAAAAAAGTCACAATATTCACCTTAGAATAGAGGGATGTCCATTTAGAACAGAAATGAGGAGGAATTTCTTTAGTCAGAGAGTGGTGAATCCGTGAAATTTATTGTCATGGGCGGCTGTGGAGGCCAAGTCTTTGGGTATATTTAAGGCAGAGGTTGATAGATTCCTGATTAGTCAAGGCATGAAGGGATACGGGGAGAAGGCAGTCCACAGGTCAGCACAGAGATGAGTAAATCTCACGGAGCAGTGAGCTGAACTGGCCTGTCCCTTGTCTCTAGCCCTGACACCCTGTCCTTTCCAGTCTGCCCCATCACATAAATCATTCAAACTTCATGTTGTTCATTGCTCTCAGACCGGGACTTGGGCCACACTGCTTTAATACGATGTCAAGCCCAGCCCTACCACATCGATTCAGCCCACAACTCACCTTTCCAATACAACTCGGCGCTTAAATCATCAAACTTGGGGTCTTTCCTGACTCCCGGGCCTCCGCTTCTCCCTGCTTCGCTTCAGTTCTGCCATATTGAAACACCTCCAAGTCCACTCCAGCAATGGCCCCCAATTGACTCATTCCCCACTCTCCAGCCCAGACCCCTCCTCCTCCGAGACTCAAGAAAGAATTGTCACACGATGTCAAAGCATCAAAATACTGCTTATTCAGTGTCCTGAAGAAGGGACTTCCCTCTGCGTTGATGCTGCCTGATCTGTTGAGTTCCTACAACTCAAAATTCCTCAAAACGCTGTAAGATTTATAGACTTTATATAGTCAGTCTTTTCACGTAAACTGATTCTGAAGTAATTTGATGCCATTGGAACAAAGGTACTCTGATTCAATGAGGACAACACAGGAGCGTAGTGGTTTGAGTAAATCTTAACAGTGTAGGTTTCCACAAACAGAGTGAAGTGAGGCACTTTATGTTTAATGAACCCCGTAACACATTTATTGAGCTCCAAAGCCTACACAACAAAAGTGCGCTAAGAAACTTTCACGTAAAACCATCGTCCTGTCAGTCTCATAATGCAAAACCCCAACGCAATGTCAGAGGTTGCGGATTACATATTTTTCTCCCAATTACATTTCCCTACAGCAGCACCAGCTACAAGGTCAGGTGTCATTTCCTGCCGCTGTCTGTAAGGAGTTTGTAATTCTCTCCGTGACCCCGTGGGTTTCCCCCGGGTGCTCCGGTTTCCTCCAACATTCCAGAGATGTAAGGGTTAGGTTAGTAAGTTGGGGGTATGCTACACTGGTGCAGAAACAACGCAACACTTGCAAGCTGACCTACCTGCACATGTTCAAGTCATTGACAAACAAAGCTAACCTAATATTCTTCTGTGCAGTCAGTCAAATTAGTAGGAAAACATGCACAAGACGCTGGAGGAACCCAGGTGGTCAGGCGGTATCTATAGAAAGGACTGAAGAGTCATCATTTTAAGCTGAGACCCTTCATCAGGACTTGGTCATTTAGTAGGGGTTTATTTTCTTTCCATCCGATCCTGAAACTTGGATGTGTTATTTAATTCAGTTTCTGCTTCATGCCTTGCTGTACTGCCTGCTGACGACATTTCAAGTAGTTTGCAAAGTGGAAATTTCATATTTATTTATTTATTGAGGTACCGCTCAGATCGGCCTTTCTGGCCCTTCGAGTTGTGCTGCCCAGCAATCCCACAATTTAATCCTAGCCTAATCACAGTACAAGTTACAATGATCAATTAACCTACCAGCCGGTAGGTCTTTGGACTGTGGGAGGGAACTGGAGCACCTGGACGGAACCCATATGGTCATAGGGAGATCGTACAAACTTCGTACAGGCAGTGGTGGGAAATAAACGCAGGTCGCCTATACTGTAAAGCCTTGTGCTAACCAGTACACTATCATGCCACCCCATGTTGCAGATTTACCTGTGAAATTAATCAAATAGCTCAACTTTAAATGTCTTGTATTCAGTGACAGCGTTCCTTATTTTTAGCAATTATGCAAAGCCAGCAGCTTAGTAACCCATTGAATTTGCAACTTAATTTGATTTTTGTTGTTTAGAATGTGTTTGTGATAATTGAAGCAATTTACTGTGTCCAGAATAAGAAGGAGGGAAGATGTCAGAATAAACAGTTCTGATGAATGGTCTCAGCCCAAAACATTGACTGTTTATTCCTCCCCAGAGAGTCTGCCTGATCTGCTGAGCTCCTCCAGCATTTTGTGTGTGTTGCTCTGGATTTCCAGCCACTGCAGAATCTCTTATGCTCTTGGAAATGCACAGAAGGTTTTGTGTGAGATATGTTTGCTCTTGGTAAATTTTTCTACAGAAGTGATTTGCCATTGCCTTCTTCTGGGCAGTGTCTTTACAAGACAGATGACTCCAGCCATTACCAATACTCTTCAGAGATTGTCTGCCTGGTGTCAGTGGTTGAATAACCAGGACCCGTGATATGCACCAGCTGCTCCCATGTCTTCACATGACCTTTGTCGGGTGGGTGGGCTACACAGATGCTACACCTTGCCAAAGGGTAACCTGCAGGCTAGCAGAGGGAAGGAGCACCTTACACATCTTTTGGTAGATACGTACCTCCAACCCGCCATATATTCTTCAGTACATGATGCACCATCAATAACTCTCTGAGACGTGAGGCAAGATATCGGCTTTTATTGACTGGAAGAAAGAACAAGCAGCAATTGACCACCATACTACATCCTGGAGACTGAGGGCAGGGCCCAGGCCCCAATCACCTTTATACCAGGGTCAGTGGGAGGAGCCACAGGATCAGTCAGCGGGGGGGGGGCGTGTCCAGACAGGTATATGTAGTTCACCACAGTACACAAGTGTAAAGAATGAAATGATTTTTATCCAGATCGGATACAGCATAAAGAACACAATAAAAAACAAAAACTATATGTTAATAAATGTAAAAGCAATCATATACAACACAATGTACAAGTAGATTTCTTGATATGATTTCAAAACATGGCAACAATATGGACTTTGGAGTCTGGATTTTTATATAAAGCTACCAATTTGATGACTAAGAATACTGGCCACGAGAGATGACACACCCAATTTATCCTTTATTTCTTCACAATAATCAGTAAAGGAAAATGAGAAGACATGTTCTGGATATAAAATTGGTGTGATGTTTTAAATCCATAGGTCACTGCATCTTGGTAATTCAGTACTGTGAAAATGTCTGAGAAAGGCATTCTGAGACAAGAGGATTCAGAAGATGCTGGAAATGAGCAAAACACCGAGATTACTCCATCCTGCCAGGTAACATGCATCATTAACACTGAAAGCTTGGAAGTGGAGGAAAAAGAGAAGGGGAAAGAAGATAAATCAAATGAGACAAAGGCAGATCACCAGGTGAGGTGGTACAGTGGATATGTTTCTGAAACTCTGCTAATTCCATTATTTAATTTGGTTTTAATGCACAATAAGTTAATTTAATTTCTACGTATTATTTCAGCTCTTTTCTTCTAAATTATCAAGGTGACCCATTCATAAAAATCACATGTCATTCCTGACACAATAAGCATGTAGAACTGTCCATGCTCCAAGCCTTCTCTGGTAATAAGACCATAAGATATAGGAGCAGAAGTGAGCCATTCAGCCCATCGAGTCTGCTCTGTCATTATATCATGGGCTGATCCAATTCTTCCAGTCATCCCCATTCCCCTGCTTTCACCCCATACTCATCGATGCCCTGGCTAATCAGGAACCTATCTATCTCTGCCTTAAATACACCCAATGACTTGGCCTCCACAGCCGCTCGTGGCAACAAATTCCACAGATTTATCACCCTCTGACTGGTAATTTCTCTGCATCTCAGTTCTAAAAGGACGTCCTTCAATACTGAAGTCGTGCCCTCTTGTCCTAGAATCCTCTACCATGGGAAATAACTTTGCCATATCTAATCTGCTCAGGCCTATTAACATTCGGAATGCGTCTATGAGATCCCCCCCTCATTCTCCTGAACTCCAGGAAATACAGACCAAGAGCTGCCAGACGTTCCTCATACGGTAACCTTTTCATTCCTGGAATCATTCTCATGAATCTTCTCTGAACCCTCTCCAATGTCAGTGTATCCTTTCTAAAATACGGAGCCCAAAACTGCAAACGATACTCCAAGTGTGGTCTCACGAGTGCCTTATAGAGTCTCAACATCACACCTCTGCTCCTATATTCTCCACCTCCAGAAATGAATGCCAACATAGCATTCACCTTCTTCACAACCAAATCAAACTGGAGATTAACCTTTAGGCTATCTTGTGCAAGGACTCCCAAGTCCCTTTGCGTCTCTTCACTTTGAATTCTCTCTCCATCTAAATAATAGTCTGCCCATTTATTTCTTCCACCAAAGTGCATGACCATACACTTTCCGACATTGTATTTCATTTGCCACTTCTTTGCCCATTCCCCTAAACTATCTAAGTCTTTCTTCATTCTCTCTGTTTCCTCATCACTACCCGCTCCTCCACCTATCTTTGTATCATCAACAAATTTAGCCACAAATCCATTAATGCCGTAGTCCAAATCATTGCTAGACATCGTAAAAAGCAGCGGTTTCAACACTGACCCCTGTGGAACTCCACTGGTAACCGGCAGCCAGCCAGAATAGGATCCCTTTATTCCCACTCTCTGTTTTCTGCTGACCAGCCAATGCCCTACCCATGCTAGTAACTTCCCTGTAATTCCATGGGCTCTTATCTTGCTAAGCAGTCTCATGTGTGGCACCTTGTCAAAGGCCTTCTGAAAATCCAAGTACACCACGTCTACTGCATCTCCTTTGTCTACCCTGCTTGCAATTTCCTCAAAGAATTGCAGTAGGTTAGTCAGGCAGGATTTTCCTTTCAGGAAACCATGTTGGCTTTGGCCTATCTTGTCATGTGCCTCCAGGTACTCCATAATCTCATCCCTACAATTGATTGCAACAACTTCCCAACCATTGATGTCAGGCTAATATGTCTATAGTTTCCTTTCTGCTGCCTCCCACCCTTCTTAAATAGCGGAGTAACATTTGCAATTTTCCAGTCATCCGGTACAATGCCAGAATCTATTGATTCTTGAAAGATCATCGTTAATGTCTCTGCAATCTCTCCAGCTACTTCCTTCAGAACCTGAGGGTTCATTCCATCAGGTCCAGGAGATTTATCCACCCTCAGACCATTAAGCTTCCTGAGCACCTTCTCAGTCATAATTTTCACTGCACAAACTTCACTTCCCTGACACTCTTGAAGAGTATGTTCTCCAACTCTTCCTCTGTTACATTGACAGCAACATTGCTGCTGCTTCATGCACCCATGCTGACCTCGTCAATGTCATCAACTTTGCCCCCAACCTCCACTCTGCCCTTAAATTCACTTGGTCTATTTCTGGCACCTCTCCCCCTTTCTCAATCTCTCTGTCCTCATCTCTGGAGGCAAGCTGTCTACTGACATATTTTATAAACCTGCTGATTCCCACAGCTATCTTGACTGTATCTCTTCAGAAGCTTTCTACTGTGAAAGTGCTATTCCCTTTTCTCAGTTCCTTCATCTCCACCTCATCTGTTCCCAGGATGAGACTTTCCTTCCAGGACATCGAAATGTCCTTTTTCTTCAAATAACAGGGATTCTCTTACTTCACCATTGACACATTTTCCCGCTGCCTTAACAGTTCCTCTTGTTCTCATCTACCACAATATAAGCATTCACATCAAACGTGTCATTCTCTGCCTTATCCGTTATCTTCAAGGGGATTTTGCCACCAAGTTCACCTTTACCTCACCTGCCCACTCTCCATTTTCTGCCGAGAACACTCCATCATGGACTCCCATGTCCAATAATCTCTCTCCACTAATCTCCCTCCTGGAAAATAACCCTGCAAGTGACAGAAATGCTACCCCTGCCCATTCATGTTCTCCATCACCTCCATTCAGGCTCCAAACGGTCCTTCCGTGTGAGGCAATACTTCACCTGCGAATCTGCTGGGGTCATCTATTATATCCAGTGCTCCTAACGCAGGCTGCTCTACACTGGTGAGACCCAATATAAATTGGGGAAATGCTTTGTCGAGCGCCTCCGCTCCATCCACCAAGAGCGGGATACCCAGTTGCCGACCACTTTAATTCTTATCCCTGTTCCAATTCTGACATGTCGGTCCACTGCCTGTCTTTTGCCACAATGAAGCCACTCTCAGGTTGGAGGAGCATCACGTTATATTCTGTCGACATAGCCTCCAACCTGATGGCATGAACATTGATTTCTCCTTCTGTCAACTTTCCTCTCCTCCTCTTCACTTTTCTTCAATTCCCCACTCTGTCCTCTTACCTCTTCTCCTCACCTGCCTATCAACTCCCCCTGGCCCCCCTCCTTCTTGCCTTTCTCTCATTGTCCACTCTCCTCTCCAATCAGATTCCTTCTTTTCCAGCTCTTTACCCTTCCCACCCACCTGGCTTCATCTATCACCTTCTAGCTAATCCTCCTTCCCCTCCTTCTCCTTTTTATTCTGGTATCTTCCCCCTTCCTTGCCAGTCCTGATAAAAGATCTCAGCCCAAAACATCGACTGTGTACTCTTTTCCACAACTGCCGTCTTACCTGCTGAGCTCCTCCCGCATTTTGTGTGTGTTGATTTGGATTTCCAGCATCTGCAGAATCTCGTTGTCACTGGATCTATCTAACTAGTGAACTTTCTTAACCGACCGAATATTGAAAGGTAACAAGAGAAAATCAGCAGATGCTGGAAATCCGAGCAACATTTCAATATTCGGTCGGTTAAGAAAGTTCACTCTTTAGATTCTGCAGATGCTGGAAATCCAAATCAAAAGACACAAAAGCATTTTGTGAATTTTGAAAGGCCTAGGTAGAGTGGACGTGGAGAGGATGTTTCCTATGGGAGGAGAGTCTAAGAGCAGAGGACACTGCCTCAGAATAGAGGGGCGTCCTTTTTGAACAGAGAGGAGGAGAAATTTCTTTAGCTGGAGAGTGGTGAATCTGTGGAGTTCTTTGCCACAGGCAGCCGTGGAGGCCAAGTCTTTATGTATATTTAAGGCAGAGTTTGACAGATTCTTGATTGGTCAGGACATAAAGGGATACGGGGGGGGGGGGGGGGGGAGGCAGAGAGGAAAAATGGATCAGCCATGATGAAATGGCTGAGCAGACTCAATGTGTCAAATGGCCTAATTCTGCTCCTGTATTTTATAGTCTGTTGGTCTTTCTGACTGATCATATTCCACAGGGACCTGCTCTTTGTAATTTTTATTAATGAGGAAGTGGAAGGGTGGGTTAGTAAGTTTTGAGATGACACGAAGACTTGAAGGTTAGTGGTGTTGTGGATAGTGTAGAAGATTATTGTAGGTAACAATGGGATATTGTTAGGATGCAGAGCTTGGCTGAGGAGTTCAACCTGGAAAAGTGTGAAGTGATTCACTCAGAAAGGTCAAATTTAAAGCAGAATAGAGGGTTAATGGCAGGATTCATAATAGTGTGGAGGAACAGAGGGATCTTGGAGTTCACATCCATTGATCCCTCAAAGTTGCTGCACAAGTTGATAAGTTTGTTAAGGATGATTATGGCGTATTGGCCTTCATTCATAGGGGGACTGAGTGCAAGAGCTATGAGGTAATATTGCAGCTCTGTATAACTCTGGTTAGATCACACATGGAGTATTCTGTTCAGTTCAGGTTGCCTCATTATAGGAAGGATGTAGGAGCATTAGGCAGGGTGCAGAGGAAGTATACCAGGTTGCCACTTGGATTATGAGGATGGTAGAGTGAGCTAGGGGCTTTTCTCTTTGGAGTGACCAAGAATGATAGGTGATTTGATAGAGATGTACAAGACGCTAAGAGGCATAGACTGAGTGAACAGCCAGGGATTTTTTCCCCGGGCAGAAATGGCCGATACAAGGGGGCATAAATTTAAGGTAAATGGAGTGGAGTATAGGGGGGAATGGCAGAAGTATCTTTTTTATGCAGAGAGTGGTGAGTGTGTAGAACACCCTGACGGATGGAGACAGAGGCAGATACATTAGGGGCATTTCATTCTTAGATAGATATATGGATGATAAAAAAAATGGAGGACTATGTGAGAGGAATAGGTTAGCATGACCTTCAAGTAGGTTAAAAGGTCACACACAACATCGTGGACCAAAGGACCTGTTCTGGTGCTATAATTTTCTGTATTTATAGTGGGTTGACTATAAAGGGTCAACACTACATCATGGGCCAGAGGGCTTGTTGGAGCTGTAGTATTCTGCATTCTGAAGCTATCTGAAAATGAGAAATAAGGTTCACAGTTACATAGATTTTTGTGAAATCCAAAATGAACATTCATAACTAATTCACGTTCCTAATCAATCATAACATGGTGTCTTTTTCTTAAAAGAGTAATATTTTTAATTTTCCTCTTGCCTTTGTCCAATGAGTGACAGTTGTTTTGTAATTTACTGCATAGAAACGAATGGGGCAGCAAAAGAAAAGAGCAAAGGTAGGCTGATTTTCTGTGTAAATGGATAATTGACTTGAGATGATGGAATGAGTTAGTATCCACGTGAATGTGTCTTAATGCTGCATTGAAGGTGTGTTGGCATCCATAATTTAGTCAGCACTGTTCAGCTGATAATAGGAACGTTGGCAAGCAGAGCAGTCTTGTGTTCTTCATGTTGCTATGTGTGAGTGTGTTCTCATTCACCTTGGTTTATAAATACATTCGACTTTCTGTGTCTGTGCATTAATGAAAACCTACACATTCAAGTTTCAACTGAGGTGACCAGTAGATATCTTTCTGAGGATTGCAATAAAGCATCTTCAGCAAAAGTCAGGGAAAGAATTTCAAAGACTGAAATGAGATGTTATAAATTTTAAGCTTAAATTAAATATTATCCTGCCAGCTTTGTATGTGTAGTTTTATATATTTATCATGACTGTGAGACAAGTAATATGTATAAAAGAATAACATTTGAAATTATTGGGTCTTATGGTCTTTAGCCAACGTTCTGAGACCAACCATTGCTCTGAGCAGGAGATCTTTACACGCCCTGAAAACTGCGCAGCTCTTTAATAAAACATTATATAAAAGAAAATTCCAGCAACAAAGGCTTTGTGCATGGAAGCATTTCAGTTATGATGTGGCCATGCACCTGCACAGCTTAGAGTGAACAATGTTTGTATGTGTCCCAGTGTAATCTCCAGAACGAAATTAAAGGAGAAATTAGTGTAAGTACACAATATTTATAGTGAAAAAATGAAGACCAACACCTGGATGCAACCCCTTCCAACAACTTGAAGATTAATCATTTGCTCCAATTACATTGCATTCATATACAGGGAAAAGGTAGAAGATTAGGGCTCAGATGGAAAATGCATCTGTCATAACAATATGGCAGAGGAGACTCATTGGGCCAAATGGCCTAAATCTGCTCCTGTATTTTATGGTCTTATATCATTTTTTGAGCAAATCTTGCGCAGAACTACTAATCAAGGTTTAACTGTACTATTTACTGAGCTTTATATGTAAATTTAAGAGATTTTTATTGAATTGGCTGATAAAGGGTTAAGTCTCACAAACATCTAACATTCTTTAGAGCACAGTCTTTCCAAAGTTCAAAGTATATTTATTATCACAGTATGTATACTATAAGATTTGCCTTCTATGAGGCAGCCACAAAACAATAGATTCCATTAAAAAGACGGTCAAACAGCCAACATGCTAAAAAAAAGAACAAATCATGCAAGCAATAAAATTAAGCAAATAACATTCTGAGCTAAAGTTCATGAAAGTGAGTTCACATCCGTGAAGTCAGTCATTAATACAGCTGGCCCAGGAGCCCATTAGTTGCAGGTCACATTCTTGCAGTTCAACGCAGAGATGAGACTTCCCGATGTTCATCTCAGTAATTAGGGTACCGAGGATCCTGCTAATGAGTGGAAGGTGGCCATTATTTAAATGTCATACCTAGAGTGGATTGCCACATGAAGATGAAGTCCAGATCTGAGCCAGTTGGGAAGCGACAGGATGCTCTGGTAGCTTATTGAGATATACTGTTCGGCTTGCAATAGGTTCTCCTGGCCCTTCGAGCCGCACCACCCAACAACCCCACTTTAAACCTAACCTATTCATAGGACAATTTACAATGACCAATTCACCCTCTCGGTACGTCTCTGGACAGTGGGAGCTCCCGGAAAAAATTCATATATTCCATCGGGAGGATGTACTTAAACCCATCACCCCAGCTGGGGCATTGGCCACCAACAACAGCTCACCAGGGTCCTCTGTCCTGAGCTATCCTTTCAAATTGTAACCCATCTTTGAAAATCCTTTCTCTCCCAGGGATGAGGTAATTGGAGCTACTGTTGCTGTTTCTGTAGCACTGGGTTTTTACAGGATGGGGTTGCTAGCCCCATGACTAACACTTGTCCTTACACAGCCCAGCTTGGGGCCATCCATGGTGGAGTTGGAAAGAACTGCAGACTGTATTACTTAAACTGCCCAGGTCATATTCAGTTATCTTATGTAGAACCACTTACATACAAGAATTGCCCACATTATCATGAAATACAGAACCCTTCTATAAAGTAATACATTTGTAGAAATTTGTAAGGGTGATCATGGTCTTTCTACGACCATGATTGTTCTTGGCAAATTTTTCTACAGAAGTGGTTTATCATTGCCTTCTTCTGGGCTGTGTCTTTACAAGACTAGTGACCCCAGCCATTGTCAATACTTTTCAGAGATCTTCTCCCTGGCATCAGTGGTCACATAACCAGGAATTGTGTTATGCACCAGCTGCTCATACGACCATCGACCACCTGCTCCCGCGGATTCACGTGACCCTGACTGGGGGGGGCAGAGCTACACCTTGCCCAAGGGTGACCTCCAGGCTCTCGGAGGGAAGGAGCACTTACACCTCCTTTGGTAGAGACATATCTCTACCCTGCCTCCCTTTCCTTCATCCACATATCAATAAAAGTTGACCCAGTTATGTGTGGCAGCTCTTAGTTTTCAGGTGAGTACAAAGCAAAATCAACTGTGCAAACTTTAATGGATATTACAATCTTTCTCAAGCATTCCATTCCTACACAGGGGCAATTGATTAATAATCTGTCTGCAGATTAATGACCAGATTCATACGACATGGCACATAATGAACTGATGGACGAAGGAAATTATACTCTATAGATTGCTGCTGTTGTCTGCTCCATTTTAAAACTCCCAGTAACACATGCATCCCACTGCCACTCAAAATCACACCAAAAATTGTGTGTTTTCTAACTTATACCAAGTACTGTGCTGTTCTTCAGCACAATAACTGCAGCCTTCCTCCCATTCGTCATGGAAAGTCCTGTGGCATAGAATGTTAATTACATTTTTTTCAGCTATTTGCCATCTTAGATTTTTTTTTGTTTTTCGAGTAATATGCAGTGGCCATTATTTCTGGGCTGTTGAATGTTCCTTCAGAAATTCAGCTAGGCTCTTCCAGCTGTTACCCGTCCTGCATCCTGATGGGATGTACTGCATCTGGGGAACGTTGGACGACGTCACTCCTTGTGCAGCAATCTTTTTCCAGCACTGGAGGAGAATGTAGACTACATTGTTCTGAGACCCACCCAGGGGTTCTAGGTCTCCACGTGCAATGCTGGATTACGAGGCCCCCTTGTCAGGTAAGTCCCTTATTTACGCTACATCCTTCTGCAGCCTCATTCTGCCCTCTCTCTTCCTCCCCTCATTCCATTGTTGAGGTTCATGAATCAGTACTAAGTACACAATCATCTCATTGCAAATATTCCTAGTTCTGATCCTAATCGCTGAGACCACACCAAATCCCAGTGATCTAATTATCTCAAAGCCCCGTCTTAATTACTTACACAGCTGACCATCACATTGTCCAATCCTGTCCACTAATGCCACATCTCATTACCTTTGCCCTGCAGAATTTATGGATGCAGCCCAGTTCAGCACAAACAGATCCCTCCCCACCACTGAGAATATCTACAAGGAGAGTTGCCACAAGAAAGCAACATCCATTATCAAAGAACCCACCAACAAGGCCATGCTTTCTTCTCACTGCTGCCATCAGGAAGGAGGTAGAGGAGCCTTAGGTTCCGCACCACCTGGTTCAGGAACAGATATTACCCCTCAACCACTAGGCTCCTGAAACAGGGTGGATAACTTCTCTCACCTCAACACTGAACTATTCCAAAAGCTATGGACTCATTTTCAAGTACTCTGCAACTCACGTTCTCAGTACTTTTTAATTTGCAGTTCGTCGTCTTTTGTTATACATGTATAGTTTTTTTCATAAATTCTATTATATTCCTTTATTTCCTTGTAATTGCCTGCAGGGAATTTAATCTCAAAGTAGTCAAAACAATAAATCTACTTTGACTTTGACTTGAGAGACCAGATCCTCATTGGCAGCACAATGCCAGACCAATACCCAATGTGCAAAAGACCATAAGGCGTAGGAGCCATTTCATCATACAAAAATACAACTGCAGATGCTGTGAATACGTACACAACGCTGGAAGAACTCAGCAGCTCAGGCAGCATCCGTGAGAAAAGAGTAGCCAACATTTTGGGCCGAGACCCTTCATCAGGAATGGGGGGGAAGAGAGGGCCGAAGCCCAGTAATAGAGATAGGGGAGGGGGTAGGGCCTAGAGGTGCCAGGTGGAAAACCAATCAGAGGAAAGATAAAGGGGGGAGGGGGAGGGGATAAGCATGAAAGAACTGTAGAGATAATGAAGCAGAGAGTTGAAACGGGAGAGAGGCAGAGAGGGACCTGGGATAGGGGAAGGGGGAGGGGGAGGGTATTACCGGAAATTGCAGAATACAATGTTCATACCACCAGGCTGGAAGCTACCCAGACAGTAGATGAGGTGTTGCTCCTCCAACCTGAGTTTGGCCTCATCATGGCAGTAGAGGAGGCCGTGTATGGACATATCTAGATGGGAATGAGAGGCAGAGTTGAAGTGGGTGGCAACCGGGAGGTCCTGTCTATTGTGACGGACGGAGCGGAGGTGCTCGACGAAGCAGTCCCCCAATCTGTGTCAGGTCTCGCCGATGTAGAGGAGGCCGCACCGGGAGCACTGGATGCAATAGACGACTCCAGCAGACTCGCAGGTGAAGTGTTGCCTCACCTGGAAGGACTGTCTGGGGCCCGGAATGGTGGTAAGGGGGTAGGTGTGGGGACAGGTGTAGCATTTGCCAAACTCAGGTTGGAGGAGCAACACCTTATCTACCGTCTGGGTAGCCTCCAGCCTGGTGGTATGAACATTGAATTCTCCAATTTCCGGTAATTCCCTCCCCCTCCCCCTTCCCCTATCCCAGGTCCCTCTCTGCCTCTCTCCCCTTTCAACTTTCTGCTTCGTTATCTCTACAGTTCTTTCATGCTTATCCCCTCCCCCTCCCCCCTTTATCTTTCCTCTGATTGGTTTTCCACCTGGCGCCTCCAGGCCCTACCCCCTCCCCTATCTCTATTACTGGGCTTTGGCCCTCTCCCCCCCCCCCAATTCCTGATGAAGGGTCTCGGCCCGAAACGTTGGCTACTCTTTTCTCATGGATGCTGCCTGGCTTGCTGAGTTCTTCCAGCGTTGTGTACGTAGCCATTTCATCATGTCTGATCCATTTCCCTCTCAACCACAATCTCCTGCCTTCTCCCCATAACGCTTAACTCCCTGACTTATCAACCTCCACCTTAAATTCACTCAGTGACCTGGCCTCCACAGCTACCTGTGGCAATGAATTCCACTGATTCGCCTCCCTCTGGCTAAAGAAATTCCTCCTCACCTCTGATCTCAGTCTATTGTGAGCAACACACACAAAAATGCAGCAGGCCAGGCAGCATCTATAGGGAGAAGCACTGTCGACGTTTTGGGCACGGTGCTTCCCCCTATAGATGCTGCCTGGTCTGCTGCATTCCACCAGCATTTTGTGTGTGTTGCTTGAATTTCCAGCATCTGCAGATTTCCTCGCGTTTGCCTCTATTGTGAGGTTGTGCCCTCTGGTCTGAGACTCCCCCACTATAGGAGTCGTCCTCTCCACATCCACTCTACCCAGACCTTTCAGCATTCAATGAAATTCCCCCTCTTTCTTCTGAATTCCAGCGAGTTATGGCCCAGAGCCATCAAATGATAAGCCTCTCATTCCCAGAATCGTTTTTGAACACCCCCTCTGAACCCTCTCCAATGTCAGCACATAAGAGGCCCAAAACTGTTCACAATATTCCAAGTGAGGCCTCAGCAGTGCTTTACAAAAGTGTGTCATTGATCATTGAGTGGAATAATTGTCAACGTCACCAGCTCTCCACTCTATACCTCCACCACCCCGCCCTCAAGGCAGCTGAATGAGAGTTCCCCAGGCTCATGTCCACGGCTTGCAGCACTAGGCCACTTGCTTACCAAACCATGCATCAGCACACGGAACTGTGGCCATTACAGGGGCACGTGGATGTTCAATGTTCCGTGCTCTGATGTTTTAGAAAAGATTGCGATGGGGGTGGAGTGCATTCTACTACTGATTGACTGATTGATTGGTTGACCATCGTATCAGACAATGGCAGTAGAAACCTGTGCAGGAGAGGTTTTAAAGTGGAAAAGCCGATACACCGGGGCCGTTCTCCTCTCTCGACCTCGGAAGTCTGAATCCAGTGGCCATCACAACTGGGCTCCTCCGTGGATGCAGCGAATGACCATGACGACTCCTGTGTCTTGTCGTGCCCTTTGCTCTCCATGGAGCATGGCAGACCTCACTGTTGATCTCCTCCGCCCAATCCACCAGAAATGAGTTCACACGTCACGACAGGCACACCCTTATCTCATTGGAGTACGAGGCACACTGGCTACCCATACCCGGTTCAGCCCAGCCGTTGAAGCGCTGTAGCGTGGTGTGGCCGCTGTCGAATGCAAACAGCTACTTGGAGCCAAAGGTGAGTGAGCTGCCCTGGAAGGGACATGACAAGCCCCTTCACCAGAGGTGCTGCCCCTTCCAGTACACCCCCGACACCCCATGTTTCACGACTAGTGAGGGACAATGTCGCAGCCACACTCAGATGCAACAGAATGCGGGCTCATCCATTGAGCCTGTACGTGAAGAGCTCAAAAAATCATAAGAAAGATAAAATCACACTGATGGGATTGTACCACGGACCCACCAAGACATTGAGAACAGATATGCAGGCAGATCTTTCAGAATCAGAATCAGGTTTAATATCATTGGCATAGGTGGTGAAATTTCTTGTTTTGCAGCAGTACATTGCAATACGTAATAATAAACTAACTATAAGTTGCAATAAGAAATATATATTTTTAAATTAATTAAATAAGTAGTGCAGAAAGAGAGTATAAAAATACTGAGGTAGTGTCCATGGGTTAATTATCCCTTCTGAAATCTGATAGGTGGCAGATAAACGTAGCAGTTAGTACAATTACTTCACAGCATCAGCAGTCATCAATCAGGGTTCAATTCCCGCTGCTGCCCATAAGATATTTCAGACACTGAGTGCTCTGATTTCCTACCAGGTTCCACAGACATACAGTTAGGGTTAATAAGTTGTGGGCATGCTATGTTGGCACTGGAAGCGTGGTGCCATTTGCGGGCTACCCCCAGTAGAGCCTCTCTGATTTGATATGACACGAGGTATTTCACTGTAAGTTTGAATGTTTCATTCTGCATGTGACAAACACAGCGTTGTGCAAAAGTCCACAGCACATATACTGAGGCAGGATGCCTAAGACTTTTGCACAGTACCGCATTTGTCAATATGGAGCAAAGAGCGAGTTTGTAAATCTGGCGGGAGCAAAAGATGTTGGGATTGGCGAGGGTAGAGTGCCAGGAGGGGTGTATGGCAGGTGGCAGAGAAGGAGTGTGAGGGGTGCGGGGTGGTAAGGGTGCGGTCACGCTCAGACCTGAGACACCAGGCAAGGGCATTTGATTCCAAACAATTGGTTTAGTGATCATTACAAAATGTCTCTCTGGCGCCTCCCACTTCCTCCCCTTTCCCTTCCCTTTTTCCCCAACCATGATTCCCCTCTCCCTGCCCCCTTCGCACTCTCAGTCCACGATAGAGACCCATATCAGAATCAGGTTTATCGTCGCTCACGTATGTCATGAAACACTGAGCTGTGCCTAAGACTTTTGCACAGTACTGTATTTTGTCAACGTGGAGCAGAGAGCGAGTTTGTAAACCTGGCGGGAGCAAAGGAGATTGGGAATGGTGAGGGTGGACTGTCGTGGGAGGGGTGTGGAACAGGTGGCAGAGAAGGAGTGCCAGGGGCAGGGCGTGGCGCAGGTGGAGATTTGTCCAGTTTGAAACACCAGACAAAATCATTACACACAAAAACGCTGGATGGACTCAGCAGGTCGGGCAGCATCCGTTGAAAGGAGCAGTCAATGTTTCAGGCCAAGACCCTTCATCAGGACTAAAGAAGGAGGGGACAGGGGCCCTATAACGAAGGTGGGGGGAGGGTGGAAAGATGCAGGTGAAAAACCAATCAGAGGAAAGATCAAGGGGTGGGGGAGGGGAAGCAGAGAGGGGATAGGCAGTAGAGGTGAAGAAGGAATCTAAGGGGAAAGCACTATGGGTAGTAAAAGAAGGCAGAGTCATGAGAGAGGTGATAGGCAGCTAGAAGAGAAGACAGAGTGAAGGTGGGATAGTGGGGGGGCAGAGGGAGGGAATTACCCTAAGTTGGAGAATTCGATGTTCATACCAAGGGGCAAAATCATTTGATTCCAAACAATTGGTTTATTGATCATCACCGAATGCTCTCTGGTGCTTCTTGCTCCCTCCCCTCTCCCTTCCCCTTTTCCCAACCATGATTCCCCTCTCCCTGCCCCCTTCCCGCTCTCAGTCCACAATAGAGACCCGCATCAGAATCAGGTTTATCATCACTCACATATGTCATGAAATCCGTTTCTTTCTTTCTGGCAGCAGTACAGTGGAATACGTAAAATTACTACAGTACTGTGCAAAAGTCTTTGGCACTCTCACTATATATTTGTGCCTAAAACTTTTGCACAATACTGTAAAGCTAATCTACTCTCTTTAGAGACAGGTATAAAATCAGTGGGGTTGTTGCCATGTATGACGTCAACTTCCCCAGTGTAGACAGGAACTACCTTTGTGCAAGAGGGTAGAATTTATTAGTTGCATCCAAGAGAGATGTTTAAAACAGAACATGGATGGTCCAACAAGAGGAGGGACTGACCTGAGGCTGGTGTTGTTAGCCTGGCCAGGTGACTGACCTTCCAATGGTTGAACAGTTAGGGAACAGAACAGTGACCTCAGCTGCTGAAGATTTTAAGACAATGATGTTTTTAAGGATATGCATGTACTTTGTTGAAAAGTATTAAACAGGGGAAGGGAACAATGAAAGAGTAACACACACAAAACACTGGAGGAACTCAGCAGGTCAGGCAGCATCTATGGAGAAGAGTAAAAAGTCAATGTTTCGGGCCGAGACCCTTCATCAAACCTCTTCAACAGAACAGAGAGCGTATTGGGCTGGAACTAGTGAGAATTAATTGGCTGATTTTAGACAGATCTACATCTGACATGTGGAGGGTGTTAAAAGACCAGATGTGCAGAGTACAGGACAGGTATGCACCTGTCAGAAGGAAGGACAGGATGGCAAAGAAAGAGAACCTTGCATGTTGAGAGAGGCGGTGAATTTAGTCAAGAATTTAAAGGAGGCATAGGTAAGTTTAAGAAGCTAATATCAAACTGAGGATTATAAAGAAGCCAGAACAGAACTTTACGGGGGAGTCAGGAGAGTCAGATGGGGCCATAAAAAGTCCCTAGCAGGTAGGATTAAAGAGAATCCCAAGGTGTGCTATACATACTATACACTAAGAGCAAGAGGATAACTCAGAAGTGGGTAGGACCATGCAAGGATAAGGAGGGATATGTGCTTGGAAGTGGAGGATGTTAATGATGTCCTAAACAAGTACTTTGTGTCAGTAATCACCAAGTAAAAGGATGTGGACATGTGATCAGTGTGGATCATACTAATATTCTGAGATAAAGAAAGAGGTGGTAGTGGTTTTCTTGAAGAACACTAATTAGATAATTCCCCGGGGCCTGAGATGGGATATAGACTGGGTTATTGAGAGGAAAGTGATGAGATTGCTGAAGCCTTGTCCATGATCTTCATGTCCTCCCTCACAGGCAAAGCCCCGGAGTACTAACAAAGAGCTAATGTTCTGTTAGTCAAGAAAAAAAATGGGGATAATCCTGGAAATGATACACTGGTGAGTCTCATACTTGTGGTAGGGAAGCTAATGGAGCAGGCTCGATGGGTCAAATGACCTAATTCGTTTTCTATATCTTACAGTCTTAAATTTTCTGCTGGTAAAATACTCTATTATAATTACAGTGTTTACTTATTTCCTCCATTACAAATTATATTCGTGCAGAGAGCCTTGAAGAATATTCTTTGTAACTGTGGCATTACGTCCTTTCAGTCTAAACAAGAGAGCATGCAACAATTTCCACGTTCAAAGTAAACTCATTACTTAACTACATATACATCACCATATACAACCCTGAGATTCGTTTTCTTGCAGGCATACTCAACAAAATCTAAGAACCATAATAGAATCAATGAAAAACCACACCCAGCAGGGTAGACAGACAACCTTTGTGCAAAATACAACAATCTTTGCAAATATAAAAGAAAAAAAAAATGTAAGCAATAATTACATGAGATGAAGAGTCCTTGAAAGTGAGTCCAAGGGTTGTGGGAACATTTCAGTGATGGGGCAAATGAAGTTGAGTGAAGTTATCTCCACTGGTTCAAGAGCCTGACAGCTGAGGGGGTAATCATTTTTCCTGAACCTGGTGGTGTGGGTCCTGAGGCTCCTGTACCTTCTTCCTGATGGCAGCAGTGAGAAAAGGGCGTGATCTGGGTGGCAGGGGCCCCTGTTGATGGATACTGCTTTCCTGTGACAGTGTTCCATGTAAATATATCTTCATCTGTACCCTTTCAACTGCCAGCACATCTTTTGTTGGCTGAGGGGCCCAAAACTGCTCACAATACTCTAAGTGCAGTCTGACTAATGCCTTATAAAGCCTCAGCATTATATCATTGCTTTTATATTCTAGTCCTCTCGATATGAATGTTAACATTGCATTTGCCTTCCTTACCTCTGAGTCAACCTGCAAGTTAACTTGTAGGGAACACTGCACGAGGACTCCCAAGTCCCTTTGCACCTCTGATTTTTGAATTTTATCCCTATTTGGAAAATAGTCCACGCCTTTATTCCCTCCGCTAAAATGCATGACCATACACTTACTAACATCATATCCCATCTGCCACTTCTTTGCCCATCCCCTTAATTTGTCTAGGTCCTCTGCAGACTCCCTGCTTCCTCAACACTACCCACCCCTCCATCTATTTTCATATCATCTGCAAACATGGCCACAAAGCCATTAATTCCTTCATCCAGATCATTGACATATATCCTGAAAAGATACAGTCCCAACACTGACCACTGTAGAACACCACCAGAAACCGACCAGAAAAGGTCCCCTTTATTCCCACACTTTGCCTCTTGCTAGTCAGCCAATCTTCTATCCATTGCTAGTATCTTTCCTGTAATACCATGGGCTCTTATCTTGTTCAGCAGACTCATGTGTAGAACCTTGCCAAAGGCCTTCTGCAAATCCAAACAAACAAAATCCACTTTGTCTATTCTGCCTGTTATTACCTCAAAGAATTCCAACAGATTTGTCAGGCAAGACTTCCCCTTTAGAAAACCATGCTGGTTTTGAAATGCCTCCAATCATGTGCTTCCAAGTGCTCTGAAACCCCAATCTTAGTCAGTCCTTCTCCAACCTCTGAGATCAGTCTAATTAGCCTATAATTTCCTTTCTTCTGCCTTCCTCCTTTCTTAAAGAGTGGAGTGACACTTGCAATTTTCCAGTCCTCAGGAACCATTCTGGAATCTAGTGCTTCTTGAAAGATCATTACTAACATCTCCACAATCTCTCTAGCTATTTTGTTCAGAACCCTAGGAGGTAGCCCATCTGGTCCGAGTGATTTACCTTCCTTTAGACTTTTTAGCTTTCCAAGTTCCTCCTCATTAGTAATAGCAACGACACTCATTTATGCCCCCTGGTAGTCTTGCATTGTGGCGTTCTGCTAATGTCTTCCACAAAGAAGACTGGGGCAAAACATTAATTCAGTTCATCTGCCATTTCTTTGTTTCCCCACTGCTACGTCTAAAATTGCCTTTCCCCTAGTGGATTCAAATACAAGCTGCACTAAAAAGTCATCCAGTTACAACTTGGTTTTCCCAATCTAACTGTATATTGAAATCCCCCATGATTGTCGCAACATTGCCCTTTTTTACTTGCCCTTTCTATCTCCCATTGTAATTTATAGTCCACATTCTGGCTACTGTTCAGAGGCTGGAATATAACTTCCATCAGGGTCTTTTTACCCTTGCAGTCTCCTAACTCTACCCACAAAGACATTACATCTCTCGATTCTATGTCAGCTCTTTCTAAGGATTTGATTTCGCTTTTTTACTAACAGGGCCACCCTACCCCCTCTGCCTACCTGCCTGTCCTTTCAGTACAATGTGTATCCTTGGATATTAAGCTCCCAACTGTTACCTTCTTTCAGTCACAACTCAGAGATGCCCACCATAACTATTGACCTCTAACTGCACTTCAAAATCACCTACCTTATTCTATATGCCACATGCATTCAAATGTAACACCTTCAGTCCTGTATTCATCACCTTTTTTTATTTTGCCCCATGTTACGGTTTAACTCATCCAACTGACTGCAATTTTGCCCTATCATCTTCCTGTCCTTCCTCACAGTCTCACTGCACACTGCATCTACTTGTATACCAACCACCCCATCCTCAGCACTATCACATCCCCTTGCCAAGTTAGTCTAAGCCCTCTCCAGCCGCTCTGTCAAACCTGCCAGCAAGGATAGTTGTCCCCGTCGGCCGGTGGTGCAGTGACATCAGCGCCAGACTCTGAAACAGAGGTTCCCAGGTTCGAATCCAGTCAGGCCGTTCCCGAGTACGCTTTCCATCCGTGCCGGGTTGAGTGTTGAGCTCGCAACTCGACCTCGTAAAATAAAGAAAAATACTGCGAAATGTCTGTGTGAGGAGTGGCGTGCCATACAGTCTTTCTTGTGAGGCATGAAAATGCCCGACGCTGGCCTCTCAGGCCTGAGTCGACATCATCATCGTCATCAGTTTCAGGTGTAACCCCGAACTTTTTGTACCGGTCATACGTTCCCCAGAAGGGATCCCAATGACCCAGAAATCTGAAATCCCTCTGCCCCCTGCGCCATTTCCTCAGCCACACATTGATTTGCCAAATCATCCTATTTTTACCCTCATTGGTGCATCATGACAAGGGTAACAACCCTGGAGATCATACTTCTCAGCTTTCTACTTAACTGCCTATATTCCCTCTTAATTGGTACCCATATGTACCATGACCTCTGGTTGTTCTCCTTCCCCCTTTAGAATGCTGTGGACACAGTCTGAGACATCCCTGATCATGGCTCCTGGGAGGCAATATACCATCCTGGTATCTCTTTCACTTCCACAGAATCTGCTTTCTGCTCTTCTAATTATGGAATACCCTATCACTACTGCACTCCTCTTCTCCTTCCAGACTCAGTGCCAGAGACCCGGGCACTGTGGCATCCCCTGAACCGTTGTTCCCACCCTCCCACCCCCCCCCCCCCCCCAACAGTGGCTAGCGGTATACTTATTGAGGAGAACAGCCCACAGGGGTACTCTGCACTGGCTGCCTATTCTCTTTCCTTGTCCTGACAGTCACCTACCTCCTGCAATTTAGGGATGACTACCTCCCTCTAGTTCCTATCACCTTCTCATTCTCCTTTATGAGTCAAAGGTCATCGAACTGCAGGTTTTGTAGTTATCATAAAAACTGGAGGTCTCCCAGAGTTCCCACATTTCATACAAAGAACAATACCACTACACTCACTTCAGCTTCCCAAACACCTTCTCCTCAGTGATAACAAGTAGACTCACTTTTTTCCTCTTACATACTCCAATTTCTGGCGTACTGCTAGTGTCTTGCACAGTGAAGACTTATCACAAAGTACTTAAAAAGTTCCACCGCCTTTGTTCCCCCGGTACTACCTTTCCAGTGGTCTGATAACCTCTCTCGCCTCTTATACTTTTATACATCTGAAAAGACTTTTGTTATCCTCATTTATATTATTGGCTAATGTATCTTCATATTTCATCCTTTCTCATCTTTTCTCTCCTTATGGCTTCTGTAATTGTCTTCTGTTGGTTTTTAGAAGCTTCCTAATTCTCTAACTTCCCAGTACTTTTTGCTATATTTTCTGCCCTCCCTTTTGTTTTTATTCTGTCTTTGACTTCCCTTGTCAGCTAATGTTGCATTATCCTCCCTTAAGATTATTTCTTCCTTTTTGAGATGTGTCCATTCTGCACCTTCTGAAATGCTACCAGAAACTACTTCCATTGCTGTTCTGCTGTCAACCCTGCTAGTAACCCTTTCTAATTAACTTTGGCCCACTCCTCTCTCATTTCTCTGTAATTCCCTTTACTATAATACTGATACATCTGACTTTAGCTTCTCCCTCTGAAAGTGCAGGGTGAATTCTATCATGTTGTGATCATTGTCTCCTAAGGGGTCCTTTATCTTAAGCTCTCTAATCAAATTTATTTCATTACAGTGGGCTCAACCACAAGCTGCTCTGGAAACCCATCTCAATGGCATTCTACAATTTCCCTCTCTTGGGATCCAACTTGAATCTGATTTTCCCAATCTGCCATCATATTGAAATCACCCACGACTATCATAACAATGCTCTTCTTACATAGCTTTTCTATCTCACGTTGTCATTTGTATCCCACATTTTGGTTACTGTGCAAAGGCCTAACAAGTGTTTTTGTCCACAGAACCGCTGCTTGCTGTTTTTTGCATCATTCTTTGTTAACTCTAGAGATTGTTGTGCGTGAAAATCCCAGGAGATCAGCATTTTCTGAGATACTCAAACCACCCCATCTGGCACCAACAATCATTTCACAGTCAAAGTCACTTAGATCATATTTCTTACCCATTCTGATGTTTGGTCTGAATAACAACTGAACCTCTTGACCACTTCCACATTCTTTTATGCATTGAGTTGCTGCTACCTGATTGGCTGATTAGATATTGGCATAAATGAGCAGGTGCACAGAAGTACCTAAAAAAGTGACCACTGACCACTACTTGTGTTTTTGGAAACTGTGATTAAAAACAAACAAGAAGTTTATTATTGCTTTAATCAGCTGCACCTTATGTGTTTTAATTTAGAATTTATTCTAAAATGAAATCCAGTGGAAAATTAAGTTGCCTTAATTACTAAATGTTGTACAAAGGTTTTAGTAATTTGAAATTTACAGTTCTGTGCAAAAGTGTTTGGAACATATACATACATACATATATATAGCTATAGAGCCTAAGACGTTGGCACAATACCATAGTAATTTTATGTATTGCTCTGTAATATTGCCACAAAAAATACCAAATTTCATGACGTATGTGAGTGATGATAAACCTGATTCTGATATGGGTCTCTATTGTGGACTGAGAGTGGGAACGGGGCAGGGAGAGGGGACTCATGGTTGGGAAAAGCGGAAGAGAGAGATGAGGCAGTGGGAAGCACCAGTGAGACATTCTGTAATGATCAATAAACCAGTTGTTTGGAATCAAATGACCTTGCCTGGTGTCTCAGGGCCGGATGCATCTGCACCCATACCACCCTGCCCCTGGCACTTCTCTGCCACCTGTCCCACACCCCTCTCCACCCTCACCATTCTCCACACGCTTTGCTCCTGCCAGATTTGCAAACTGCTCTCTGCTCCATGTTGACAAATAGCGCACTGTGCAAAAGTCTTTGGCACCCTGACGATATATATGTGTCTAAGACTTTTGCACAGTACAGTATATTCAAATGTTCAGGAAACAGTTGAATCAAAAAGAAAAAATAACAAAAAAAATCACTCAGAATCAAAATTAGAATCAGAATCAGGTTTATTATCATTGACATATGTCACGGAATTTGTTATTTTCCAGCAGCAGTACAGTGCAACACATAAAATATGCAATAAATTACAATAAAATTATATATAAAAATTAAATAAGTAGTGAAAAAAAGAGAGCAAAAATTGTGAGGTCATTTTTATGGGTTCATTCACCATTCAGAAATCTGATGGCAGAGCTGAAGAAACCATTCCTGAAACACTGAGTGTGTGTCTTCAGGCTCCTGTATTTCCTCTCTGACAGTGGCAATGAGAAGAGGACATGCCCTGGATGGTGAAGGTCCTTAATGACAGATGCCATCTTTTTGTGACATCACTTCCTGAAGATGTCCTCAGCAGTGGAAGGCTGGCTGAGTTTGCAACCCTCTGCAAATTTTACAATCCTGTTCAGTGGCCCCTTAAGTTTGAGGCTTGATTGTGTCTCCCTTCTGCATGTTGCTGTTGTTTAGGTATCAATGGCTAAATAATAGATATGTGTGATGAACTGTCGATCTTCTATGTGCTCTGTAAAGTTTCCAGAATATGAAGAATATTTAATTTCAGTTAATTCTCAGCTGTCTTGTGTTTTAACAATGTCCTTTTTGTCTTATCTTTCTTGAAAGCTTGTATGTTCCATTTGAATACCTCGCACAAAATGAGAAATAAAATTCGTAATCTTGCTTTAGCAACATACCACATGATGTTCTCAGAATGTGATAGATTTAATTCAAAATATCTTAATCTTAATAAAAGGAATTTATTTAATTTGCAATTTATTGCACACCAAATCTCAGTTTCCTTTATGAAGCTTGTAATCTCACAGCAGTGTGCTGATGTTTTCAAAATGCCTGAGCTATGATGTGTTCACTTTGTCTGTGTTTCACAGTCAGGGGCCAAAGGTAAACTTGTGAGAAGTCTAGCAGTTTGTGAAGAGTCCAGCCTGCCTCTACCATCAACAGAAGCCACAACAGAGAATCAGGTATGGCATTGTTGCTGCATCACAAATTTGCTTTTCAATTTTTGGTTGACCATAACCCTTCTCTCCTGAAGGTCCAAGCCTTATTTCCAGATGCAACTTTTCATTTGTCTGCTCTGCAGCTCCTGGAAAAAAGTAAGTACTGGTGGCTTAATAACTGAGCTGAGGTTTTATAAGACATTGGTCAGACCATATTTGGAGTATCGTGAGCAGTTTTGGGCCCCTTATCGATTTAAGGATGTGCTGGCATTGGAGAGGGTCCAGAGGATCTCATTGAAACCTATTGGGTATTGAAAGGTCTGGATTAAGTGAACGTCGAGAGGATTTTTTTAAATATATATCGTGGGAGAGTCTAGGACCAGAGAGCACAGCCTCGGTATAGAATAGAAGGACATCCCTTCAGAACAGAGAAGAAGAGGAATTTATTTTGCCAAAGTGTGGTAAATCAGTTAGTGTTTTCCACAGTGAAGACTGACACATAAGTCACCTGCTAATTCTTTGTCCCCCTTTACTACCACTCCAGTGTTATTTTCTAGTGGTCCAATATCCACTCTTGTCTCTCTTTTACTCTTTATACATCTGAAAGAACTTTTGGTATCCCCTTGTATATTACCGGTGAGCTTACCTTCATATTTCATCTTTTCTCTCCTTGTGGCTTCCTTGGGTGTGCTGGTTGCTAATGCAAATGGAGCATTTCACTAGAGACACGAGGTTCTGCAGATGCTGGAAATCCAGAGCAACACACAAAATGCTGGAGGAACTCAGCAGATCAGGCATGATCAGTGGAAATGAATCAACAGTCCCGATGTTTCAGGCCGAGACTCTTCAGGACTGGAAAGGAAGGGGAAAGATGCCAGAATAAAAGGGTAGAGGTTGGGGAAGGAGGACTAGCTAGAAGATAATAGGTGAAGCCATGTGAGTGGGAAAAGGGCTGGAGAAGAAGGAATCTGATAGGAGAGGAGAGTGGACCACAGGAGAAAGGGAAGGAGGAGGGGCACCAGGGTGAGATGATAGGCGGGTGAGAAGAGGTAAGAGACAAGAGTCGGGAATAGAAGAAAAGGGATCCTGACACTGATCCCTGTTAAACATCCTTGGACACAGAGCTCCTGTGAAATGCCACTCCATTCCTTTTTCCATCTTCCCCTTTCTCTCTTTGTCCATTCCCCACTATGGATTCCCTCTTACCTCTTCTCTTCTCACCTGCCCATCACCTTCCTCTGGTACCCTTCCTCCTTCCCTTTCTCCATGTTCTACTCTCCTCTCCTATTAGATTCATTCTTCTCCAGCCCCTTACCATTTATGTCTACTCTTCTCTTCTCACCAGCCCTATTCCTCATCCCTCTTCCCTTCTCCTCACCTGCCTATCACTTCCCTCTGGGTCCCAAATGCTTCACTTTCTGCAATGGTCCATTCCCCTCTCCTATCAGATTCCTTCATCTCCAGCGCTTTTCCACCTATCACCTCCCAGTTTTTTACCTCTTCCCCCTCCCACAGCAACCTGGCTTCACCTGCCTCTTCCTCCACCATTTTATTTTGGCTTCGTCCCCCTTTCTTTCCAGTCCTGATGAAGGGTCTCAGCCCAAAATATCACAGCAAGATGGCCCCAGTGACAAACGGCAACATCCTGCAGACAGTTCACGAACCTACTAGATACTCTTCTTCTTTTAAAAACATTTCTTTTCACAAACTGCGATCGATTGCAGCCTGTAATTTTCATTTTAAGGATGTATTTTCGAGCTGATTAAATGATCTGGCTCTTTCTCCCATGGTCCACACCCCTCTCATATCAGATTCCTTCTTCTCCAGCCCTTTTTCACCTATCACCTCCCAGCTTTTTACCTCTTCCCTCTCCACCAGCCACCTGGTGGATTTGTCAAAGTTGAGAACGGAGTGTGTAAGAGCGGCCATGAATCCCTAATGGTGGAACGCAGACACACGGTTGGCTCCATGACTGATTAAAGCGTGAACAAGGTTAAAACCAATGCAGACGAGAGCGGAAAGTGGACGGGTGTTCAGCACTGTCTGCGTGTGTTTGACCGATCCCCCTCTCACTGCTGGGGGTGGAAGGCGCAGGAGTCATGGGTCCCACGCTGCAAGGCTCGATCTCTTGGTGGCTTGTGGCTGTGGATTCACTTTCCGGCGATTCTGTGGCTTGATGTTTAACGTCCTCAGTGCTGAATGCGCTCCACAGCAGTGAACTCACTTTTGAAGACACTGGAGTTCACCCTCCCATGTTTTTTGTTAACTCTTTTTTTTTACTATTTGTGCAATTTGATCGAAGCTCTTCAGCGTGGAACTGGCTCTGTGTGCTGTGCCCTGCAGCCATCTACACTGTGCTGAACCGACTGACTTGGTAGCTGTGGCACCTGGACCGTTTCGGGGACTCTGCAGTCTGACATTTAATGTTCAATACTTGCTTGCTCTTTGCTGTCTGCATGATCTGTTCTTTCTTTCATGTGTCGGGTGTTTGATGGCTGTTGCTGTGTGGGGGTTTTCTTTAAATGGGTTCCATGGTGCTTCTTTGTTTTATGTTTGCCTGCGGGAAGACGAATATTAGGGTTATATACAGTATACATACTTTGATAATAAATGTACTTTGAACTTTGAACCTTGAACTTTATTCATTTCCATAGATGCTGCCTGGCCTGCTGATTTCCTCCAGCATTTTCTATGTGTTACTCTGGATTTCCAGTATGTTTAGGGTTTATAATGTGCAGGTGATGTCATCTAGTAGCAAAAACACTATAAAAAAAATTAGAATGTATTGCGAATTGTTAGGAATAATAAGGAGAATGACAGAAAAATGGCGTGACAGAAAGAAGAATTCCTGAACCTTCAGTTTCTGCGACGGACAACCCATTCGTATGCAATTTGTTTGTATGACTCCGTAAGAATTGTACCTGTGTTTGGAAATCCTTTGTAGTTTGTAAATCTTTAGTAATTCCAAAATATTTTATAGATCAGAAATCCTCTGTGTGCTCAGAATTATCTGTTGAAATGTAAACATGTATCGTTCAAAGAGAACTAGTTTGTTAGCTGGAAGTATCTCCTCCTTGGTAGGGAGGGAGGGCACCCTCCACTCAAGCAGTGGGTATTGGGGGCAAGACCTCACTGCAGAGACTGGGCACAGAAGTAAGCTAGCCCTTGAAGAGTAGGTGGATACAGTATAGCCTTCCTAGAGTGAGGCTACCTGAGTAACATGTCCATTCAAGTTGAGTCAGATGTCTGCTTGATCCAACAGTTCTCTAGTACGATAAATTAGACTCTTGACCTCACAGTCTACCTCCCACCTCATTATCTATCTACACTGCACCTTCTCTGTACCTGTTACACTTCATTCTGCATTCTGTTATTGTTTTAGCTTGTACTACCTCAAAGCACTGAGGAATTATCTGATCTGTATGAACAGAATGCAAGACAAGCTTTTCATTGCATTGTATGTAACAATAATAAATCAAGTCAAACTAGCATTGAGAGAGCATGCAGTCTGTACTGATTTCTCATTTCCACCGTCAAAGGAAAGATCTGAGCTTTAAAAGATGGGCTTTGTTTCTTTACATTATAAAAATTATCTATTGTGCATTTTATAGGTTTTTTAGAGTTTTATTCACACCTGAAAAGGTATGTAATAATGTGAAATTAAAAGGAAGCACGCCTATTCATCTTTGGAAGGTAATTTCTGTCTAGAGAGTATCATTAGTGAAAGTAGCACTCACCAGTAATGAAACAATCCTGAATCTCCTTGCCCTACAGGATTCCGTTCATCTACAGCTCAGCCGCACATCAAGCTTTCAAGATGAGGACAAAATTAATAAAGAAGAATTTGAAAAGGATAAAAACAAAGATAAAACCAGTGAAAAGCCTAAAATCAAAATGCTGTCTAAAGGTATGTTTATAAAATTAATCCCATTTTGGATTCAAGATCTTGAAAATTCTACCTACTTGGCAGACTGCAAGCACAAAAACTTAAAAAGGATGTTGTTATGGTGTTGGATAAGTGACCCTTCAAAGCTGAAGAAACACTTCTATGCATTTTATTTATATCATGTCAAATTCACAAGCATTTTCATTTATTTTTCAGTGGTGCAACTGAAAATTTAATTATTTTCTGGAATGCAATTGTAGCCATTTCCCGCCCATGTGTCACTCTGAATATTCAGTGATTAAGAACTAGACTAAAGGTTAGGTTTATTTGTCAGACGCACACTGAAACACCAGTGAATTGCATCATTTACGTCAGTGACCAACACAGTCCAAGGGTGTAGAAACATAGAAAACCTACAGCACAATACAGGCCCTTCGACCCACAAAACTGTGCCGAACATCTCCTTACCTTAGAACTACCTAGGCTTACCCATAGCCCTCTATTTTTCTAAGCTCCATGTACCCATTCAGGAATCTCTTAAAAGACCCTATCATTTCCACCTCCACCATTGCCACCAGCAGCCAATTCCACGAACTCACCACTCTCTGCGTAAAAAAAATTACCCCTGACATCTCCTCTGTACCTACTTCCAAGCACCTTAAAACTATGCCCTCTCGTGCTAACCATTTCAGCCCTGGGAAAAAGCCTCTGACTATCCACACGATCAATGCCTCTCATTATCTTGTATACCTCTATCAGATCACCTCTCATCCTCCGTCGCTCCAAGGAGAAAAGGCTGAGTTTACTCAATCTATCTTCAAAAGGCATGCTCCCCAATCCAGGCAACATCCTTGTAAATCTCCTCTGCACCCTTTCTATGGTTTCCACATCCTTCCTGTAGTGAGACGACCAAAATTGAGCACAGTACTCCAAGCGGGGTCTGACCAGGGTCCCATATACTGTGGCTGCAACATTACCTCTCAGATCTTAAACTCAATCCCACGATTGACGAAGGCCAATACACCGGATGCCTTCTTAACCATAGAGTCAACCTGCATAGCAGCTATGAGTGGCCTATTGACTTGGACCCCAAGATCCCTCTGATCCTCCACACTGCCAAGAGTCTTGCCATTAATACCATGTTCTGTCATCATATTTGACCAAGCAAAATGAACACCTCACACTTATATGGGTTGAACTCCATCTGCCACTTCTCAGCCCTGTCTTGCATCCCATCAATGTCCCGCTGTAACCTCTGACAGCCCTCCACACTATCCACAACACCCCCAACTTCTGTGCCATCAGCAAATTTACTAACCCATCCCTCCACTTCCTCATCCAGGTCACTTATAACCTGTGCTGTGGGCAGGCCGTAAAGTGTCACCACACTTCTGATGTCAAAATAGCATGCCCACAGCTGACTAACACTAACCCGTACATCTTTGTGGGAGGAAACACACGGTCACAAGAAGAACACACAACATCCTTACAAGCAGTGTGAGAATTGGATGCTGTTGAATTAACCTCTACACTACTGTGTAAGTGTTGTGCTAACCTCTACACTGCCATGTAAGTGTTTCACTAACCTCTATGCTATTGTGCCGCACTTTCATCCAGCCAGTTGTGAATCATCCTGACATCGATGGGATGCCTTAATGACATAATTCCTGCTGAGGCCACGCTTCCATATCAGAGAGCGTCCATTACTGAGTGGCCTTGCAAGAAGTGGTCTTTAATACAGTACCAGTACCAAGGCGGGGATTCCTCCAAGTTAAGCCCCATGGTCTACCACTTGGCATTCTCTAGTGCCAAGCTGCCCACTAACCTAAATACCTAAACATCCCCAACCCTTCCACACTGCAACCTCCTCACGTCCCAGTTCAACCGCCTGTCAACGGCTCAGTGCACAATCCAATAACCCAAACAACCTCGGCTTCAAACCTTCTTAGAACATAGAGAAAAAAAAATGTTTGCAGAGTTACATAAAACACTGCCGCACGGTACAGCCCTTTGGCCCACGATGCTGTGCCAACTATTTAGCCTATGCTAAGGCCAATCTAACCCTTCCCTCCCACATCACCCTCTATTTTGCTACCATCCATGCAACTATCTGAGAGTACCTACCTCTACCACGAACCACCCAACCTGATGGCATGAATGCAGATTCCTCCAACTTCCTGGTAATTTCCCCCCTTCTCCTTCCCTCTTCTCCAATTCTCCAATCTGGTTTCTTATCTCCTCGCCTGCCTATCACCTTCTCCTGTGTCTCTCCTCCCTCCCTTTCTCCCATGGTTCACTCTCTTTTATCAAATTCCTTCTTCTCCAGCCCTTTACCTTGTCCGCCTCCCAGGTTTTTATTTCATCCCACTTTCTCCAACCACTATGCTTCACCTATCATCTTCGAGCTATCCTCCTTCCCTTCCCCCACCTTCTTGTCCTGGCATCTTCTCCCTTCCTTTCCAGCCCTGATGAAGGGTCTCATCCCGAAACATTGACTGTTTGTTTATTTCCATAGATGCTGCCTGACCTGCTGAGATCCTCCAGCGTTTTTATTTATTTGGATAAAATAGATAAATATTCTGAAGGAACTCAGTAGGCCAGGCAGCATCTATGAACATTTTGTGTGGGTTGCCATATTGTAGCCATTCTGCAAATTCTGTCTCTTGGAATCCAGCTTCTTCTTCTTAAGCCCATCACCCGTACTGGGGCATAGACGCCCGACAGCAGCTCATCAGAGTCCTCTGTTCTGGCCAGTCTTGCAACTCCAGGTGTAGCCCATCTCTACATCTTCGAGATGACGATCCTTCCTCTCCCAGGGATGAGGAATAAACAGTTGACGTTTCAGGTGGAGACCCTTGGAAAGGCAGGGAGTAGAAGCCTGAACAAGAAGGTGGAGGGAGGGGCAGGAGTACAATCTGACAGGTGGTAGGTGAGGCCAAGTGAGAGGGAAGGTAGGTGGGTGGGGGAGGGGGGAATGAAGTACAAAGCTGGGGGGTGATAGGTGGAAGAGTTAAAGGGCTGAAGAAGAAGTAAGGTAAGAGGAGATGGGAGTGGACCAAGCGAGAAAGGGAAGGAGGAGGGGCACCAAAGGGAGGTGATGGGCAAGTGAGGAGAAGAGAAAGGGTGAGAGATATGACAGAATGGGGAATGTAAAAAAAGAGAGAGAGGAGAGGAGGAGAAATTACCGGAAATCAGAGAAAGTTATGTTGATACCATGAGAATAGGAAGCCAATTTGAAATGGGAAATCACACTTCTGTGGTGGATGGAGCGAGGTGCTCAATGAAAAGTCCCCAAACTACACGGGTAAGCTCTGGATACAGCTGATGATCTCATCAAATGGAAAAGGAGGGAGGAGAAATTACTGGAAGTTAGAGGAATCGATGTTCATGCCATCAGTTTGGAGGCTATCCCGACAGAATATGAGGTGTTGCTCCTTCCCTGACTGTTTTGTTCTGTGTCTTGCTGCTCATGTTTTCCGTCTCTCACTAGATCAGTTGCTGTATGTAGTTCTGTCTTCTGCTTTGCCCTTTTGAGATGAATGATGAAGATAGCCCACTCATTGGTTCATATCCAACCACTAATTATTTTATAAATCAAAGGCCCTCAGAACAGGAAAAAACCAAGTCTTGTTGAACATCTGTTCTTATGTTGCAGATTGCAGTCAAGAGTATACAGACTCCACGGGGATAGATTTGCATGAATTTCTCATTAACACATTAAAGAACAATCCAAGGTAAGTAGCCTCCTTGTTTAAGTGATTAGATTCGCCAAAAAATGTTCTGCACTATATAATTGTTCCCAGTACTAACTGTTTGTATCTGCATTACCAAACCATGTTTCAAACTGTAAGTATAAAAGATGGAACCTATATTTAAATATAACATGAAGTGAAATACAGAGAGTAATACTACCTCTCAAAACACATGGTTTTGACTCCGAATTAGAAGGTTTAAAATTCCGAAACTGAAATGCAACCTTCCTCAAGGCTGCAGTGCTTTGGTTTAACCTATCACAGTATGGGAATAAGTCTACTCTCAGCGTACAGGCCGATCACTGAAAACAGACTTACAAGATTTATGTTTTTAGCCTGCATTGACAAAATTCCCCAGGTTCTGAGAACCCTGATCAGGAAAATTAATAAAAACAGTATTTATAATATTGTAACTCAGCCAAAAATAACAAGACAGCTTCTGCAATTCAAACCCAATAAAGTGAAACCATAAATATCTGCCACCTTGTGATCATCCTCAAACCCATTGTTCACATCACCTACTGACCACCAGCAATCACAGAGACCTTCTCCCACCCTATTGGGATCACTGCATGCTCCTATCCTCTGATCTTTATCCCATTGTTCACCTGCCCTTATATCTGGGATTCCTGAGATCTCTTGCCCAGAATCCTACCAAAATCCTCTGCTCTAACCTTTTGGGGTATCTACTGTCACTGCTTATTACCTGGACACTGAAATCAAATCAAATTTAACTGTCACTCAAACCTTACAAAGATACAGCTGAATGAGACAGCGTTCCACTGGGGCCAAAGTGCAAGACACTAAAAATAGCAAGCAAACTTCAAAACAGCAAGTAACATAATTCAAAATAGTGAGCAAAGAAGCATATTCACTTGGAAAAAAAAACAAATATATAGTCCAAGACCCTGAGTGACAATGTCCGGCGATCAATGGTACAGACTCCTGGCAGTGTACAGACACACACAATTCAGCCTGTCATTCCACCACTCGAACACAGGAGGGCAGCACTAACGGTAAAGGCCAGAATCTAGCCAAGCGCAGATACCATATTGGAGTACTTCCACATCTCTCACCTGGTCTGCAGCAGCAGCAGGCAAGCCCTCAGCTTGAGGCCTAGTCCTCGCTACAACTGAGACAACGCTGCTGCCTCACCGCCTGTCTCAGCACGAAACATGGGAAGCAGACCTGCGGCAATCAATGTCTAAAAGGGTCTTGCATTCACAAAAGAGATGTCCAAGACAGTCATTCACGGTTTCTCTGCACGCCGCTTTCATGCACCAGCTCGGGTGCCTTTGAGTAGCAGACAGCAACATAGCCTGCACCCAGGTCAGCTCCTCCGAACCCATTCCAGCTCCTCCTGTGACCTGCCAGCCAGACTCTCCTCCCACAGTATGACTCACCTCCTGTGGCTCGCTGGCCGGCCTCCCCTTCAATGATTAGCTGGCCAGCTCCTACAACAGCCCGGCCGGCTACTCTGAACAACAAGCAAATCCCTTATGCAGTAGATATGCTGTACCCATAGTTATTGTAGTCCAGTGTAGTCTTATGATTTAAAATTCTACATTTAACAAAGAGAAAAGCATCTTTGGTTGGCCCCCGAGAGGTTGCTGCATCTACATGTGCCGCCATCTTACGGGAAGGTAAGACCAATTGGTAACATTGTGGATATTCATTTTTTTCTTATTTGCTTAATCAATCGTACCAATCACGCTATGGTAATACCTTAGACCCTCCATTGGTTAGGGTCGACCATAGATGTCTACGTGATACACAAACCAGGACAGTACAATACGGAGAGCAAGCTGTTTCCCAGGTAGCACGCTTCCCCTCTCTATGTAGCTGAGGGATCCAAAGAGACAGCAGAGACCAAAACAGTATGGCACCAATGACATTGCAGGAGATTCTAGTCAACGTTGAACTCAACTCCAGCTCCAGATTTTTCCTCAGTGTTTGCTCCCAAAGCTTTCCCCATGGGTGGGTATAGCCACGGGGCAGTAGAGGCTTGAGATCAAAGTTTTCCGTCTCCTAGATGAGCCCCATCTGCCCAAAGTGACTGGTTTTAAGGTGCCAGTAACCCGCCTTTGCCCTTTCTCCTGTCAGTGGAGACAGTTCTGCTGGGCTTAGTAGCTATGCCACACCTGAAGGCTTTGGTTGTCAGAGGCTGTTTGAAACGCATGACATTGGGAGCATTTAATAGATCGTGTGAGCTTATCCCCACCACCACCCCTGGCTATAATAACCTTAAAATAGTTGCTATCACACAAGAATGAGAACAGAAGATGCTGGAGATCTCAATAGGTTAGGCAGCCTCTGTGGAGGGAGAAAGTGTTAATTTTTCAGATGTAAACATTTAACTTTGGTTTTGATGACAGTTCATTGGCCTATAACATTGTTTCTCTACCACTGAATACTTCCCGACATTTTCAGGTTTTTTTCAAACTTAAATGGTTTTCTTACCGAATCATTTGCCTCCAGTCTTTGGGCCCTCTCCTTCTTTTCAGCTGTATGCTACCCCACAACTTCATCCCAAATCACATCATTTTCCACATGAAATGGGAACTTAACCCCACTACTACCTCCAGCTATAGCAAACTTATTGTATTACCGTATAGCCAATAGAATCCACACATAGTATTTCAGAATTAGTAAAGTAACTAATTACTTAATAAGTAATAAAGACCAATATTAAGTATCACCATAAAATCCTTTGTTTACATTCTTATTTTGTCTTGGTATGCCCAATAGCTCCAGTCCCCTGCTGTGCAAAGGAAAGCTATGAAAGATTTCCTTTCAAATGCCTTTCTTGCCCGGGTTGGCTGCGCACTATCTATAAACAATCCCTGCCTGGACCTTATCTTAACCCTTGTCTTGTTGTAACTTCCACACTACCAAACCTCCCAGACAGCAAAATTTAACAGATTACTTTTCCCTGAGCAGAATCCAACATGTAACATAAAGTTGTTGTTTAGTTGTATGTAGTTCACAAACATGGATTCAGAAAGATCAATAGATGTGGTTGACTGGGTGTGAATATCAGCCATTTTCCCCTTCTTCAATCTTCCTGTGACTTGTTGTGTTTAAATCAGGAGTTATTATTCCATATCATTGGAGTTGGAGCTTTCCTTTAGGTATTCCCTTCAGAAAACAATATCCATTGACCTGACCTCAGTGGTGCAGTCTTTTAGACATATACTGCAATCCCAGCATTGTATAAACAATGTTGGATCCTGATGTTTTTCTGACTGAACGACTTTCAGAATGAATGGGGCCTAAAACCCATTGCTTCCAATTGTTTATTAAGTGTTTCAAGAATAGAAAAGGAAAGAGAGAAAGAGTGAAGGACAAGGAGTCTACTGGCAAGGCGGGAAGAACAAAAGGGAGAGAGCCAACATAATCCGCTCCTTTTATACCAGATTGCTAATCCCATTGAATTTCCATAGGTAATAGTTGTCAATAAAACAGCACCTATTCAATTAATGCAAAACTACAAAGGCAACTGTAACCACTAGAGAACACACTATACAGTACTGTCCAAAAGTCTTTGGAACAGATATATATATAGCGTGGGTCCCAAAGACTTGCGCAGTAATGTAGTAATTTTATGTATTGCATTCTACTGCTGCCACAAAAAAACAACAAATTTCATGATGATAAACCTGATTCTGATGTGGGTCTCTTTTGTGGACTAAGAGTGGGAAGGGGACAGGGAGAGGGGAATCATGGTTGGGAATAGGGGAAAGGAGCGGGGAGCACCAGAGAGACATTCTGTGATTATCAATATAATCAATAAACCAATTGTTTGGAATCAAACGACCTTGCCTCAGTGTGTCTGCACCCATACCACCCCCTGCCCCGATATTCCCTCACTGCCACATGCCCCACATGCCCCCTTACAGCACCCCATCCACCCCATTCCTGACATTGTTTGCATCCCGCCAGATTGACAAACTCACTCTCCACTCCATGTTGGCAAATACAGTACTGCACAAAAGTCTTAGGCACCCTAGCCGTGTGTGTGTGTGTGTGTGTGTGTGTGTGTGTGTGTGTGTGTGTGTGTGTGTGTGTGTGTGTGTGTGTGTGTGTGTGTGTGTGTGTGTGTGTGTGTGTGTGTGTGTGTGTGTGTGTGTGTGTGTGTGTGTGTGTGACTAAGCTTGCACAGTATTCTATTTAAGGTAATTATATAAAAATACAAACCAGTGTAAGAGAGTGAAGCCACAAGAGAAATAACAATTATACAGTCCAAACCAACAACAGGATCACACATGGACTTCTGGAGAATGTGACACACACAGGCCAGGCAGCATCTACAGGAAGAAGTATAGTCGACGTTTTGGCCAAGATTCTTCGTCAGGACTAACTGAAAGAAGAGATAGTAAGAGATTTGAAAGTGGGAGGGAGAGGGGGAGATCTGAAATGATAGGAGAAGACAGAAGGGGGAGGAATGAAGCTGAGAGCTGGAAAGTTGATTGGCAAAAGGGATAAAGAGCTGGAGAAGGAGAGGATCATGGGACGGGAGGCATAGGGAGAAAGAAAGGGAGAGGGGAACACCAGTGGAAGATGGAGAGCAGGCAAGGAGTGATTGTGAGAGGAACAGAGAGAGAAAAAAGAGAGAAGGAAAAAAAGGGGGGTAAAATTAATAACTATATAGATAGATAGATAGATAGATAGATAAAAGGGATGGGGTAAGAAGGGGAGGGGGGCATTAACGGAAGTTAGAGAAATCAATGTTCATACCATCAGGTTGGAGGCTACCTAGACGGAATATAAGATGTTGTTCCTCCAACCTGAGTGTGGCTTCATCTTGACAGTGGAGGAGGCCATGAATAGACATATCAGAATGGGAATGGGACGTGGGATGAAAGCAGAGGACCCGGAGAAAACCCACGCATTCCATAGGGAGGACATGCAGAGGCTCCTTACAGAACGGCGCCAGAAATGAACTCCAAACTCCAGAACACGCTGAGCTGCAGGAACCGCTACGCCACCTTGATGCCTATTTATTCCATCACCAGCTGTCTTTACTATCTGATAAACTTGTTCAGTGGGGCTATAATTGGTAATATGAACACTATCAGTCTCCCACCAGCATTTTAATGCATCTTTTATTAAATCATGTTGATGTTACCATGATAACTGATTCATTTCCCTTTGACATGTCTATCCCACTTCTCACATTCGCAACACGGTAGCATCGCGGTTAGCACAACACTATTACAACTCAGGGCATCAGAGTTCAGAGTTCAATTCCACTGTAAAGAGTTTGTACATTCCACGCTTCACTGTTCCCTTTCTTTTAAAACTTATGACTTACAGACCCAACAAGATTTTAACTGTGTTTTTACAAATAATTTTACCTCTTTTGGACACCAATCAGCAGATTCTGTGATGATACACTGAAGTATTAGCTGATTGTACAGATTACACATTGTTATATATTATACATTTCATCCCCTACCATCAGGCGGGAGAGCCTGGACCCAACATATCGATGCAGTTACAAAGAAGGCACAACAGCATCTATATTCCATTAGAAGTTGAAAGATATTTGGTATGTCACCAAAGGATCTAGGAAAGTTCTACAGATGTACCCTAATTACATCACCGTCACTATACAGGATTGGAAAAAACTGCAAAGTTGTTACCTTTTAATCTGACATCTTCTCGCTTCCTTTCCAGTCCTGATGAGGGTTCTCAGCCCAAAACATCGACTGTTTATTCATTCCGTAGATGCTGCCTGACCTACTGAAATCCTCCAGCATTTTGTGTGTGTTGTTCTGGATTTCCAGCAACTGCAGAATCTCTTGTGTTTAGAAGGCTGTAAACTCAGCCAGCTCCATCATGGGCACTAGACTCCCAGCATCAAGGACATCTTTAAAAGGAGATGCCTCACAAAGGTGACATCCATCAATAAGGACCCCCATCACCCAGGACATGCTTTCGTCTCATTGTTACCATCAGGGAGCAGCTACAGAGCCTGAAGACACACACAGTGCTTCAGGAACAGCTTCTTCCCCTCTGCCATCTGATTTCTGAATGGACAATGAACCCATGTGCACTACTTCACTTTTTTTGCTCTCCTTTTGCATTATTTATTTAACATCTCATATATATATTTCTTATTGTAATTTATAGTTTATTGCTATGTATTGCAATGTACTGCCGCCGTAAAATAACAGAGGTCATGTCATATTTCAGTGATATGAAACCTGATTCTGATACTAGGCACCGTGGCATTAGGACAAGGACTGTCAGGATGGGAAGCAACTTCCTCCCCCAGGCCATAAGGTGGAGGGAAGTGTTAGATTGATCTTAAAGTAGATTAAAATGTTGGCACAACATTCCGGGCCAAAGGACCGGTGAACTGTGCTGTAATGTTTTATGTTCTATGTTCTATAATCAGAACATACATGTTCATTTAGTGTGTATATATATATATAAACATTCTTCTTTTTATGCCAGAAGCACCACTGGTGGTTGGGCAGAAATGAGGGTCCTCCGTCTCTGGTGGTGATCACGGCTTCCTTCACTGCGTTAGTAGCTTCCTCTCAGTTTACTGTCAATCATGCAGGTTCTGGGTGGAGACTCAGGAATACCATAGAAACATTCTTCTTTGGTGTTTCCCTAACAGTTTTGTTTGACCAGTCGGGGTTGTTGGGTGACCCTACCAAGAGGCAAAGCATAAAGCCCTGACTCCAAGCAACACACACAGAACGCTGGGGAACTCAGCAGGCCAGGCAGCATCTATAGAAAAAAGTACAGTCGACGTTTTTTTCCAAAACCCTTCAATTGACTCCGGGCAGCATAGCTCTCTGGGTCATTGAGGCATGCAAGTCACGACAAGGTTGTGGTCCTCCTGGAGGTTGTATATATGAACATGAACATATTGTCTACTGTATAATGTATACGGTATGTTCATATAAGAAGTATATGTTTTATGTACTTCTATCATCCAACTTAGATTCCATCAGGATTAGCTCTCAGAATCAGAATAGATTTATAATCACCTCCATATATGACATGAAATCTGTTATTTTGCAGAAGCAGTAAAATGCAGTCATAAAATTACTAAAAATTACAAAATAAATAAATAGCACAAAATAAATAAATAGTGCAAAATAAAGGGAATAATAAGAAAGTGTTCGTGTGTTCATGAACCATTCAGAAATCCGATGGCGGAGGGGAAGAAGCTGTTCCTGAAACCTTGGGTATGTGTCTTTGGCTCCTGTACTACCTCCCTGATGTAGTAATGAGAAGAGGACATGTCCTGGATAGAGTCATAGAAAACTACAGCACAGAAACAGGCCCTTTGACCCATTTAGTCCAAGCCTAACCATTTAAACTACCAGCTGGCGCCATTGGCGGTTTAATTTAACATTCCTGCACTGGAACCATAGCCCTCCATACCCCTACCACCCACGTGCCTATCCAAACTTCTCATAAACATTGAAATCAAACACACTGGCAGTCCACCCCACACTCTCACAACCCTCTGATTGAAGAAGTTTCCATTCATGTTCCCCTTAAACTTTTTACGTTTCATCTTTAACCCATGAGCTCTAGTTGTAGTCCCATCTAACTTCAACGGAAAAATCCTACTTGCCTTCACCCTGTCTATACTCCTCATAATTTTGTATACATCTATCAAATCAAATCACCCCTCAATCTTCTACATTCTAAGGAATAAAGACCTAACCTATTCAATCTTTTCATATAACTCAGGTCCTTCAGAATAACAATATCCTTGCAAGTTTTCTCTGCACTCTTTCAAACTTATTTACATCTTTCCTGTCGGTAGGTGAACAAAACTGCACACATTACTCCAAATTAGGTCTGTCCAACATCTTATACAACTTCAACATCACATCCAATCTGCTGTATTCAGTGCTTTGATTTATGAAGGCCAGTGTGCCAACAGCTTTATTTATGACCCTATCTACATATGATGCATCAAGGAATTATAGACTTGTATTCCCAGAGCCATGGGCACTCACTTGGGTCCCAGCTATGCCTGCCTTTTTGTCGGCCACACAGAACAGTCTATCTTCCAAGTCTACACCGGTTTCATTCCCCAACGTTTCCTGTGCTACGTCAGCAACTGCATTACTGCTGCTTCCTGCATCCATGCTGAGCTCATCAACTTCATCAATGTTGCCTCCAACTTCCACCCTACCCTCAAATTTACTTAGTCCATTTCCAACACCTCCCTCCCCCAGTCTCGATCTCTTTGTCTCTGTCTCTGGAGACAGTTTATCTACTGATCTCTTTTATAAACCCACTAATTCTCACAGCTACCTGGACTCTACCTCTTCCCACCGAGTCACTTGTAAAAATGTCAAGCCCTTCTCTCAGTTCCTCTGCCTCTGCTGTAGCTTCTCTCAGGATGAGATTTTTCATTCCAGAGCTAATGAGATGTCCTCCTTCTTCAAAGAAAGGTGTTTTCCTTCTTCCGCCATCAATGCTATCCTCACTCATATCACTTCCGATTCACACGTGTCTGCCCTCACCCCATCCTCGCCAAGCCTTGTCGCTTTTGCCCATACCTACCACCCCACTAGCCTTTGAATCCAGCACATAACTCTCCACAACTTCTGCCATCTTCAATGGAATCGCTCCACCAAGCACATCTTTCCTTCCCCACCCCCACCACTTTCTGCAGGGATCACACCCTATGCGACTTCCTTCTCCCTTCATCCCTCCCTCCTGGTACTTATCCTTGCAAGCAGAACAAGTGCCACACCTGCCCCTACACCTCCCATTCAGGACCCCAAGCCGTCCTTCCAGGTGAGGTGTAACTTCACCTGTGGGAATGTTGGGGTCATTTACTGAGCCTACTGGGGGAAAGGCCATCTTGGATTAGGTGTTGTGTAATAATCCTGATCTTATTAGGGACCCTAACGTAAAGGAATCCTTAGGAGGCAGTGATCATACTATGGTTGAATTCATACTTCAGCTTGAGAGGGAGAAGTACAATTCACATGTGTCTGTATCGCAATGGAATAAATGGAATTACAGAGGCATGAGAGAGGAGCTTGCCCTGGTGGATTGGTGAAGGATACTGGCAAGGATGATGGCAGAGCAGAGGTGACTGAAGTTTCTGGGAATAGTTCACAGGGCGCAGGATAGATATGTCCCACAGAGGAAGAATTTCACATATGGCAGGGGTAGGCAACCGTGGCTGACAAGGGAAGGTAAATTCTGCATAAAGAACAAGGAAAGGGTAGTAAAAGCGAGAGGGAAGTTGGATGATTGGGAAGCTTTTAAAATCTTACAAAAGGCAACTAAAAAACAATAAGAAAGGAAAAAAATGAAAAATGAGGGCAAACTAGCCAATAGTATAAATCAGGATATCAAATGTTTTTTCAGTTATATAAAGAGTAAAAGGGAGATGAGAGTTGATATTGTACCACTGGAAAATGACATAACCTATCATGCATGACAGCATGCTGACTATCTCTAATCAGTCCATGTCTCTCTAAATACTCATCTATCTGGTCACTCAAAATACCACCCAATACTACTGATGTCAGGCTCACTGGCCTATAATTTTCTGGTTTACTTGTAGAGCCTTTCTTAAACAGTGGAACAACATTAGCTATCTTCCAATCCGCCGGTACCGCACACGTCACTAAGGATGGTTTAAGTCCCCTGAAATTTCTGCATTTGCCTTTCACAGGGTCTGAGGGAATACCCTTGTCAGACCCTGGGGATTTATCTACCCTAACTTGCCTCAGGACGGCAAACACCTCCTCCTCTGTAATCAGTATCGAGTCCTTGAAGTCAGTGCTGCTTTGCCTCACTTCTACAGACTCTATGCCTGTCTCCTGAGTAAACAGAGGTGCAAAATATTCATTTAAAATCTCCCCCGTCTCACATGGTGAGCATCTTGAACAATACATGCCAGCTTCTTGAGGCATTGTCTGTTGAAGAGGACATTGATGGTGGGAATGACGATGTTTGTTATCCCATCCATTAGGCCTTGCATTGTAAGGCTGTGAGTCAAGAGAACCACACTCCTGAGGAACAGACGTGGGTATGGAGGGGAACCATTAGATGATAATAATTATAAACGGCTGTTCCTAGGGAGGTATCGCTCAGTTTTGACTGTTATAACAATGAATTTGTAATTATCTATGTGACACCTTTACAGCATTCTATTTGGCATCTAATAACTCCTGCTGAGGTGTTAAGGGCCCTGCTGTTAATCATTACACTGCCACAATTGTCCCTCAGAGTGTGCCATGTCATAATTCTTTTCACTAAATGTGTTAGGCACCAGTGACGAATCTCATATCTGACACTGCCCACGTCTGTGCCTTCCCTCTGCAATTACATCTATTCACCGGACACCTACCTAGCTTTTCTCTATCAATGAATCTTTGATATATTAGGTCCACACCTCTTTCTTCAGTCCCTTCTACTCATCTTTTTGTTGGCCTGTACTTAATTCAAGGTTCAAAAAGTTCAAAAGTAAATTTATTATTCAAATACATGTATGTCACCATATACAAACCTCAGATTCATTTTATTGTGGGCATACTCAATAAATCCATAATAGAATAATAACCATAATAGAATCAGTGTAAGACTGTACTAACTTGGGTGTAAAACCAGTGTACAAAGGACAACAAACTGAGCAAATAAAACAAGAAAGAAATCACCATAATAAATGAATGAGCAATAAATATCGAGAACATGAGATGAAGCGTCCTTGAAAGTGAGCCCATGGGTTGCGGGAACATCTCAGTGATGGGGCGAGTGAACTTGAGTGAAGTTATCCTCTTTGGTTCAAGAGCCTGATGGTTGAAGGGTAATAACTGTTCTTGAACCTGGTGGTGTGAGTCATGAGGCTCCTGTACCTTCTTCCTGATGGCAGCAACAAGAGGAGAGCATGTCCTGGGTGGTACAGTCCCTGATGATGGAAGCTGCTTTCCTGCAAAAAACACTCCATATAGATGTGCTCTGTAGAGGGGAAAGATTTACCCATATCCACTACTTTTGTAGGATTTTCCGTACAAGTGCATTGGTGTTTCCATACCAGGCTGTGATGCAGCCAGTCGATACACTCTCCACCACACATCAATAGAAGTTTGTCAAAGTTTTCAGTGTTGTGTTGAACTTACATTAAATAAAAATGCAATAGAAATGTTAAACAGCAATCCAAATGGTTAATAAATCACACGATATAGAGGAGGCCTGGTACTGCAGTCATCATTGGATTTCTCCCTTAAAGCAGTAAACTAAAATAAACTGCACTAAAAGCACAACTAATATAACAGTTACAATGAGATGTAGTAAGATTATGATAAGATCCTAAGCCAGGTGTGTATCTGTGAGGCCACACTCTGGTTAATCTCCTCTGCATTCTATCCAGCACCTTCACTCACTCAGGTGTAATACCCCAGCCATCCCTGCACAACGTCTGTTAAATGGTCTTTCCTTCCCTCCTTGTTCTGATGACAATTATTGAGTCTGTCCATATGTTCACATTTATTTAAGTATGATTATGGACGTTTGCACATGTGACCAGTCTGTTAACTGTTGAATGCTCATGGCTGTTTCCACTATTGCCTTGTAAATTGTTGGTTGCCATTCTGTTGTCTGTTATGGTATTGTCCTGTGTTTTATGCTTGGCATCGAAGCATTATCAATTCTGGTATGTTTCACATAGTGGCAATAAAGTGATCTTCTTCATTGGGTGACAACTTGAACCCCCTAAAACATCTTGGGTTGTTTTCTCTGGAGCGGCAGAGGCTGAGGGGAGATCTGAGAGAGGTTTATAAGATTATGAGAGGCATAGATAGAGTGGACAGGGAGTATCTCTTTCCCAGGGTTGAAATGTCTAATACCAGAGAGCATACATTTATGGTGAGAGGGGTAATTTCAGAGGTGTGAAGGGCAAGTTTTTTACACAGAGAGTGACAGATATCTGGAGTGTGCTGCCTGATGTGGTGGTGGTGTAGTCAAATACAATTGAGGCTTTTAAGAGACGTTTAGACCATAAGACCATAAGATATAGGAGCAAAATTAGACCATTTGGTCCATCAAGTCTGCTCCGTCATTCCATCATGGCATATCTTTTTTTTCCGTTTAGATTAGCACATGAATGAATATATATATATATATATATATATATATATAAACATTCTTCTTTTTATGCCAGAAGCACCACTGGTGGTTGGGCAGAAATGAGGGTCCTCCGTCTCTGGTGGTGATCACGGCTTCCTTCGCTGCGTTAGTAGCTTCCTCTCAGTTTACTGTCAATCATGCAGGTTCTGGGTGGAGACTCAGGAATACCGTAGAAACATTCTTCTTTGGTGTTTCCCTAACAGTTTTGTTTGACCAGTCGGGGTTGTTAGCCCTGAGCTGAACCCCCGAACCTGGAGGATCAGAGGATCACTCTTAGTCTGGCCTCTACCTTTTGACCTGTTAGGCATGGGTGACCCTACCAAGAGGCAAAGCATAAAGCCCTGACTCCAAGCAACACACACAGAACGCTGGGGAACTCAGCAGGCCAGGCAGCATCTATAGAAAAAAGTACAGTCGACGTTTTTTTCCAAAACCCTTCAATTGACTCCGGGCAGCATAGCTCTCTGGGTCATTGAGGCATGCAAGTCACGACAAGGTTGTGGTCCTCTTGGAGGTTGTATATATGAACATGAACATATTGTCTACTGTATAATGTATACGGTATGTTCATATAAGAAGTATATGTTTTATGTACTTCTATCATCCAACTTAGATTCCATCAGGATTAGCTCTCAGAATCAGAATCAGAATCAGAATAGATTTATAATCACCTCCATATATGACATGAAATCTGTTATTTTGCAGAAGCAGTAAAATGCAGTCATAAAATTACTAAAAATTACAAAATAAATAAATAGCACAAAATAAATAAATAGTGCAAAATAAAGGGAATAATAAGAAAGTGTTCATGTGTTCATGAACCATTCAGAAATCCGATGGCGGAGGGGAAGAAGCTGTTCCTGAAACCTTGGGTATGTGTCTTTGGCTCCTGTACTACCTCCCTGATGTAGTAATGAGAAGAGGACATGTCCTGGATAGAGTCATAGAAGACTACAGCACAGAAACAGGCCCTTTGACCCATTTAGTCCAAGCCTAACCATTTAAACTACCAGCTGGCGCCATTGGCGGTTTAATTTAACATTCCTGCACTGGAACCATAGCCCTCTATACCCCTACCACCCATGTGCCTATCCAAACTTCTCATAAACATTGAAATCAAACACACTGGCAGTCCATTCCACACTCTCACAACCCTCTGATTGAAGAAGTTTCCATTCATGTTCCCCTTAAACTTTTTACTTTTCATCTTTAACCCATGAGCTCTAGTTGTAGTCCCATCTAACTTCAATGGAAAAATCCTACTTGCCTTCACCCTGTCTATACTCCTCATAATTTTGTATACATCTATCAAATCACCCCTCAATCTTTTACATTCTAAGGAATAAAGACCTAACCTATTCAATCTTTTCATATAACTCAGGTCCTTCTGACTAGCAATATCCTTGCAAGTTTTCTCTGCACTCTTTCAAACTTATTTACATCTTTCCTGTCGGTAGGTGACCAAAACTGCACACATTACTCCAAATTAGGTCTGTCCAACATCTTATACAACTTCAACATCACATCCAATCTGCTGTATTCAGTGCTTTGATTTATGAAGGCCAGTGTGCCAACAGCTTTATTTATGACCCTATCTACATATGATGCATCAAGGAATTATAGACTTGTATTCCCAGAGCCATGGGCACTCACTTGGGTCCCAGCTATGCCTGCCTTTTTGTCGGCCACACAGAACAGTCTACGTTCCAAGTCTACACCGGTTTCACTCCCCAACGTTTCCTGTGCTACGTTAGCAACTGCATTACTGCTGCTTCCTGCATCCATGCTGAGCTCATCAACTTCATCAATGTTGCCTCCAACTTCCACCCTACCCTCAAATTTACTTAGTCCATTTCCAACACCTCCCTCCCCCAGTCTCGATCTCTTTGTCTCTGTCTCTGGAGACAGTTTATCTACTGATCTCTTTTATAAACCCACTAATTCTCACAGCTACCTGGACTCTACCTCTTCCCAGCCTGTCACTTGTAAAAATGTCAAGCCCTTCTCTCAGTTCCTCTGCCTCTGCTGTAGCTTCTCTCAGGATGAGATTTTTCATTCCAGAGCTAATGAGATGTCCTCCTTCTTCAAAGAAAGGTGTTTTCCTTCTTCCGCCATCAATGCTATCCTCACTCGTATCACTTCCGATTCACACGTGTCTGCCCTCACCCCATCCTCGCCAAGCCTTGTCGCTTTTGCCCATACCTACCACCCCACTAGCCTTTGAATCCAGCACATAACTCTCCACAACTTCTGCCATCTTCAATGGAATCGCTCCACCAAGCACATCTTTCCTTCCCCACCTCCACCACTTTCTGCAGGGATCACACCCTATGCGACTTCCTTCTCCCTTCATCCCTCCCTCCTGGTACTTATCCTTGCAAGCAGAACAAGTGCCACACCTGCCCCTACACCTCCCATTCAGGACCCCAAGCAGTCCTTCCAGGTGAGGTGTAACTTCACCTGTGAGAATGTTGGGGTCATTTACTGAGCCTACTGGGGGAAAGGCCATCTTGGATTGGGTGTTGTGTAATAATCCTGATCTTATTAGGGACCCTAATGTAAAGGAATCCTTAGGAGGCAGTGATCATACTATGGTTGAATTCATACTTCAGCTTGAGAGGGAGAAGTACAATTCACATGTGTCTGTATCGCAATGGAATAAATGGAATTACAGAGGCATGAGAGAGGAGCTTGCCCTGGTGGATTGGTGAAGGATACTGGCAAGGATGATGGCAGAGCAGAGGTGACTGAAGTTTCTGGGAATAGTTCACAGGGCGCAGGATAGATATGTCCCACAGAGGAAGAATTTCACATATGGCAGGGGTAGGCAACCGTGGCTGACAAGGGAAGGTAAATTCTGCATAAAGAACAAGGAAAGGGTAGTAAAAGCGAGAGGGAAGTTGGATGATTGGGAAGCTTTTAAAATCTTACAAAAGGCAACTAAAAAACAATAAGAAAGGAAAAAAATGAAAAATGAGGGCAAACTAGCCAATAGTATAAATCAGGATATCAAATGTTTTTTCAGTTATATAAAGAGTAAAAGGGAGATGAGAGTTGATATTGTACCACTGGAAAATGACATAACCTATCATGCATGACAGCATGCTGACTATCCCTAATCAGTCCATGTCTCTCTAAATACTCATCTATCTGGTCACTCAGAATACCACCCAATACTACTGATGTCAGGCTCACTGGCCTATAATTTTCTGGTTTACTTGTAGAGCCTTTCTTAAACAGTGGAACAACATTAGCTATCTTCCAATCCGCCGGTACCGCACACGTCACTAAGGATGGTTTAAGTCCCCTGAAATTTCTGCATTTGCCTTTCACAGGGTCTGAGGGAATACCCTTGTCAGACCCTGGGGATTTATCTACCCTAACTTGCCTCAGGACGGCAAACACCTCCTCCTCTGTAATCAGTATCGAGTCCTTGAAGTCAGTGCTGCTTTGCCTCACTTCTACAGACTCTATGCCTGTCTCCTGAGTAAACAGAGGTGCAAAATATTCATTTAAAATCTCCCCCATCTCACATGGTGAGCATCTTGAACAATACATGCCAGCTTCTTGAGGCATTGTCTGTTGAAGAGGACATTGATGGTGGGAATGACGATGTTTGTTATCCCATCCATTAGGCCTTGCATTGTAAGGCTGTGAGTCAAGAGAACCACACTCCTGAGGAACAGGCGTGGGTATGGAGGGGAACCATTAGATGATAATAATTATAAACGGCTGTTCCTAGGGAGGTATCGCTCAGTTTTGACTGTTATAACAATGAATTTGTAATTATCTATGTGACACCTTTACAGCATTCTATTTGGCATCTAATAACTCCTGCTGAGGTGTTAAGGGCCCTGCTGTTAATCATTACACTGCCACAATTGTCCCTCAGAGTGTGCCATGTCATAATTCTTTTCACTAAATGTGTTAGGCACCAGTGACGAATCTCATATCTGACACTGCCCACGTCTGTGCCTTCCCTCTGCAATTACATCTATTCACCGGACACCTACCTAGCTTTTCTCTATCAATGAATCTTTGATATATTAGGTCCACACCTCTTTCTTCAGTCCCTTCTACTCATCTTTTTGTTGGCCTGTACTTAATTCAAGGTTCAAAAAGTTCAAAAGTAAATTTATTATTCAAATACATGTATGTCACCATATACAAACCTCAGATTCATTTTATTGTGGGCATACTCAATAAATCCATAATAGAATAATAACCATAATAGAATCAGTGTAAGACTGTACTAACTTGGGTGTAAAACCAGTGTACAAAGGACAACAAACTGAGCAAATAAAACAAGAAAGAAATCACCATAATAAATGAATGAGCAATAAATATCGAGAACATGAGATGAAGCGTCCTTGAAAGTGAGCCCATGGGTTGCGGGAACATCTCAGTGATGGGGCGAGTGAACTTGAGTGAAGTTATCCTCTTTGGTTCAAGAGCCTGATGGTTGAAGGGTAATAACTGTTCTTGAACCTGGTGGTGTGAGTCATGAGGCTCCTGTACCTTCTTCCTGATGGCAGCAACAAGAGGAGAGCATGTCCTGGGTGGTACAGTCCCTGATGATGGAAGCTGCTTTCCTGCAAAAAACACTCCATATAGATGTGCTCTGTAGAGGGGAAAGATTTACCCATATCCACTACTTTTGTAGGATTTTCCGTACAAGTGCATTGGTGTTTCCATACCAGGCTGTGATGCAGCCAGTCGATACACTCTCCACCACACATCAATAGAAGTTTGTCAAAGTTTTCAGTGTTGTGTTGAACTTACATTAAATAAAAATGCAATAGAAATGTTAAACAGCAATCCAAATGGTTAATAAATCACACGATATAGAGGAGGCACGATATACTGCAGTCATCATTGGATTTCTCCCTTAAAGCAGTAAATTAAAATAAACTGCACTAAAAGCACAACTAATATAACAGTTACAATGAGATGTAGTAAGATTATGATAAGATCCTAAGCCAGGTGTGTATCTGTGAGGCCACACTCTGGTTAATCTCCTCTGCATTCTATCCAGCACCTTCACTCACTCAGGTGTAATACCCCAGCCATCCCTGCACAACGTCTGTTAAATGGTCTTTCCTTCCCTCCTTGTTCTGATGACAATTATTGAGTCTGTCCATATGTTCACATTTATTTAAGTATGATTATGGACGTTTGCACATGTGACCAGTCTGTTAACTGTTGAATGCTCATGGCTGTTTCCACTATTGCCTTGTAAATTGTTGGTTGCCATTCTGTTGTCTGTTATGGTATTGTCCTGTGTTTTATGCTTGGCATCGAAGCATTATCAATTCTGGTATGTTTCACATAGTGGCAATAAAGTGATCTTCTTCATTGGGTGACAACTTGAACCCCCTAAAACATCTTGGGTTGTTTTCTCTGGAGCGGCAGAGGCTGAGGGGAGATCTGAGAGAGGTTTATAAGATTATGAGAGGCATAGATAGAGTGGACAGGGAGTATCTCTTTCCCAGGGTTGAAATGTCTAATACCAGAGAGCATACATTTATGGTGAGAGGGGTAATTTCAGAGGTGTGAAGGGCAAGTTTTTTACACAGAGAGTGACAGATATCTGGAGTGTGCTGCCTGATGTGGTGGTGGTGTAGTCAAATACAATTGAGGCTTTTAAGAGATGTTTAGACCATAAGACCATAAGATATAGGAGCAAAATTAGACCATTTGGTCCATCAAATCTGCTCCGCCATTCCATCATGGCATATCCTTTTTTTCCGTTTAGATTAGCACATGAATGTGAGGAAAATGGAAGGATATGGACATTGTGTACACAAGATATCAGTTTAGTTAGCAATTTGACTACTAATTTAAATGGTTCAGCACAACATTGTGAGCTGTTCTGTTCTATGTTCTATGTTCTAAGTGTTGTCTGACCAATGTTTTATAAAGTTGCAACCAAGCATCTGAACTCTTATATTTTGTGTCCTAACCTGTGAAGACAAGCATGGCATATAAGACCTTAAGAGCATAAGATATAGGAGCAGAATTAGCCATTCACCCCCTCAAGTTTTCTCCGAGATTTCATCATGGCTGATCCATTTCCCTCTGAACCCCAGTCTCCTGCCTTCTGCCTGTAACCTTACACACCCTGAATAACCAAGAACCTATCAACCTTTGTCATACATACACACAGTGACCAGGCCTCAACAGCCACCTGTGGCAACGAATTCCACAGATTCCCCACTGTCTGGTAAAGAAATTCCTCCTTATCTCCATTCTAAATGGATGTCCCTCTGTTCTGAGGCTGTGCCCTCTGATCCTAGACTCCCCCCACCACAGGAAACATTCTCATCACATCTACTCTATTGAGCCTTTCAACATTCAACAGGTTTCAAAGAGAACTCCCAGGTCCAGAACCATCAATTGCTCCTCATACAATAAGCCTTTCGTTTCCAGAATCATTCTCATAAACTTCCTCTGAACCCTCTCCAATGTCAGCACATCCTTTCTTAAATAAGGGGCTCAAAACTGTTCCCAATACTCCAAGAGAGATCTCAGCAGTGCTTTAACCCGGGTCCATGGACCCATAAGTTTGATGGGAGGGGCCCCTGGCATTAACAAGGTTGTGGACCCCTGCTTTACTGGTAGATGTTGCAAATTTATAATGTTACTGATTCTTTTTCCTTTCCTGCTTCCTTCTTCAAATCTGCCATCATCGTTTCTCTCCTCAAGGGAAACAGCCTTGCCTGCCTTTGTAAAATACATCAAATAGCCAACTTCACTTTCCTCACCAAAGTTCTAGAGCAGATTGTCATCCTTAAGTTCTGAGCCCATCTCTCAACCACCCCCGCTCCCAATTCCATGTTTAATTCACTCCAGTCATGATTTACCTTAGACATCGGGATAAAACAGTTACTGCGGCTTCAGTTGATCAGGGTCGACCATGGATGTGTACTCACTGTCTAAATGCAAGCTGGGGCAATACAATATGGAGAGCAAGCTGTTGCCTATGTGGAAAGCTCCCCCTCGCCATGCATCTAATGAAGCCAAAGGAACAGCGGAGACTGATACAATTTGACACCAGCAGCATCACAGGAGATTCCAGTCAGCATTCAGCTCAATGTAGGACTGCCTTAGGCACTCAGCTCTGGATTTTTCCTTGCGATTTACCCTGGAAGCCTTTCCATGAGTGGGAGAGCCAGAAGGCACTGGAGATTTGGGATCGGAGTTTTCCTTCTCCTAGTTGAGCTGCCAACCATGGTTCATGAACCCCATCTGCCTAAAGCGTCTGGTTTTAAGGTGTCAGTAACCCATCTTTGTCCCTTCACCTGTCAGTAGAAACGGTCTTGCCAGGCTTAGTAGCTAAGCCACATGTGAAGGCCAGAAGCTGAACTTGGATGTCAGAAACTATTTGAGGTGCACGCCTTTGAGAGCATTTAATAGGTAGTGGGAGCTTATCCTCACAACCCCTTCCCACTCCCTACTATGACAACCTTAAAACATTTGCTATCACGGAATGGAATAAGAACAGAAAATGCTAGTGATCTCAATAGATCAGGCAGCCTCTGTGGTGGGAGAAAGTGTTAATTTTTCAGATGTACACTTTTAATCTTGGCCTGTAATTTTAACTGTTGTTTCTCTCTCTATTGATGTTGCCTGGCCTACTGAATGCTTACCCACACTTTCAGGATTTTTTTCATCTAGATTGGTTTTCTTACCAAATCATTTTGCCTCCAGTCCTTTTCCCCTCTCCTACTTTTCATTTGCATACTGCCCCTCAACTTCATCCCAAATCACATCATTTCCCACCTGAAAAAATGCAAGCCATTCAGTTCAACCTGACCACCCCCTCTCTTGATCTCCACCTAGTTTACAACTTGGACAGAAACCTCCTTCTCCTATATGTAATGAGGGGTGATTGATAAGTTCATGGCCTAGGGAGAAGGAGTCAATTTTAGAAAACCTAGCACATTTATTTTTCCTACATTTGCACACTTAGTCCAGCGGTCGTGGAGCATACAGATCCCTTCTTTGTAGAAGTCGGCGTCTTGGACCTCCAGAAGTGGTCCACAGCAGGAGTGATTGATAAATCTGTGGCCTAAGGGAGAAGGAGATGTTATTAACTTTCTGCTCTTTCACTCAGAGTTGAACTGCACGTGCATGTAATGAGAGCTGTATAACTCATCTCCTTCTACCTTAGGCCACAAACTTATCAATCACCCCTGTTTTGGACCACTTCTACAAAGAAGGGATCCGTATGCTTCACAACTGCTGGACTTAAGTGTGTAAATGTAGGAGGGGACTATGTGCTAGGTTTTCTAAAATTGACTCCTTCTACCTTGGGCCACAAACTTATCAATCACTGGGTGCTCCGGTGTATTTATCTTTGTATTTATTGAGATACAGCATGGATACAGCGCTCTCCATCCATGCTTGTGTTGAGTGTCGAGCTAGCAACTCGACCTCGTAAAAAAAACCTGGAGAGGGACGGGCTCCGCCGGGTTTCAGATGCCCAAGACACGCTGTACGATGAGCAATCGCCAAAATGATCGGTGCTAAAAGCTTGTTATGATGACGCCCTGACAACTCCACCAGGAGTTAAGGGCACACACACACACACACACACACACACACACACACACACACACACACACACACACACACACACACACACACACACACACACACACACACACACACACACACACACACACACACACACACACGAATAGGTCCTTCTGACCCTTTGAGCTATGCCCCCGATTTAATCCTAATCACAGGACAATTTAAAGTGACCAATTAACCCATTACTAGGACTGTGGGAGGAAACCGGAGCACCCGGCTGAAACCCACGCCATCACAGGGAGAACATACACATACAAGCTCTTTAATACAGCGGTGGGAATTTAACCCGTGTTGGCGGTACTATAAAGCGTTGTGCTAACCACGATGCTACCATGCCACCCCAATATATTAACAGGAAGACAAAAGCTATTAAGCAAGGAGTTCATTAGCCAGTGATTTTAGTTACTCCTTTCTCTGGCAGCTGTCCAAAGTCATTCAAACCACTTGAAAATAAGACTATTGATTTGGAGTTCTGTTCTGACTCAGCTCATCTGCTGCCTGGAGTACTCAGTCATCCGGATTTCTGTTGCCTTTTAATCTAACACGGTAGCATCGCAGTTAGCACGACACTACTGCAACTCAGGGCGCTGGAGTTCGGAGTTCAATTCTGGAGTTAGTTGTAAGGAGCATGTACGACCTCCCCGTGAAAAGCATGGATTTTTGCGAGGCACCCTGATTTCCTCCCGCAGCCCAAAGACGGACCAGTTAGTAGATTAATTGGTCATTGTAAATTGTTCCAGGATTAGGCTGGGGTTAAATTGGGGGTTGCTGAGCAGAACAGCTCAAAGGGCTGGAAGGGTCTAGTCTGCGCTCTATCTTAATTTTTTTTACTGCACATTATGCTGCTGGTGTTTAGGGCAGCAGTGAAGGTATCTCTAGCTGTGTTCAAGGCTTCCTTCATCATGCCAGTGGTTTTCTGTCGGTTTTCACTACTGTCAGTCATGCAAGTCCCGGGTGGAGACTCAGGAATATCCTCACACTCAGATGTAGAAGGATTCTTCATTGCTGTTTTTGTAACAATTTTGTTTTACCAGTCAGGGTTGTTAGCCCTGAGCTGAACCCCTGAACCTGGAGGATCGGTGGACCACTCTTAGTCTGGCCTCTACCCTTTGACTTGTTTGGCATAAAACCTTGATTCCAACCAGCATAACTCTCTGGGTCATTGAGGCACACAAGCCTCCAAACTCAACAACGTGTTTGCGATCTCCTTTGAGCATCTCAATAAATAAATAAATTTCAATGATCTTTATCCTGCCCCCCCCCCAACACTTCATAACCCAGAGTTCACTCTAAGCAATGATGCCCATATCAAAACACAGGTCAAATCATGTTCTCCAATAAACTTTATTGCTCACTGACTGACTTGGATTCTGATAAAAGTACACTCAGTGGCCACGTTATTAGGTGCAGCTGTACAGCTGCTCATTAATGCAAATATCTGACCAGCCAATCATGTGCCAGCAACTCAATGCATAGAAGCATGCAGACATGGGCGAGAGGTTTAGTTGTTCAACCAAGCATCAGAATTGGGAGTAAATGTGACCCAAGTGACTTTGACCATGGAATGACTGTTGGTTCCCAACGGGATGGGTGAGAATCTCAGAAACTGCTGATCGCTGGGGGTTGTCGTGCACAACAGTCTCTAGAGTCCAGAGCTTACAGATAGATAGATAGATACTTTATTCATCCCCATGGGGAAATTCAACATTGGTGTGAAGAACAAAAACCCTTGTTAATGAGAAAGGTCAGAGGAAAATGGCCAGACTGCTTTAAGCTGACAGGAAGGCAACAATATCTCAAATAACCACACATTACATCAGTGGAGTGCAGAAGAGCATCTCTGAATGCACAACACATCGAACCTTGTAATGGATGGGCTACAGCTGCAGAAAACCACAGATACACACTCAGCGGCCACGTTATTAGATACAGGAGGTACCAATTTTTTTAAAGTCTCATCCTTTTTTTGAATCCCTTCTTGTCCTCTCATCTCCAGACCTTTGGGATGTCAGGGCCTTCATGTTCATGAAAGCTTGCGTTGGTTTTTATTTCCATTTTCACTATCGACAGTCCTGCATTCTCCTGTCAGAGGTCTAAGATACACAGGTTACTAAACCTTCCCATACCAGCCTGAAGTTGTTGCATTGTTTGCTCAACCTTTGGTCATCTTTCTATATAGTGCTTGACATGGATTGGTTAGATTATGTCCAATCACTGACATGAAGGTCCTTGGAATGTTTTACTTTATTAAGGAAGACGTGTGATGACATTGTTGAGAAGGGATTGGAGACGCTGCCAGACCTGCTAAATTCCTCCAGTATTTTGTGTGTGTTTACTCTGAATTTCCAAACATCTGAAGAATCTCTTGTTTTTAAGGAAGAATGTTCTGACCCTATGAAGCAGTGGTTCCCAACCTTGGCTCCATGGACCCTTCAGTTAATGGTAGGGGTCCATGGCATAAAAGGGTTTGGAACCCCCGCTATAAAGCGATATTTGCGCCAACATAAAGATTATCTTGTCATGGGCAGAGCTGAAAGCTGAATATGTGCATCTGAGACAAACAGGCAAAAATATAAGATTAAAAAGTCCTTTCAAGTACTTTATTGAAACCTTAACCCAGCTATTGGGTGGCCGGGTGTAGATACATCTCTACCAAGGAGGTGTAAGGTGCTCCTTCCACCTGCTGGCCTGCAGGTCACCTTTGGGTAAGGTGTAGCATCTGCTTAGCCCCCCCACCCCCAATCAGGGTCACATAAAGCCACAAGAACAAGTGGTGGACGGTCATATGAGCAGCTGGTGCATATCCCAAGTCCTGGTTATATGACCACTGGCGCCATGCGAACAATCTCTGAAAGAGTATTGACAATGGCTGGGGTAACCCGTCTTGTAAAGACACTGCCCAGAAGAAGGCAATGGCAAACCCCTTCTGTAGAAAAAATTGGCAAGAACATGATCGCCCATGTTATAAGGCACAGCACATAATCACAATGATGATGCATACAGCCATGATGTAAAACAGTGGATCTTTAGTGAAAGCTCGACTTCTGCACACACTTTTCTTGTAATTTGATATCATTCTTCTAGGTTATAATATTAAATTCTGAACAATAGTTTTGATGTTATTGTCACTGGATTTACTTAAGCAAAGTGGTACAGTCTTAAACAATCTTTGCATGTATTATAATTCACATTGAGACATATTTAGTAAAGCGAAATGGGTAATTCCTCTGTCGCTGAGGTGAAGGGGTGATTGCTTACTCAATTTAAGAGATTAACCTTATCTATCACATTGAGACATACAGTGAATGGCGTTGTTTGCATTAACAACGAACACAGTCTGAGAATCGTGCTTGGGGGTAGCCTGAAGGTGTTGCCATGCCTCCAGTGCTAAAATAGCATCCCCTCAATTTGCTAACCCTAATCTGTCTGTCATGTTTGGGATGTGGGAGGATTCCGGAGCGCTCAGAGGAAACCCACATCATCACTGGGAGAACATACAATACTGTATAAAAGACTTTGGTAACCTAGATTTTTTTATATTAATTTTGTTTTAGATGTTTATTTTTTGTCTTCTGTAATAGAGTGGCAGTTGAAAAGAGCAAATTTTAAATTTCCAGTCATTAATTTTCCACAAATTTTTATGTTACTGAGAAATGTTTATTTTATGTTAAAGAAAGTAACATATTAAGTAATAGACCATTTAACAAATAAAAAACTTGATTACATTGAAGGTATACCGCCCAGTGCATGATTAAACAAAGATAGCAAACAGGTGCTAATGATCAATGACATACTGAGCTGTATGAACTAAACTGATTAATTGAAACAGAAATGGGTGTAGAAGGAATCAAACTGGGCAAAGGGCAACCAGACGAAAAGGTAAGGATGTGACAGTTTAACCTTCAAATCATCAATTCCTACATCACGGCAAGAGTGAGCACAGCAACAGGACACAAGGTGGTCATCCTACATCAGCAAGGTCTCTCCCAAGGAGAAATTTCATGGCAGACAGGAGCTTCAAGAGTGTTGTCCAAGCGGTTTTAAAGGCAAAGGGTGGTCACACCAAATATTGATTTCATTTAATTTTTTTACTGCTTACTGCTCTTTATAGTAAATTACTTGATACCTAGGAAATTTACATTTTCTAATTTTTGAAAGCATCTTCACTTTACTGAATTTTTTTGCGTGTGCCTGATTTTTGCACAGTACAGTACACACTCCTTATAAAGAGTGAATTGGCCTGAAAGTGGCACGCTAACGATTTCCCCATGCATGACCTGGGGAACCTGAGATGAGTCAGATTAGGAGCAATTATCTTCACAAGCCTTACTGGCACACACTTGCATGCTTTGTTACTCCATAACTTTAGGAATGAAAGGTAACAAGGGGGATAATGAGGAATACCCAGAACATCTGAGGGAAAGCATTAAGTTAAAGTTTATTGACAGTACGTATATTTATATTGACTCAATTTTTATCATTTTACAGGGACAGAGTGATGCTTTTAAAAATGGAACAGGAACTAATAGATTTTATCAGTGATAACAAGTAAGAGATTATATTAATATCTATTGTTTTAAACTTGTTATAAAGTTGTAGATGCGTGGAGATATATCTCTACCAAAGGAGGTGTAAGGCTCTCCTTTCCTCCACTAGCCTGCAGGTCACCCTTTGGCAAGGTGTAGCACCTGCTTAGCCCCTCCATCACCCCAATCAGGGTCATGTGAAGCTATGGGAGCAGATGGTGGATGGTTGTATGAGCAACTGGTGCATATCACAAGCCCTGGTTATGTGTCCACTGACTCCAAACAGACAATCTCTGAAGAGTATTGATAATGGCCAGGATCACCCGTCTTGTAAAGACACTGACCAGAAGAAGGCAATGGCCAACCACTTCTGTAGAAAAATTGGCCTAGGATAATCATGGTCGTGGACAGATGGAAGACCATGATCAGCCACATCATATGACATGGCACATAATGATGATGGTGAAAGTCATTAAGCTCAGGAACAGACCCTTCAGTGTGTCTTGTCTGTGCCAACTAATACAATCAATGGGGACAATGAAATGGTGGACGATCTCAATAAGTATTTTGCCTCAGTCTTCACAGTATGGTGGAAGTTCCAGGTGTCAGGGGGCAAGAAATGTGTGAAGTTACCATAACTACAGAGAAGGTTTTTTTGGGAAACTAAAAGTTCTGAAGGTAGATAAGTCACCTGGACCAGATGGTGTACACCCCAGAGTTTTAAAAGAGGTGTCTGAAGAGATCATGGTGGTATTAATAATGATCTTTCAAGAATCACTAGATTCTGGAATGGTTCCGGAAGACTGGAAAATTGCAAATGTCACTCCACTCTTCAAGAAGGGAAAGAGGCAGAAGAAAGGAAACTATAGGCCAGTTAATCTGACCTCAGTGGTTGGGAAGATGGTGGAATCTATTATTAAGGATGAGGTCTCAGGGTACTTGCAGGCACATGATAAAAATAGGCCATAGTCAGCATGGTTTCCTCAAGGGAAAATCTTGCCTGGCAAATTTGTTGGAATTACTTGAAGAAATAACAAGCAGGATAGACAAAGGGAAATCAGTTGATGTTGTGTACTTGGATTTTCAGAAGGACTTTGACAAAGTGCCACTCATGAGACTGCTCAACAAGCTAATTAGCCCATGGTATTACAGAAAAGATTTGAGCACGGGTAAAGCAGTGGCTAATTGGCAGAAGGCAAAGATTCGGAATAAAGGGAGCCTTTTCTGGTGGGCTGCCAGTGACTACTGGTGTACCGCAGGTGACTGTGTTGGGACCAATTCTTTTTACATTATATGTCAATGATTTCACTGATGGAATTGATGGCTTTGTTACAAATTTTGCAGATATATGAAGATTGGTGGAGGGACAGTAGTTTTGAGGAAGTAAAGAGGCTACAGAAATAGCAGATAAAACACAGTGCCGTGAATTGTACGGTCATGCACTTTGGTCGAAAAATAAAAGGGGTTGACTATTTTCTAAATGGAGAGAAAAGACAAAAAACTGAGGGGCAAAGGGATTTGGGATTCCTTGTGCAGGATTCCCTGAAGGTTAATGTGCAGGTTGAGTCTGTGGTGAGGAAGGCAAATGCAATGTTAGCATTCATTTCAAAAGGACTAGAATATAAAAGGATGTAAAGTTGAAACTTTATAAAGCACTGGTGAGGCCTCACTTGAGTCTTGTGAGTTTATTTTATCTTAGAAAGGACATACTGAAACTGGAGAGGGTTCAGAGGAGATTCATGAAAATGATTCCAGAATTGAACAGCTTGTCATATGAAGAGAGTTTGATAGCTCAGGGTCTGTATTCACTCGAATTCAGAAGAATGAGGCATGACCTCATTGAAACCTATCAAATGGTGAAAGGACTTGATAGAATGGATGTGGAGAGGATGTTTCTTACGGTGGGAGAGTCTAAGACCAGAGGACACAGCCTCAGAATAGAGGTGTCCTCTTAGAATGAGATGAGGAGGAATTCCTTTAGTCAGAGAGTGGTGAATGTGAAATTCTTTACCACAGGCAGCTGTGGAGGCCAAACTTCCACATATTTAAGGCAGAGATTGATAGATTCTTGATTGGTCAAGGCATGAAGGGATATGGGGAGAAGGCAAGAGATCGGGGCTGAGGGGAAAATTGGATCAGCCATGATGAAATAATAGGGCAGATTCGATGGGCCAGATGACCTTTCTCTGCTCCTATATCTTGTGGTTTTATTTACTGGCATTTGATTAGTACTTGTTTATGTGTTGATGATTCAAGATACTTCATTGTCATGATGCCTTCTGAGGATAGGGTGAGCGAGCTAGGGCTTTTCTCTTTACAGCAAAGGCCAAAGAGAGGTGACTTGTTAGAGGTAGATTAGATGATAAGAGTCATAAATAGAATGGACAACCAGAGATTTTTCCCAGGATGGAAATAGTTCATTCAAGGGGCATAATTTTAAGATGATTGGTAGAAAGTATTGGAGGAGGGGGTGGTTGAGGTACCAGAGGTAAGTTCTTCACACAGAGTGGTGGGTGTGTGGAACACCCTGCCAATGAAGGTGGTAGTGGCGGATACATTGGGGCATTTAAGAAACTTTTAGTTAGCCACATGTATGATAGAAAACTGGAGGGATTTGTAGGAGGAAAGGGTTACATTGATTGTAGAGCCAAAGAGTCATAGAACACTAGAATACAGAATCAGTCCCTTCTGCCCATCTGGTTCTTACTGAACTATTAATCTGCCTAGCCTATCAACCTGTACATTGACCATAGCTTTCCATAGCCCTCCCATCAATGTTCCTATCCACATTTTCTTAAATGGTGAAATTGAACCCACATTCATCACTTCTGCTGGCAGCTCAGTCCATACTCTCACCACCCTCTCAGTGAAGAAATTTCCCCTCATGTTCCCCATGAACATTTCGCCTTTCGTCCTTAACCTATGACCTCCAATTTCAGTCTCACCCAATCTCAGCGGAAAAAGCTGTTTGCATTAACCCTATCTTTACAGTTCCCACCCCCCCCCCCCACCCCATAATTTTGTTCACCTCTATCAAATTGCCCCTCATTCTTCTACGCTATTGGGAATAAGGACCATAAGATATAGGAGCAGAATTAGGCCATTTGGCCCATCTAGTCTGCTTTGCAACTTGATAAAGGCCTAGAATAAAGTCCTAACCTACTCAACCTTTCCCTGTAACTCAGGTCCTGAAGCCCCGGCAGCATCCTTGTAAATTTTCTCTGCGCTCTTTCAATCTTATTGACAATTTTCCTGCAGGTAGGTTACCAAAACTGCACACAATAGGTTAAAAAGCTGGCACAACATTGTGCGTTGTAAGGCACATACTGTGCTATAATGTTCTATGTTTTATGTCACTGAGATTGAGTGGTATGATCTGTAAGGAGATATAGGATAGGCTGGGATTGTTTTCCCTGGACTGTAGGAGACTGTGGGGTGACCTTGTAGAGCAATATAAAGTCAGGAGGGGCGCAGTTAAAGTGCATGGTTGCAGCCTCTATCTCAGGGTGGGAGAGTCTAAAACCAAAGGGTTAAGGAAAGGGGAGAAAGATTTAAAAAGACCAAAGGGCATGTACTGTACTGTTGTGTACTGTAATGTTCCATGTTGAAATGTTGTGAGAGCCTCTGCCTTCCCAATCCCAACCATTCTCCAGGCAAAAGAATTCATCCAGACATTGTTTCCCCTACTTCAAACCCATATGCTCTGGTCGCAGACACCTCCACCATGTGGTAAAGTTCACCATTTCAGCCCTGTCTATGCCCTTCATAATTTTATGCAGATCTTTTGCCCCTTCTGCCTTCCCCAAGGAAAGCAAATCCATTCCTCCTCATCACTGAGATATCCTATTGAACGAAAGGGCATGGACCAGGATGTCAGGGTGGCCATTGTGGGCAAAGAGCAGATGTTCCACAAAATGGTTGCAAGTGCCTGCTTGGTGTAGAGGAGACTTCACTGAGAACACCAAATGTGGTAGAAATCAGTAGACCCGGTGCATTTCTGTTTTTATTACAAAGGAAACTGCATCAAAACACAAAATGTTTTAGACTCAACTGGGAGAACTACAGTCAATCATTGGAACTGATGGGAAGGGGCACAGGAATCAATGAAGAATGAATCAAAGTTCCCAGAGGGAATGGCCTCCTGGTCATTCATTGGTCTTGATTATTATTTAATGTGACTTTTATCTCTCCTACCTTTTCTTTCTTTAAAAGAATGAGTGAATCTCATTGAAACATATCGAATATTGAAAGTGGATATGGAGAGGGTATTTCCACTAGTGGGGGAGTCTAGGACCAAAGGGCAGAGCTTCAGGATAGAGAGATATCCATTTAGTACAGAGATGAGGGGGAATTTCTTTATGCCTCAGGGTAATGAATCTGTGGAATTCATTGCCACAGACAGCAATGGAGGCCAGGTCATTGGATCTATTTGTAGCAGAAGTTGATAGATTCTTAGTCAGGATGTCAAAGGTTACAGGGAGAAGGCAGGAGAATGAAGTAGGGGTGGATAATAAACCAGAGGGATGGAAGGACGGAGCAGACTCGATGTGGCAGAGGCCTAATTCTGCTCCTATCCCTTATGGTCTTGTGGGCTTTATCTCTTCCTGTGACTATTTCCTTTATTGTTATTTTAATAATTACCTAATCTGGCTGGTAAAAAGACTGCAAAATTGTGTGCCCTTCTCTCCACAACCTCTCCAAAGAAATCTCACCCTCACTGAATCCCTCCAAAGAAATCTCAACCTTCCCTTATTGTGGTGACTGAGGGGTATAGATAGTGTAAATCCAGACAGACCTTTTCCACTGAGGCTGGGTGAGACTTGAATTAGAGGTCATAGGTTAAGGGTGAAAGGTGAAATATTTAAGGGGATCCTGAGAAGAAACTTCTTCATTCCAAGGATGGTGCGAACGTGGAACGAGCAGCCAGTGGAAGTGATGGATGCAGATTCGATGCAACGTTTAAGATAAATTAGGGTAAGTACATGGATGGGAAGGGTAGTGAGGGCTAAGGTCCAGGTGTGGGTTGGTGGGACTAGGCAGAATAATACTTCAATCAACCTTTATTACATCAACTATCCTTGTCAACTCCTCAAACAAATTCAGTCATTAGAGGCAGCCTTCCCTAATAGTTCATGTGTCCACTTAAGTAACAGTTCTTATTTATGGGCAAGATAGCCAAATTCTGCTACTATACCTTATTGTCTGTTTGAACCCCACCAGTTTCTTAGTTTGTGCAAACCTACCAGCCACCTACATTTTCATCCAAATCAATAATGTAACACTACAAGGAGAGCTGTCGCAGGAAAGCAACATCCATCAACAGGTACGCTCCCACTCCAGGCCATACTGTCTCCAAGCTGCTACTATCAGGAAGAAAGTACAGGAGCCTCAGGATTCACGCTGCAGGTTCAGGAACAGTTACTGACCCTCAACAACCAACTTCTTGAACCAGATGCGATAACTTCACTCACCCCAACACCTAACTGTTTCCTCTATCCATGCACTCCCTTTCATAGACTCCGAAACGTGTGTTGTTGATATGTATTGTTTATTTATTTATAATATTATTTTGTTTTAAAAAATCTTTTTGTATTTGTACAATGTCTTTTGCACTTGGTTGTTTGTACATTTTTATTGTGAGTGACTTTTCATTGATTCTACTGTGCTTACTGTGAATGCCCACAAGAAAATGTATCCCTGTGTAGTATACGGTGACATATATGTACTTTAATAATAAATTGACTTTGAACTTTGAAACAGCAGAGGTCCTAGCAATGTTCCTTGCAGAGCCGCTGGTCAAAGATTTCCAATCACAAAATCACCTCTCCACCATTAGAGTCTGTCATACATGACCAAGCCAATTTTATATCTAATTTACTAGTTCACCATAGATCACATGCCTTAAAATGCTGGATCAGCCTACCAGGAGACACCTTGTCAAGTGCTTCTTTAAAGTCCACGTATACAACATCCACTGCCCTGGCCCCCTCATGAATCTTCCCCAAAAGTTTGATCAAATTTGTGAGGCAGGACCTTCCCTGCACAAAGCCACAGTACCCATGCACAAGTCCATGCTTTTCCAAATATGAGTAAGTTCTGTCTCCAATAATTTCCCCACCACTGATGTAATGGTCTCCGGCATATTATTTCTTGGTTTAACCCTATTATACTCATTAAGGATGCGCTGACATTGGAGACAAATAAAAAATAAATATTACGGTGAACGTGAGTTGTAGAGTCCTTGAATGCAAGTCCGTAGGTTGTAGAATCAGTTCAGAGTTGAGGTGAGTGAAGCTATCCTCACTGGTTCCGGAGACTGGTGGATATACTCACTGGAATTTAGAAGATTGAGGGGGATCTATACTCACTGGAATTTAGAAGATTGAGGGGGGATCTTATTGAAACGTATAAAATTCTAAAGGGATTGGACAGGCTAGATGCAGGAATATTGTTTCCGATGTTGGGTAAGTCCAGAACGAGGGGGTCACAGTTTAAGGATAAAGGGGAAGCCTTTTAGGACCAAGATGAGGAAAAACTTCTTCACACAGAGAGTGGTGAATCTGGGGAATTCTCTGCCACAGGAAACAGTTGAGGCCGGTTCATTGGCTATATTTAAGAGGAAGTTAGATATGGCCCTTGTGGCTAAAGGGATCAGGGGGTATGGAGAGAAAGCAGGTACCGGGTTCTGAGTTGGATGATCAGCCATGATCATACTGAATGGCGGTGCAGGCTCGAAGGGCCAAATGGCCTACTCCTGCACCTATTTTCTATGTTTCTATGTAGGGTAACAACTGTTCCTGAACCTATTGGTATGGGAGCTTAGGTTTCTGTACCTCCTGCCTGGATGGAGTAGCAAGAAGATAGCATGACCTGGGTGATGGGAGACTTTATGCTCCTTTCTTGGGGCAGCACTCCTAGTAAATGTGCTCAATGGTGGGGAGGGCTTTGTCCTATGATAGTCTGGGTTGTGTCCACCACTTCTGTAGACTTTTCCATTCCTGGGCAAAGCAAAATACAAATTGGGATAAAAACATAATACCTATATCCTAACTGACTTGCTTAGAAATCAATTATATGAACATTGAACATCCCATTTCCCAAATCTCATAGCCAGTCTTGTACCTGTCGACCTTAGGTTCAATTCTCCATCCTCTCCCTTCACATGGTTGTATCTGTCCCTTATTCCCTCCCTATCTAGTTCCATCTATCATCCACTACCCTTGTACTTCTACATACTGGCGCTCTGACCTTTATTCTCTCTGTCTTGATGCATAGTCTCCATCCAAAATGTCAACGTTAATTGCTTGTCTTCATAGGCACTGCTTGACCCTCTGAGTTCTTCCAGAAATCTGTATTTTTCTTTATTTCTCATTACTGTGACCCATTTCCTAAATTAGCCCCGTAATGTCTGTCGTTGTTTGTCATCTGTGTTAATGATTTGGATGATAGTGCGGCAAAATGGATCAGCAAATTTGTGGCTGACACTAAGACTGAGGGTGTAGTGGACAGCAAGGAAGGCTATTAAAGCTTGCAGCAGGATTTGGATCAGCTGAAAAATGGGCTGAAAATGGCAGATGGAATTTAGTGCAGACAAGTGTGTGGTGTTGCACTTTGGGAGGACAAACCAGAATACACAGTGTGGTACTGAGGAGCATTGTAGGTACTGAGGGATCTGGGAACACAGATCCATAATTTCTTAAAAGTGCTGTCACAGGTATACAGCATGGTTAAGAAAGCTTTTAGCACATTGTCATTTGTTAATCAAAGTATAGAATACAGGAGATAGGATATTATGTTGAAGTTGTATAAGACATTGGTGAGGCCTAATTTGGAGTTTTGTGCGCCATTCTGGTTACCTACCTATTAGGAAAGATAGCAATAATATACAAAAAGTACAGAGAAACTTTACAAAAATAGTGCTAGGACTTGAGGATCTGAGTTACAGGGAAAGGTTGAATAGATTAGGGCATTTTTCCTTGGGGCATAGGAGATTTGATAGGGGTACGCAAAATTATGAGGGGTATAGATTGGGTAAATGCAAGCAGGTTTTCTCCCCCACTGAAGTTGGGTGATACTAGAACTAGAGGTCATGGGTCACAAGTGAAAGGTGAAATGTTTAAGGGGGATATGAGGGTTCAGCTTCTTCACTCAGATGGTGGTGATCGTGTAGAAGAATGAGGAATGACATCATTGAAACTTATCGAATGTTTAAAGGCCTCAATAGAGTGGATGTGGGGAGGATGTTTCCTATGATGAGAGTCTAAGACCAGAGGAAACAGCTTCAGAATAGAGGAATGTCCATTTAGAACAGAGACGAGGAGGAATTTCTTCAGCCAGGTGGTGGTGAATCTCTGGAATTTGTTGCCACAGGCAGCTGTGGAGGCCAAGTCATTTAAGGTAGGTGTTGATAGATTCGGATCAGTCAGAGCATGAAGGGTTACAGGGAGAACGCAGGAGATTGGGGCTGAGATGGAAAATGGATCAGTCATGATGAAATGGTGGAGCAGACTCGACGGGTCAAATGCTTAATTCTGCTCCTATATCTTCTGGTCTTACAGAATGAGCTGCCAGCAGAATTGTTGGATTTGGGTTCAATTGCAACACTTAAGAGAAGTTCAGACGTGTACAAGGATGGAAGGGGTATGGAGAGATACTACACTTGTGCTGGTCGATGGGACTAGACAAAATAACAGCTTGGCATGGATTAGATGAGCTGAAGAGCCTGTTTCTCTGCTGTCGTGATCTATGTTGGGTTACCTTGAGGAATCTGTTTATGACCAATCTCACATCTGCTATTGTCTCTCCTATCCTCTCCTCACAGTAATCACTATCAGAAATTCCCTCCAATGTCATCATATCATCGGATGTTAGTGCACAGAGTATCCGCGTATTTTGGAATGGATCACAATGTTGATCAGACTGGAAAATGTGTTATAATCAACAAAACAAGCAATACTAGAATGTAAGTATTACTTACTCCTGATGTTGAATCTCCTTCAGACCAAGTTAAGTCAAGTTTATTGCCATTTAACTATATACTTGTATACCACCAAATGAGATAATGTTTCTCCGGGACAGGGTGTAAAGCACAGTAGTACACGTAACGTATAACATACTATAACTTAGGAAAGTAACAATTAAATCTTCAAATGAATTACACATAGATAAACAAACTAAAAGTGGACAAATTAAATATTGTAGGGTACAGAACAGATTAACTGCATGTGGCAGGGAGTTCAGAAGTCTAATGTCCTGAGGGGGGTGGCTGCTTCTCATCCTGACCGTTCTTGTCTTTATGCATCAGAGTCTCCTGCCTGTTGATAGAAAGTCAACGATGAATGGATGGTTGGGATTGTTGATAATACTAAGGGCCCTGTGTACACAGCACTCCTGATAAATGTCTCTTTAACTGGGTGCCAGCAAAGATTTTCTTAAAGATACAACATGTAAGCAGGCCCTTCCAGCCCGATTACACCCACGTGACCAGTTAACCCACTAATATGTACGTCTTTGGAATGTGGGAGGAAACCGGAGCACCCAGAGGAAACCCACGCAGTACCGGAAAAAAACGTACAAACTCCATACAGAGAGCGGCAGGAACCAAACTCAGGTCACCGGCACCGTAAGGCATGACCATAACCGCTATGTTACCATAGATCTAAATATACCATTTTAAATTTCCTGTTTTAGATGGTAAAACTATCAGCAGCAGCGATTATAACATAACGCGGAGAGGACATACAGACTCGTTACAGAGTTGAACTTTGAAATCTGGAACAGACCAAGCTCTATCAGGTTGTGCTAACCACTATTACCTGCACATCAAAACATTGAAACACACAGTCTGCGGATCGCATTGGGGCAGCCCGCAAGTGTCACCGTGCTTCCAGTGCCAAATAGTATGCTCACGACTTACTAAGTAAAGCCCCTCCAGTCTCTCCTTGCAGCTGAGGTACTACATCTCCCAGTGAATCTCCTCCATAGCCTCTCCAGTGTAATCACATCCATTCTAAACTAGAGCAATACGGATTGTGTTAATTAGGCTCGGGCCTAATTCATGTTTTATAGAGTTGCATCACAAGCTCTTCACTCTTATATTCTACATCCCGCTAATGAAGTTACATATTGGCCTTCTAAACCAGCTTAGCCTATTTCAGGGACCCTTGGGGGGGATAAGGTCTCTGTAAATCGAAATCAGGTTTATTATCACCGGCATGTGTTGTGAAATTTGTTGTTTTGCAACTGCAGTACAGAACAATATTACTATTCTGTGGTGTTCCTCAGGGGTTAGTGTTGGGGCTGCTTCTTTTTATGTTGTATGGCAATGATTTAGATGACTGAATTGATGGCTTTGTGGCCAGGCTTGTGGACAATACGAAGTTTAGGTGGAGGGTCAGGTAGTGTTGAGGAAGCAGGAAATCTGCAGAAGGAATTAGACTGGGAGAATGAGCAATGAAGTGGCAGATAGAATATGGTGTAGAGAAATGCATCGAAACATACAGTGAAATGCATCTTTTGCATTAACAAACATACTCAAGGAGGTGCTGGGTACAAAGTACCCAGGACATCTTCAAGGAGCGGTATCTCAGAAAGGCAGCATCTATTGTTAAGGACCTCCGGTACCCAGGGCATGCCCTTTTCTCATTGTTATCATCAGGAAAGAGATACAGAAGCCTGAAGGCACACACTCAGTGATTCAGGAACAGCTTCTTCCCCTCTGCCTTCCGATTCCTAAATGGACGTTGAACCCATGAAAACTACCTCACTTTTTAAATATACATTTGTTTTTCAACGAATTTTAATATATTCAATACGCAAATACCGTAATTGATTTGCCTATTTATTCTTTTTTGGCGTCACAGATAGATAGGGTAGTAAAGAGAGCTTTTGGTACATTGGCCTTTATAAATCAAAGTATTGAGTATAAGAGTTGGAATGTAATGGTGAGGTTGTATAAGGCATTGGTGTGACCGAATTTGGAGTATTGCGTGCAGTTTTGGTCACCAAATTACAGGAAGGATATTAATAAAGTTGAAAGAGTGCAGAGAAGGTTTACAAAGATGTTGCCGGGACTTGAGAAACTGAGTTACAGAGAAAGGTTGAATAGGTTAGGACTTTATTCCCTGGAGCGTAGAAGAGTGAGGGGAGACTTGATAGAGGTATATAAAATTATGATGGGTATAGATAGAGTGAATGCAAGCAGGCTTTTTCCACTGAGGCTAGGGGAGAAAAAAACCAGAGGACATGTGTTAAGGGTGAAGGGGGAAAAGTTTAAAGGGAACATTAGGGGGGGCTTCATCACACAGAGAGTGGTGGGAGTGTGGAATGAGCTGCCAGATGAAGTGGTGAATGTGGGCTCACTTTTAACATTTAAGAAAAACTTGGACAGGTATATGGCTGAGAGGTGAATGGAGGGATATGGGCCAGGTGCAGGTCAGTGGGACTAGGCAGAAAAATGGTTTGGCACAGCCAAGAAGGGCCAAAAGGCCTGTTTCTATGCTGTAATGTTCTATGGTTCTTCTATATTATTATGTATTGCATTGAACAACTGCTGCAAAATTAGCAAATTTCATGACGCACGCCGGTGATAATGAACCTGATTCTGATTCTGCCTGCTGGTGCCGGCACCATGCTGAGGTCAACAGAGAACGCAACAAGCAACCTTTTCTCTCTCCACCCACACACAGTCCTCCAACTCTGGCACTTGTATTGGGACCATCAAGGCTTCGGCTCTCAGGCTACAGATTGATCTTTGAGGTTTGATGGTCGGTATCGACCACCGGACGAGCTGATGACGATACCCCATGGCTTGAACTTTGCAGGCGTCAAGTGACCGGCCCTCTTCCTCCTTGTGCCTCCTGCTCACATTGACCTGGGCCACCCTGACCATCAAGGATGTTCCTTTTCGTCCCTATCTCCACGCCGCCGGCCTTCGAGCACGGAGAGGAGTTCTGGACTCCAGGTGTCCTTCATCCCATGTCCACGTCACTGGCCTTACTGTTTCCCTCAATTTCTAATGTTGACCCCACTGACATCACTGCTGATCCCCTCGATGAGGACTGGTGTGTGTTCTCCTGACTTCCCCTTCCTGAAATCCACAAATAATTCCTTGTGGTTCGCAATCTTCTTAGAAACTACCGTTCATCATGTGTCTTCTTGCCTACTTATCCCCTCTAAACACATCGCCTCACACTTATTTGGAATAAGTTACCTCTGCCACTGCAGTCCAGCAATTCATCAATAACTTGCTCCAACACAAGACCAACCTCACTGTCAACAAAAAAAAACAATTTTCACGTCTAATACAAATTAATCACACCTCCGATGTTCACATCCTGATTTCTAATGCTTGTGACAAACTTCAAACGTCTCAGCTGTGCACCACTACTTATAGGTTTTCAGTCCCCTACCCGCTTCCTGTTAAACAGAGGCGACCTTGGAACCAGTTTGGTGAACTAAATTGGTAAATTAATTGATTTCTGTCACGAGTATTATACAGAATCAGGATCCAGTTTGTCGCGGGTTCAGCCATGGTCCAAGTGCAGAGACACGGAATAAAGAGTTCACTGAGTTTTAATAAGAACTGTACTGCACGTTGGAAAATAATGAACACTGGACCAAAAGGGCTACTAACTAAAATCTCTCAAATTAACTAAAAACCAACACCGTCACTGCGGCTCAAAAGCAGTAACCTAGAACTAAGTTAATACCGCTCCTTTAACAGCGTCTCGTGAAATCACCTGTCTTCTTTTCCCTGGAACATGAACTAAGGGTAGCAGGAAGCATTGTCGTTGCTGTACTTCAATGAAGATTGGATAAGACTGAACTAAAGAGAGGAGAGTTAAATAGAGTTACAAAGAAATCCTAATCGGCTGGAATGGTACACTCTCACGTGTGTGATTGCCGTCTTCTTTCAATTGCCCGCCTGCGAGAACGCCGAAACTCTGCGGCTGTGACTCCGGTTCTGATAAGTTTATTATAAACACTAGAAAGTCTGCAGATGCTGGAAATTCAGAGTAACACACACAAAATACTGGAGGAACTCAGCAGGTCAGGCAGCTTCTATGGAAATGAATAAATAGTTGACATTTCAGGCCAAGATCCTTCTTCAGAACTGGAAAAGAAGGGGGAAGACGCCAGAATAAAAAGGTGGAAGGAGGTGTGTGGAAGGGGGATAGCTAGAAGGTGATAGGTGAAACCGGGTGAGTGAAGAAGAAGAGGAAAGCCCTTAACTCCAAGTGGAGTCATTGGGATGTCGTCATGATGGTGGTTTTTTTAGCAGGCTTTCTTGTTTTTACGACCCCAAGTTGTTAGCTCGACGTTCGACCCAGCACGGATGGAAGGAAATTGCAGATGCATTGGTAATCATTTTCCAATGTTCCTTAGATTCAGGATCAGTTCCTGAGGATTGGAGAATGGCTAATGTTATCCCACTTTTTAAGAAAGGAGGGAGGGAGAAAACAGAGAACTATCGTCTTGTCAGCCTAACATCAGTAGTGGGGAAGATGCTAGAGTCCATTATTAAAGATGAAATAGTGCCATATCTAGATAGCAGTGATAGGATTGGGCCGAGCCAGCATGGATTTACCAAGGGTAAATCATGCTTGACTAATCTATTGGAGTTTTTCGAGGATGTAACCAGGAAGTTAGACAAGGGAGATCTAGTGGATGTAGTGTACCTCGATTTTCAGAAGGCATTTGATAAGGTCCCACATAGGAGATTGGTGGGTAAAATCAGAGCTCATGGCATTGGGGGGGAAGACATTGACATGGATAGAAAACTGGTTGGCAGATAGAAAGCAAAGGGTAGCGGTGAATGGGTGTTTCTCGGAATGGCAGGTGGTGACTAGTGGGGTGCCACAGGGCTCGGTATTGGGACCACAGCTGTTTACGATTTACATCAACGATTTAGATGAAGGCATTGAGAATAACATCAGCAAGTTTGCTGATGATACTAAGCTGGGTGGCAGTGTGACATGTGATGAGGATGTTAGGAGAATTCAGGGTGACTTGGATAGGCTGGGTGAGTGGGCAGATACTTGGCAGATGACGTTTAATGTGAATAAGTGTGAGGTTATCCACTTTGGGAGAAAGAACAGGAAGGCAGATTATTATCTGAATGGTGTAGAGTTAGGTAAGGGAGAAATACAAAGAGATCTAGGAGTACTTGTTCATCAGTCACTGAAGGTGAATGAGCAAGTGCAGCAGGCAGTGAAGAAGGCTAATGGAATGTTGGCCTTTATTACAAAGGGAATTGAGTACAAGAGCAAGGAAATTCTTTTGCATTTGTACAGGACCCTGGTGAGACCACACCTGGAGTATTGTGTACAGTTTTGGTCTCCAGGGTTAAGGAAGGACATCCTGGCTGTAGAGGAAGTGCAGCATAGATTCACAAGGTTAATTCCTGGGATGTCTGGACTGTTTTACGCAGAGAGGTTAGAGAGACTGGGCTTGTACACGCTGGAATTAAGGAGATTGAGAGGGGATCTGATTGCAACATATAAGATTATTAAGGGATTGGACAAGATAGAGGCAGGAAATATGTTCCAGATGCTGGGAGAGTCCAGTACCAGAGGGCATGGTTTGAGAATAAGGGGTAGGTCATTTTGGATAGAGTTAAGGAAAAACCTCTTCTCCCAGAGAGTTGTGGGGGTCTGGAATGCACTGCCTCAGAAGGCAGTGGAGGCCAATTCTCTGGATGCTTTCAAGAAGGAGCTAGATAGGTATCTTATAGATAGGGGAATCAAGGGATATGGGGACAAGGCAGGAACCGGGTATTGATAGTAGATGATCAGCCATGATCTCAGAATGGCGGTGCAGGCTTGAAGGGCCGAATGCTCTACTTCTGCACCTATTGTCTATTGTCCATTGAGAGCATGCAAGGGAGCCGGCTGGATTCGAACTCGGGAGCCTTCGCTCCGAAGTCCGGCACTGATGCCACTACACCACCAGCCGGCTGAAACCAGGTGGGTGGGAAAGATAAAAGGATGGCGATGAAGGTCTCAGATAGAAGAAGAGAATGGACTATAGGAGAAAGGAAAGGAGGAGGGGACTTGGGGAGGTGACAGGTGGAAAGAGGCCAGAATGGGGAATAGACTGAGGGGGGGGGGGGGGGGTGAAGAAATTTTTTTTTACTGGAAGGAAAAATTGATATTCATGCCATGAGGTTGGAGACTATCCAGACAGAATATAAGATTTTGCCTCTCCACTCTGAGGGTGGTATCGTGGTACAAGATGAGGCCATGAACTGACAGGTCAGAACAGAATGGGAGGTAGTGAGGTAGGGCCCACTGTCCATTCAGAAGTATGATGGCGGAGGGGAAGCTATTTTTAAAACATCTGAGCACGTGTTTTCAGGTTCCTATACCACCTCATTGATGGTAGCAATGAGAAGAGGGCATGACCTGGGTTATAGGGGTCCTTATAATGGATGCCGCCTTTTTGTGGCATCGCATTTGGAAGATGTCCGTGATCGTGCCCATGGTCTACCCACTTTATACCTGTGAGTGTGAGACTGAGCAGAGCTCCAGTGCCATAGTTAAGTTTGCTAATGTCATCACTGCCGTTGCCTTATTCAAGGGTTGTGACATATAGGAGGGAGATTGAAACTCGGGCTGAGTGGTGCCACAACAACAGCCTCTCCTCTTGCTCGACGTTGGCAAGACCAGGGGACTGATTGCTGACTTTAAGAGGAGGAAACCAGAGGCCAGTGAGCCAGTCCTCATCAGGGGATCAGAAGCGCAGGGAGTTAGCAACTTTAAATGACTCAGTGTTGTGATTTCAGAGGATCTGGAACTGCCATGACAAAGAAGACGTGGCAGCGGCTCTATTTAAAAGTTTGCACAGATTTGTCACGACATCTAAAATTTTGGCAAATTTCTATAGGTGTGCGGTGGAGAGTTCATGGACTGGCTGCATCACAGCCTGGTATGGAAACACTGATGCCTTTGAACGGAAAAGAAAAGCTACAGAAAGTGGTAGATACAGCTCAGTTCATCATAGGGAAAGCCCTGAGCACATCTACACTGAGAGCTGTCATAGGGTACCAACGTCCATCAGCAAGGACCTCCACCATCCAGCATGCTCTCTTCTCACTGCTTGCCGTCAGGAAGGAGGTACAGGAGTCTCGAGTCCCACAGCAGCAGTTCAGGAACATTTATTATAGATTTTACCCCTGAGCCATCAGTCTCTTGAACCAGAAGAAATAACTTCACCCAAATTCACTCACCCCATCATTGAACTGATTCCACAATCTACGGACTCACTTTTAAAGACTTTAAAACTCATGTTCTTGATAGTTATTGCTTGTTTATTTATTATTATTTTGTCCTTTTTGTATTTGGACAGTCTGCTGTCTTTTGCACCCTGGTCATTTGTCTGCCTCTGTTGTGTGCAACTTTTCATTGATCCTACTGTGTTTCTTTCCATTTACTATAAAGGCCCACAAGAAATTGAATCTCGGGGTTGTATATGGTGACATATATGTGCATTGAAAATAAATTTACATTCAACTTTTGATTTCTGAGCTGTGAAACAAAAAGTTATGACACTCTCCACTGCGACATCAGCTTTGTTGGTTTGGTATGCCACCATTTGCCAGTGGACCTGCTCCTGTGCTGTGCTGCTCTATATCAAAGTGATTTTTTCAAGCTTGATTGCATTCCTTGAGCCTAACAAAACAATCTAAACAGTTCCTTTTAAAAGCACAAACACGAGGAAATCTGCAGATGCAGAAAATTCAAGGAACACACACAAAATGCTGGTGGAACACAGCAGGCCAGGCAGCATCTATAGGAAGAAGTACAGTCAAGTCGGAGGAACAACACCTTGTATTCCGTCTGGGTAGCCTCCAACCTGATGGCATGAACATTGATTTTTCTAACTTCTGTTAATGTCCCTCCTCCCCTTCTTACCCCATCCCTCATTTATTTATCTAATTTCCCCCTTTTTCTCTCTCTCTGTCCCTCTCACAATCACTCCCTGCCTGCTCTCCATCTTCCTCTGGTGCTCCCTTCCCCCTTTCTTTCCCCCTAGACCTCCCGTCCCATGATCCTCCCCTTCTCCACCTCTGTGTCCCTTTTGTCAATCAACTTTCCATCCCTTAGCTTCATCCCTCCCCCTCCTGTCTGCTCCTATCATTTTGGATCTCCCCCTCCCCCTCCCACTTTCAAATCACTTATTATCTTTTCTTTCAGTTAGTCCTGACGAAGGGTCTCGGCCGGAAACATCGACTGTACTTCTCCCTATAGATGCTGCCTGGCCTGCTGTGTTCCACCAGCATTTTGTGTAAACAGTTCCTTCTTCCCTGCTGTAGTCTGGTCATAATGCAAAGGTCTGGCATGAGTCACTTTCATCCAGATTTCAGCGGCTGTTATGCCGCTGGCGTTTAGGGCAGAAATAAAGATCTTCTGTCTCCGTCTGTCCGTACCACTGTGCACAGATATAGAAGGATTGTTTCTGTACAACTTCTTTTCGACTAGTCAAGGTTGTTAGCCCTGAGCTGACCCCCCTCCCCCCCGGTACTTGGAGGACCAATGCGCCACTCTTAGTCTGACCTCTACCCTTTGCCCTGTTTGGCATGGGCAACCCTACCATAAAGCCTTGACTCCAGCCAGCATCACTCTCCAGCTCACTGAGGCACACAAGCCTCCAAACCTGTGAATAGGTTGTGGTCCTCCTGGAGGCAAAGTTCAAGTACACGTGAGTAAATAAGGGCTTCCATTGGGTACTTTGTGAGCAGTATAAGGTTAAGATCTAAGACTAGCTTTGTCACGTACAGTGAAATACGTTGTTTGCTTCAGATCAAATCAATGTGGTGTTACGTACCCCGTAACTGGGTCACTTACCAGCAAAGATAGAGAGGTCCGTTGAAGTCTGATGGTACTGTTTTTAACAGTATTTATTGATAAAAATACACAAAAATAATATCAATGCAACCATACAGATAATATACGTCGTCAATATTAAATCTAAAAGCGCAGGTATAATAATAATCAATAAGAAATAACTCTATCGTTGTCTAGGGGAAATGTATTGTCCGATGGAAATATAAAAGTCGCTCAAGTTCATTCAAGCTGCAGGCTGCAGCCTTTGGTTGGAGTCAAGAGAGAGAGTTTAAAACTTGCCCATTCCTTTTATGATGTCAATCCTTCGAGAGTTGTTGGGGCTGATTTCTCCTTTGTTTTAGCTAAAGCCGTTCTTCCGTGGTAAGGCCCACCAATTCCGAGGCAAATGGAAAAGGACGCATGTGGGCTTTCCACCAGCTTTCGCTATTACGCTGTTACAGGATTTCTAGCGTTTCTTCTGGTGCGTCTAAAGGGGCTGTTCCCCAGACCCTCTTTTATCCTGACTCACAGGGTCTCAGATGTCAATCAGGTCGGGATGATGCAATCCCTCAACCAGCCCCCTCTGATCATTCCCTGAGGGCTTCCATGAAGTACAGTACTCAATACACAATTCTGTCTCCAAGAGACAATGGCCTTTTCCGTGGCTTTGTATCGCTGAGGGCCAGGACATTCCAAACGTCTCTCTCTCATTTCCTGGGTCTCCTGACCTGAACTAATAACAATCTTGCGATTCTCAAAAAGGAGGGGGCTACTTTGGATCCTTCGACCCCTCAGAGTTGGGCACAGGCGTAACAGTGGATTGTGCTGGGGTAGCCTGGAATTTTCCAGCACCAACGTAGCATGCCCACAATTCACTAACCCTAGCCCATATGCCTTTGGATTGAAGGAGGAAACCTACATGGTCAATCAAGATCATATCAAATCATAGAACACGGAAATCTACAGCACATTACAGGCCCTTCGGCCCACAATGTTGTGCCGACCATGTAACCTACTCTAGAAACTGCCTAGAATTTCTCTATTTTTCTATGCTCCATGTACCTATCTAAGAGGCTCTTGATCAAATTCAAGTTTAATTATCTTCTAACCATACATGAATATATCTGAACAAAACAATGTTCCTCTGGGGCTAAGGTTCATATTATGCACAGCATCTTCAAAATACTAAGCACGCAAAAAAAACATTTATACAGCCCAAGTCCCTGAGCGACTTGATGGTACAGTTCCCAGCAATGTACACGACTTCTTGCAGATAGTGGTGGGAATTTAGCCCGGATCTGTGGCTGGCACTGTACAGCCATTGAGCTAACCCCTATGCTACCATGTGCAAGAAAATATTCTAGAGAATAACATTAATTCCTTTTGCAGAAATGTTGATTTGATTAGTTCTATGTTTTTGTATACACCAACAGACCAGAGCAAAGGTTCTCTGAGCACATCAAAGATGAGAAGACAGATGACTCCCAGAAAAGGTTCATTTTAAAGCGAGACAATTCCAGTATGGATAAAGATGACAATCAGGTATGGAATACTGTGTAAACTGTGAATCATTTTCCAGATAAAATTGAGGAACAATTGAGTTCAGGAGCTGTGAGGTAACGTTCCAGCTCTATTAAACTCTGGTTAGATTCCACTTGGAACATTGTGTTCAGTTCTGGTTGCTTCATTATAGGAAGGATGTGAAAACTTTGGAGAGGGTGCAGACAAGATTTACCAGGATGCTGCCTGGACTAGAGGGCATGTCTTGGGCTGAGCTAGGGCTTTTCTCTTTGGAGCGAAGGAGGATGAGAGGTGACTTGGTAGAGGTGTACAAGGTGATAAGAGGCATAGATAAGATTACGTGACTATGTTCTTTTGCTTGCTGCTTTGAGGACAGGGACTTTTTCCCAGGACAGAAATGGCTGCTATGAGGGGACATAATTTTACGGTGATTGGAGGAAAGTATGGGGAGGGGATGTCAGAGATAATCTCTTTACACAGAACGGTGGGTACATAGAACAGTGGTGGTAGAGGCAGATACATTAGGGACATTTAAGAGACTCTTAGAAAGACACATGAATAATAAAGAAATGGAGGGAAGGGGTAGATGGATCTTAGAGTAGGTTATAACACAACATTGTGGGCTGGAGTCTGTACTGTAGTGTTCAATGTTCTATGTTTTAAATTTTTTAATCCCCACTCAATCAGTTAATCTGCTGTACATATGGCAGAGATGTGTACTTTAATTAATCTGCTCTAAATCGATTGGATGGGGTTTTAAACTGGTTTATGTGTAAATAAATAGTATTTCATATCCTTTCAGGAAATGTTTATCTTGCAGCAAAATAGGATTCATCCATTTAGAGATGATAGAAGAAGTAAATCAATTGAGGAGAGAGAAGAGGAGTATCATCGAGTAAGAGAGAGAATTTTTGCACAAGATGTAAGTAATTTCTCCACTAGCCTCGTCCCCCATTTACACAGGGATGTCAAATTAAGTCCGGATTAACTGATCTGAATTGAATTTGGCCTCCCTAGCGTTTGCACTCACCTCTACCCTGCACCAGTGCATGCGTCTGAACAGGATTAAGTCACCTGTCTGAGGTATGTGCTGCCTCATAGGGCGGAACAAGAGTTCAGCGGAGGTTTACGTTGGACTGCTCACACCTAGTCTAATTCAGACCTCTGGATTTAAACCAGCAATGAGAGAAAGAGAGATTTTAGGGAGCCTTTACCTCATGGTATGTCAATTATAAACATTTAATTCTTGAACGTGAACAGCTGTAAATTCAAAGAATTTTGTATTTACAGTTGTGTGAACGGGGCTTTAGCTAAGGCTAAAGTCGTAACTAGGTAGAGGAGACCTAGCTAATGTCGCAAATAAGTAAAGCGGCAATAAAGTTCAGTATTGCTTATCAGGTGGCGGGGTGGAGATACCTCTCTACCAAAGGAGATGTAAGGCGTTCACTTTTGGGCAAGGTGTAACACCTGCTTATCCCACCCCCCTCCGATCAGGGTCATGATGGTCGTAAGAGCAGCTGGTGCATATCACAAGTCTTGTATGCAGCCCTGACGCCAGGCAGACTGTCTCTGAAGAATATTGATAATGAATGGGGTACTCGTCCTGTAAAGACACCGACCAGAAGAAGGCAATGACAAACCTCTTTCGTAGGATTTGCCAAGTACATTTATGGTCTTGGAAAGATCTTGGTCACACACATTGTATGACATTGGAGATGGGAAATGTATTGAGTACAGAAGATAGAATCTTACACTGAAGTTGTGAGGCCTAACTTGGAGTACTGTGTGCAGTTTTGATCACCTACCTACAGGAGAAATACACATTACAAAATTCTGACTGATAAATACATGTTGAAAACAAGTGAAGAATCTATTCAAGACATTCTGCAATTGGTGGAAATCCAAAGAAACACACTGGAGGACCACAGCAGGTCAAGTAGCATCTATGGAGGATAATAAATGATTGATGTTTCAGGCCAAGAAGCCTTATCAGAACTGACAGGGATTACTCGAACTTCTGGTAATTTCTTTCTCATCCCCCTTCTTTCCTTTTCTGTTCCTCATTCTGGCTCCCCCTTATCCCTTCTCTTCTCTGCCCCTTTCTCACACGGTCCACTCTGTGCTCTCCTATCAGATTCCTCCTTCTTCTGCCCTTTATCTCTTCCACCTATCAACTTCCAGTTTCTTACATCATCCCCACCTCCCCCATCCGCCCACTTTCCCTCTGCCCTGGTCTCACCAATCACCTGCCAGCTTGTACTCCTTCCCCTCCCCTCACATTCTGCTTCATTCCCCTTTCGTTTCCAATCCTGAAGAAGGGTCTTGTCCTGAAACGACAACTGTTTATAGATGCTGCTGACCTCCTGAGTTCCTCCAGCATTTTGTGTGTTGTTCTGACGAATTTACACAACAGTTGAGGTTGGAAGTTATCTAATAGTATTCAATGCAGTGAAGTGTTATGTTAGTGTAATCTGTCACAATTTTTAAAAAACATTCACAAACGAAAGCTCTTGGTTGTTAATCAATTCATTTCAAACAATCATTAGTGAACATTAGATGGAAAAAAAATTTTAATAATATAATGCAGTACTAAGGAGTTTAGACAAAGTGACTTAACTAAAAAAAAGCCAATCTTTTTGTTGCGATTTTAAGAATTTTGAAGTTTAATTGTGCAGGGGTTTGGATATTTCCAGTTTAAGTTATGGGATGGTAGTGTAGTGGTTAGCACAACTTACAGTACCAGCAACCCAAATTCAATTCCCATCGCTGCCTGTAAGGAGTTAGTACATTCTCCCTGTAACACGCTGGATCCTGGACTTCCTGTCAAATCACTAACAGGTGGTAAGACTGGACGCCCTCTCCTCTGCCCTTCTGACCCTCAACACAGGTGCCCCTCTGGGCTGTGTCCTAAGCCCCCTCCTTTACTCTCTGTATACTCATGACTGTGTCGTCACCCACAACTCCAATCTGGTAATTAAATTTGCTGATGACACTACACTGATTGGCCTAATCTCAAAAAATAATAAGGCAGCCTACAGAGAAGAAGTCATCACCCTGACACAGTGGTGTCAGGAAAACAGCCTCTCCCTCAATCACACAAAAACAAAGGAGCTGGTTGTGGAGGAATGGAGACAGGCTAACCCCTATTGACATCAATGATCTGGGGTTGAGAGAGTGAGAGCTTTAAGTTCCTCAGCATCCACATCACCGAGAACATCACATGGTCTGTACGCACCGGCTGTGGGGTGAAAAAGGCAAAACAGCATCTCTTTCACCTCAGACGGTTGAATAAGTTTGGTATGGGCCCCCAAATCCTAAGAACTTTCTACAGGGGCACAGTTGAGAGCATCCTGACTGGCTGCATCACTGCCTGGTACGGGAACTGTACCTCCCTTAATCGCAGGACTCTGCAGAGAGTGGTGCGGACAGCCCAGCGCATCTGTAGATGTGAACTTTCAGGACATTTACAAAGAAATTTACAAAGTAAAATGGGCCCGAAGGATCATTGGGGATCTGAGTCACCCCAAACACAAACTGTTCCAGCTGCTACCATCTGAGAAACGGTACCGTAGCATTAAAACCGGGACCAACAGGCTCCAGGACAACTTGTTCCACCAGGCTGTCAGACTGATTAATTCATGCTGATACAATTTTATTTCTATGTTATATTGATTCTCCTGTCGTACATGATATTTATTATAAATTACTATAAATTGCACATTTAGACAGAGACGTAACATAAATTTTTACTCCTCATGTATATGAAGGATGTAAGTATTAAAGTCAAATCAATTCAGATGGGTTCTCTCGGGTGCTCCGGTTTCCTCCCACATCCAAAGGCATACTGCTTGGTAAGGTAATTGGCCATTGCAAATTGTCCTGTGATTAGGCAAGGGTTAAATTGGGGAATTGCTGCCCAGTGTGGCTCAAAGGGCTGGAAGGGTCTATTCTGCACTGTACCTCAATAAATAAACAAATTACCAAATATGTGCACACTAAAGTTTGTTTTGAACATGAGTACTAAAAATTGCAAATTGCATGTCTGACTGGAGGAAACCGATAAAAGAAAGGTAGAAGTGCATGGACTTAAATAGACAGCACATGCAAATGGGGAAAAAAAGATATTAATGACCCATTTTGGAATTTTAGACACTAGCAGAGAATTTCAATCCCAAATCTTCCATCAAACTTCCTTTTTGCATCTGTTTACCATCTTGATTTTTGTATTTCTGAGGTTTAGTTTTCCTTTCTTTGTTATACTTTCTGAGTCTAAAATGGAAATTTATAATTTAAACATCCACCACAGATATGCTTATAAATAACTGTTCTTTAGATGTTTAGCTGCTGCATGAATTTATTTCTGTTGCAGTGATAGTCCAAGGCATTGGGAACACTCGAATATTTCACTCGCTACACTATTACAGCTCACAGAACCGGAGTTCAGAGTTCAATTCCGGCACCGTCTGTAAGGAGTATGTACGTTGCCACCAGGGTGCTCTGGTTTCCTCCCACAGTCCAAAGATGTACCGGCTTGTAGGTTAATTGATTATTGTAAATTTGCCTCTGATTAGGCTAGTGTTAAATAGGTAAATGGCTCGGTGGTTCGTTTGGCTGGAAGGGCTTGTTTTGCGCTGTATCTCAAAACAAACAAATAAATAAATAAAATTTAAAATCAAGTAAATCTCCTCATAAACTCTTCTAGTATTTGATAGTGTGAGGATAATTTCTGTATGGCATATCTCCCAGTGCAGAAGAATATGGCAAAGATCAGTTCAGAGCATAAGACCATAAGATATGGGAGCAGAACTAGACCATCAAGTCTGCTGCACCAATTCATCATTGCTGATCCATTTTTCCTCTCAGCCCCAATCTCCCACCTTCCCTCCCTGTCCTTTCATGCCCTGACTAATTAAGAATTTATCAACCTCTGTCTTAAACATACACAATGATTTGCCCTCCACAGCTGCCTGTGGCAATGAATTCCACAGATTCACTACTCCCTGATTAAAGGAATACCTTACTGCTGATCTACAAAGACATCCATCTACTCCGAAGCTGTGTCCTCTGGTCTGAGACTCACACCGTAGGAAACATCCTCTCCACATCCACTCTATCGAGGTCCTTCAACATTTGATGGGTTTCAATGAGATCCCCCCTCATTCTTCTGAATTCTAGTGAGTAGAGACCCAGAGCCATCAAACACTGTTCATATGCTAAGCCTGGAAACTTCACGAATCAGGCATACTAACTAAGCCACACAGAGCTGTAACCAGGAAATATAAAAGTATTTATTCATGTAGCAAACCTTCTGGAACGAGAGAAATCTAGGAGAGTCCAAGAGAAACTCGCTCACCTGACAAGACGTTTTATACTTTTCAAAACAAAGATGAGCATAAACAATTAACTAGAACTTCAATTGCTATGATCACCTACTTCGCTTTAACATCTAGTCAGCAAAATTACAGAATCACCTATTTACAATGGTAGTACATCCCATCTAGCAGAACCACTTTGAATATTAAATACTCATATCTGTTCCAAAAGCTGAGTGCAAACTCCAGACACCCAAAATATACCCCTCCTGTTACAGTGCAGATACTTCTCTACCAAAGGAGGCGTAAGGCACTCCGCTAGCCTGCAGGTCACCCTTAAGCAAGGTGTACCACCTGCTTAGCCCCCACTCCCCCAGTCAGGGTCGCATGAAGCCACGGGAGCAGGCAGAGGATGGTTGTATGAGCAAATGGTGCATATCACAAGTCCTGGTTATGCAACCACTGAAGCCAGGTAGACAATCGCAGAAGGGTATTGATCACCCATCTTGCCCAGAAGAAGGCAATGACAAGGCACTTCTGTTGAAAAATTTGCCAAGGACAATCGTGGTTACGAAAAACCATAATCGCCCACATTTTAATGATGAGGCTGATGATTGTTCCAGTGTTGAAGGATGGCTCATGAATATACAACAAACCAGAAGGTTTAGTGACACACCCTGACCTGAACTGTGCAGAAAGTGACAGAGATACACCTTTAATAATGTGCCAATAGCAGGAACATTCGTCTATTGTCTGACCCATGGGACAGAATCAGGTTTAATATCACTGGCATTGAGTATGCAATGAAATACGTTGTTTTGTGGAAGCAGTGCATTGCAATTCAATAGTGCAACAAGAGGGCAAATAAAAGAAGAAATAGTGAGGTAGTGTACATGAGGTAGTGTGAATAGTGAGGTAGAAATCTGATGGCGGTGAGGAAGAAGCATTGAGTGTGTCTTCGGGCTCCTGTACCTCCTCCCAGATGACGACAATGTGAACTGGGCATGTCACAAACAGGAGAAAATCTGCAGATGCTGGAGATCTGAGCAACACACACAAAATGTCCTGGCTGATGTGGGTCCTCAATAGTGGATGCTGCCTTTTTGAGGCATCACTATTTGAGGATGTCCTGGATGCTGGGGACGCTAGTGCCCATGATGGAGCTGTCTGAACTTACAACTTTCTGCAGTGTCTTCCGATCCTGTACAGTGGCCCCTCCATACCAGGCAGTGATGCAAACAGTCAGACTGCTCTCCATGGTACATCTGTAGAAATGTGCAAATCGTTGGTGACTTACCAACCTCTCAGAGTTGTTAATGGTGGCGGTGTGGACAGTCAGAGACCTTTTCCCAGGGCTGGAAGAGTTAATACAAGAGGGGATTATTTAAAGGTGATTGGAGGAAAGAATGGGGAAAGACGGAGGTAATTTTTTTCCACAGGAGGTGATGGGTGTGTGGTGGTGGTAGAGGCATATCCATTAGAGACTCTTAGGTAGGCACGTGGATGGTGGCAAAATAGAAGGCAATGTAGCAGGGAAGGGTTAGATTAATTGTAGAGTAGCTTATGGGGTTGGCCCAACATTATGGGCCAATTGTGCTGTAATGTTCTACGTCCTATGAATATCCCACATCCATTGATTGTCACAAATTATCAGTTGGAAGTTAAATTATGAGAAACACACAAAATGCTGGAGGAACTCAGCAAGTCAGGAAGCATCTATGGAGTGAAATGAACAATCAATGAGACACCTCATCAGGACTGGACTGGAGGAGGGGGGGTGGGGGGAAGCCAAAATTGTGGACAGATTTTATTTCCTGAACACCATTTCTCGGTTTAGTTCATCCATAATTATGCTGTCCATGGTGTCATTAGCCCAGACTGATCCCTAGCACAAGCCACCAGCCTTCATTTTTGGATTTCTATTCTACTCAGCGAGCAGCCTTGCCAAACTTACTCTGTTTACTGATGTTCGTAATTTTTTTTAATTCAGTAATTTGTATTATGGAAACATTTAATTCTTGCACCCTGCCTTTCCTGCTGCTTTTGAAAAATCAGCAGAAGGAAAATATCAACACAAGGGATTCTGCAGATGCCAGAAATCCAGTGGAACACAGCAGGTGAGGCAGCATCTATGGAAGGAAATAAACAGTCGATGTTTTGGGCTGAGATCCTTCATCAGGACTGGAAATGAAGGGGACTGAACCAGAATAAGAAAGTGGAATAAGAAAATAAGATGTCCTTTTAGAACCGAGATGCGGAGAAACTACTTTAGTCAGAGGGTGATAAATCTGTGGAATTTGTTGCCACGAGCGACTGTGGAGGCCAAGTCATTGGGTGTATTTAAGGCAGAGATAGATAGGTTCTTGATTAGCCGGGACATCAAAGGGTATGGGGAGAAGGCAGGGGAGTGGGGATGACTGGAAGAATTGGATCAGCCCACAATTGAATGGCAGAGCACACTCGATGGGCCAAATGGCCTACTTCTGCTGCTATATCTTATGATCTTAAGTGGAGGGGAGGGGATGTGTGGGGTATACCTTAAAAATAGAGATGAGGAGGAGTTTCTTTAGCCAGAGAGTGGTGAATCTGGAATTGGTTGCCACAGGCAGCTGCGGAGGCCAAGTCTTTACGTATGTTTAAGGCAGAGGTTGACACTTTCTTGATTAGTCAGAGCATTTCAGGATACGGGGAGAAGGCAGGAGATTGGGACTGAGAGGAAATATGGATCAGCCATGATGAAATGGCAGAGCAGACTCGATGGGGCAAATGGCCTAATTCTGCTCCTATATCTTACGGTCTTGTGGTTTTAACTGGGTCTCGACATGAAAAGTTGACTGTTTGTTCTTCTCCAAACATGCTGGCAGACCTGCTGAGTTCATCCAAAGTGGTGTGTGTGTGTTCCTGAAGAAAAATATTTGTGTTGTTCCTCTGATCAATTGTTTTTTAATTTATTTTGGAATGTTGTTTCAAAAGAGCTGATGTGATCATGAAAACTACTCACTGATAACTATTGCGACTTGCTGTGTGTGAAGTCACAATAAATACAAAAGATGGTCATTAATCTGGGTGTTTCATAGTTTGCTGTTGTGTCAGTTTGACATCCAGACTTTGCTGTTTTCTTTGTAAGCCGGTATTCTTTGTGAAGCCAAGAGCACTTAGCTTTCAGATAGAGCAGGTCAAATGTTCAGAGGAATGGCAGATGGAATTTAATGCAGACAAGGGTGAGGTTTCACACTTTGTTGGACAAACCAGACTTACACAGTGAGCGGAAGAACAGGGAGATCTGCTATAGAGATCCATAATTGGGGGAGATCTCAATAAAATCAATTGAATATTGAATGGCCTAGATAGAGTGGATGTAGAGAGCATGGATATAGAGGGGGAGGTCTAGGACAAGAGGGCATAGCCTCAGAATAGACAGACATCCTTTTATGACAGAGATGAGGAGGAATTTCTTTAGCCAGATGGTGGTGAATCTGTGGAATTCATTGCCACAGATAGCTAGAAAGGCCAAGTCATTGGGTATAGTTGAAGTAGACGTTGGAAGTTTCTGGATTAGTTAGGACATCAAAGGGCATATGTACAAAATTAAGGGAGGGATGGTTAGGGGAGACATCAGGGGTAAGATTTTTACACAAAGGGTTGTGAGTGCCTGGAATGACTTACCAGGGATGGTGGTGGTGGCTAACACACATTAGGGGTATTTAAGAACCTCTTGAACAGGCACATGGATGGAAGAAAAATGGGGGGTTATGGGGTAGTGTGGGTTTAGTACATTTTTTAAGGAGTATATGGGTTGGCATATATGGGTGAAGGGCCTGCACTGTGCTGTAGTGTTCTATGGTTCTATAGTATAATACATTGGCCATGATGGAATTGTAGAGTAGGGTAGATGGGCCAAATAGCCTAATTCTGCTCCTATGCTTTATGGTCTTATTGTCTAATAATTCCTTGAAAGTGGTGTGTCAGGTTGATAGGTGATAAGGAGAGGCTTTTGCACATGAGCCTTCATAAATCAGAATTTTGTGCACAGGAGTTGAGATGTTATGTTGTATAAGACTTTGGTGAGACCAAATTTGAAGTATTGTTTGCAGTTCCTGGCAGCTACCTACAGGAAAGACATCAATGAGATTGAAAGAGTACAGCTAAAATTTATGAGAAGGTTGCTGGGAGTTGATGTCCTGAGTTATATATAAAGCTTGGGTGCCTAACACTTTTGCACAGTACTATATCTGTCAATGTGGAGAGGAGAGCAAGTTTGTAAATCTGGTGGGAGCAAAGGATGTTGGGAATGGCGAGGGTGGAGCATTGCAGGAGGGGTGTGGGATAGGCGGCTGAGAAGGAGTGCCAGGGAAGGGGGGTGGCACGGGTGCAGATACACCAAGGCCTGAGACACGAGGCAAGGTCATTTGATTCCAAACCACTGGTTTATTGAGCATTATAGGATGTCTCTCTGGTGCTTCCCGCTCCCCCCCCTTCCTTCCCCTTTTCCCAACCATGATTCCCCTCTCCCTATCCCCTTCCCAATCTCAGTCAACAATAGAGACCTAAATCAGAATCTAATTTATCATATCTCTCATATGTCATGAATTTTGTTTTTTTTTTGCGGCAGCAGTACAGTACAATACAAAAAATTACTGCAGTACTGAGCAAAGGTCTTAGGCACCCTAGCTATATATAGATATGTGCCTAAGACTTTTGCACAGTACTGTAAAATGACTTGACATGGTCATTTAGCCAAGATTCCTGTTATTGTGTAACAGAAACAGGTCCTTTGGTAACCATGCAGTACATATCTGTACTCATCTCATTTACCAGACTGTGGTCCATGACCTGCTAAGCTTTGGTGATTTATACGCTCATCATAATGGCAGCATAGTATGTGTGACACGGCGGTATAGCAGTTAGTGTAACGCTATTAAAATGCCAATCTACTGCCCTCACAGTATGTTGTGTACAAAGCTAGGCAGGGAGCTGAACACCTTCTCAAAAATCACCCATGCCAGAAGCTTTCTTCAGGGTTTTTAACGAGAAAACATGTGAAAAGATATTGCTGTTTCAAGGCCAAATAAAGAGTAGATGGAGGTGGATGTCTTTCCACCATGTTTGCTCCAAGTCGGAATCTGAATTAACCCATGCAGGAAATGATGTAAAAAGCAGCTAACAAACAGGAAGTGCTATTTGCAGATAACGAACAGTGCCTCTAAAGGCAGAACAGCCAGCGATTGTGTTTCAATTCCCGCCGCTGTCTGTAAGGAGCTTGTATTTCTTCCCATGACCATATGGATTTCTTCCAGGTGCTGCAGTTTCCTCCCACATTCCTGAGAGATACTAGTTATGGACCAGTGGACTGGTGGACCACTCTTAGTCAGTCCTCTCCCCTTTGAGCTGTTTGGCATGGGCGGCCTTACTAAGGCCTCCAACCAGCATAGCTCTCCAGGTGATTGAGGCACGCAAGCCTCCAAACCACGACAAGGTTCTGGGGTTCAGCTCAGGGCTGGCAACCCTGACTGGTAAAACAAAACTGTTACAGAAACAGCAAAGGAAAATTCTTCTACATCTGAGTGTGACGATATTCCTGAGTCTCCACCCGGGATTTTCATGACTGACAGGAAACCGAGAGGAAGCTACTGACACATTGAAGGATGCCGTGCACGCCACCAGAGATAGGGGACCTTCATTGCTGCCCTAAACACCAGCGGCATGACAGGCAAAAGAAGAAGAAGTTATGGTTAGTACGTTGAGGACAAGCTACATCAGTGCTGAAGATGGTGATACTTACAGGCTGTCTCCAGCACAATCTCAGATTGTGTTGTTCGTTGACACAACTGATGCATTTCATTGTATACTTCCATGTACATATGATAAATAAAGCTAATCGTTTTTTTAAATTAAAAAAAACCTTTGATTGATTTTTTTTAATCAAAAAATGATTCTTCAATTTCATGAGAGCATTTGGCTCCACAGCCTTCCCAGGCAGTGTGTTCCAGATCACAACAACCCTTTGGGTGAAAATATTCTTCCTCAGATTCTCCTAAACTTCATACTCCTCGTCTTAATTGCACACCTCCTGATCTTAGGCACCACCATAGTGGGGAATAGTTTCTGATTATCCACCATATCTGGCTCCTCATTTTGCTTATACAGTATTTGAGTTTTCTTGAGAATTTTTATTGGTTGATTGAGCTAGGGCTTTTCTCTTTGGAGCAGAGGAGGATTTGACAGAGATATATAAGATGATAAGAGGCATTGATAGAGTGGACAGCCAGACAATTTCCCAGGGCAGCAATGGCTACTACGAGGGACATAATTATAAGGTTATTGGAGGAAAGTATAGGGGGGTGATGTCAGAGGCAGGTTTTTTTACAGAGAGTGGTGGGAGTGTGAAACACGCTGCCAGGAGCGGCGGTAGAGGCAGATACATAAAATTTAAGAGACTCTCAGAGAGGCACAAAGATGATAGAAAAATTGGAGGGCTATGTAGAAAGAAAGGGTTAGATTGATCTTGTGGTAGGTTAAAATGTTGATGCAGCATTGTGGGTCAAAGGGCCTGAACTGTGCTGTAGTCCATGTTCCATGTTCTTCAAATCTAACTTTGGATGACAAATGCAATGTGAAACTTCAGCTGCAAAGAGATAACATATTGATTTTTTTTACCGTTTTCCTTTACAGTTGACCTGTTCCCAGGACAGTCTATACGTGGAAAACGGGTAAGCAATTTTTTTTTTACTTTGAGTCATAAACAATCACTTGTATTTTGATTATCAGGAACCACACTCTACCATCGCTGTAGGACTTGTACGAGGCCAGGACAAAGCAATGGGCAGGAAAGATCATTGTGGTCACCATCCAAGCTGCCTTTCCCAAAAGCTCCCTTCTGGAAAGCACTATAGGGCTATTAAAACAAAATCTTCACCCAATCGTAGAAGTTTCTTTCCCCAGAGATTTAATCTGATCAACCATTCTGCTTAGCCCTCCCTGCCCCTTCTATCTGCTATCTCTATCACTGCACTTTTTATAATGCTGTTTACATTGAAAATATATGCTGCTATTTATGTATTTATCCACTTTTTTCTATATCTGTACTTCAACCTCATAACTTATTTTTGTATAAATGTTTATTCTTTATAATTTTTAAATAATATTGTTTTATATTGCACGTCGTACCCTGACCAACACACCACAGCAAATTCCTGATCCTTGTTGTTTACAGCACATAAGCTTTTCATCTCATTGAAGTTTCCAACAGTGATGAATATTTGAACTACTAACAATTTTTCAGAGGGAAGTGATGGTTTCACCTGGATTCCAATGCACCCAAATCGCTATTGGTCACAGCCACTTTATTTTCAATATCCATTCGAATGCAGCCAAGAAGTGTGTTTGGGATAACTGCCAGAAGCCTGAATTTCAACTTGTATCAGTGGAAGGGAATTCTTGGGTTCTTGGGGTAGGTAAACAGGTGGAATCCAGAGTAGGTAAACTTCAGCTCTTCTTGTGGCTCCCAAGTGAACACTTGCTGTTTGTGACTCACAATGGGAAGTATAAAGCACAGTACGTTATAGCACAGTACAAGCCCTTCAGCCCACAATATTGTACCTATACTGTGATCAATCCATCCCTTCCCTCTGACTTAGTTCTCCTTTTTTCTATCATCCATGTGCCTATCTAAGAAATTCTTAAATGTCCCTAATGTAGGCTGGAGATATGTCTCTACCAAAGGAGGTGGAAGGCATTTCTTCCCTCCGCTAGCCTTTTGGTCACCTTTGGGCAAAGTGTAGCACCTGCTTAGCCCCCGGATCACGGTCATATGAAGCTATAGAAGCAGGTGATGGATGGTCGAATGAGCAGCTGGTGCATATCACGTCCTGGTTATGCGACCACTGACACCAGGCAGACAATCTCTGAAGAGTATTGATAATGGCTGGGGTCAACCATCTTGTAGAGACTCTGCCCAGAAGGCCACAAAGGCAAACCTCTTATGTAGAAGAATTTGCCAAGAACAGTTATGGTCATGGAGTAAGGAGGAGTAAGTTCTCCTTCCCTCCAGAAGCCTGGAGGTCACCCTTGGGCAAGGTGTAAAGACCATGATTGTCCATATCATATGACATGGAACCTAACGAACGAATGTAAATGCCTCTACCACCACCCCAGACCATTGAAATCTCCACTCTCTGAGTAAAAATCCTGCCTCTAACATTCTCCCTATAATTTTCTCCTATCACCTTAAAAATGGTGATCAAGAAGAAAGGACATTTTACTTCAAAGTTAGACAATCCAGTGTTAAGTCAAGAAAGTTGTGGCACACCAGATGGAAGATGAGATACTTTTGCTTGAACTCGTGTTGCATCTCACCATAACAGCACGGGAATACACAGAGATTAGAATGCAAGCAGAATGGTGAGTTGAAATGGCAGTCAGCTGGAATTGCATAACGTGATCTCACAAACCATATTAGTCTTCCTCAGTGCAGAACACCAACAGACATCCATGCAGTGCCATGTGTTCAGAACTACATCAGCCACAAATTATACATGACATCTAAAACTTTGACAACCTTCTACAGATGTGTAGTGGAGAGTATTTTGGCTGGCTGCATCACCAATGTCCCTGAATGGAAAATCCTACAGAAAGTGGTGGATACAGCCCAGTTCATCAGGGAGAAAGCCCTCCCTACCACTGAGCACGTCAGGAAAGCAGCATTCTTCATCAGGGACCCTACCACCCAGGGCATGTTCTCTTCTTGCTGCTGCCATCAGGAAGAAGATACAGGAGCCTCAGGGTTCACAACAGCAGGCTCAGGAACAGTTATTACCCCTCAACCATCAGGCTCTTGAACCAAAGGAGATAACTTCACTTTTCCCCATCATTGAAATGTTCCCACAACCTATGGACTCATCTTCAAGGACTCTCCATCTCATGTTTTCCACATTTATTGCATATTTATTTATTTATTTGTTATTTTTTTCTTTTATTTGTATGTTATTGTTTGTTGTCTTCTGTACTCAGGTTAAACTCCCAAGTGAATGGTCTTTTATTGATTCCGTGTTGGTTATTATTCTATTATGCATTTATTGAGTATGCCCACAAGAAGATGAATCTCAGGGTTGACATATACGTACTTTGAATATAGTTTTAAAATCTTCTACCTTGGGACAAAGGCTGTAAACATTCCACCTTATCAATGTGCCCCATGGTTTTATAAATTGCTATAATCTCTCCCACACTCCAGGGAAAGATGGCCCAGCCTATTCTGCACCATTTCCAGCTTAAAGATATCTTTCCTGTAGCCAGGCAACCAAATCTGCACACATTAATTCTAAGTGTGATCTCATTAATATCATTTATAATTCAAGACTCAAGATTGTTTAATGTCATTTCCAATATACAAGTGTAAAGGAGAATAAAGTAACGGTTACTCCCGATCAGATGCCGCACAAAAAAACACAATAAGATAAAGGACACAATAAAAATATAATACAGAAGATAGCTTTTATAGATAAGATTGATTGTATGTCCATAAAGTGATGCTAGATACAGGAATATCTGTACATAAGGTGACAGACATGATAAAGTAGTGGTGTTTGGGGGGTGTGGAGGGGTGGGTTAGTGAGTGGAGGTGTTGATCAGCTTTATTATTTAGGGAAGGTAACTGTTTTTGAGTCTGGTGGTCCTGGCGTGGACGCTCTGTAGTCTCCTCCCTAATGGGAGTGGGACAAACAGTCCATGAGCAGGGTGGGTGGGACTCTTCATGATGTTACTTGCCTTTTTCCAGCACCTTTCAATACGTATGCCTTTGATGGCGGGTAGGTTGGTGTGGGTGATGCGTTGGTCAGTTAAGACTACCCGTTGTAGAGCCTTCCTGTCCGCCGCAGAGTAGTTTCCGTACCATGCAGTGGTGGAGTGCTGATGTCCAAACTCACAGCCCTGAGCGATGAAGGGAAATGTTCCTTCTACAGTGCCCTGTATGTCTGCGTTGCCTCTCTCAGAGAGGTATGTACCTGTTCCCCCAGGTCTTAATTCTATGGGTAGCGCAGTGGTTAGCGTGATGCCATTCCAGCTCAGTGCATCAGAGTTTCAGAGTTCAGTTCCGGTATCATCTGTAAAGAGTCTTTGTACATCCTCCACATGGAAGGTATCGGCTTTCCCTGGGTGCTTCAGTTCCCTCACACAGTCCAAAGATGCACTGGCTTGTTTGTTTGGTCATTATAAATAGTCCCGTGATTAGGTTAGGGTTAAATCGGGGTTGCTGGGGCAGAGTGGTTCAAATGGCCAGAAGGCCCTATTACATGCTTTATAGCTAAATAAATAGATGCACACAAACAACACTCTCCAGGGCCCTACCCCTTACCGCGTGAATGCTGCCCTTAATTAACTGAGCAAAATGCAATATCTCACTCTTGTCCGACTTAAATTCCATTTGCTGTTCCTTGGTCCATTTCCCCCTTCATCTGCTTCTTGTTGTAGTCTGTAATAACCTCTTCATTGTCCACTTCACCACCAAGCTAGTGAAAAATGCACTGCAGACACACGGAATTCTGCAGATGATGGAAATCTTGAGCATCTCTTGGACCGACCCTTCATTAGGACTGGAAATGAAGGGAGCAGAAGCCAGAGTAAGAGGGTGGGGAAGGGGAAAGAATATAAACTCGATGATAAGTAAGACAAGGTGAGGGAGAAGGTGGATGGAGGGGGGGGGGGGAGACAGGAAAAGTGCCGGGAGGAAGATCAGTGGTGAGGAACCCCTCTGTAAAGCGGAGGGTTGGGGGAGGGAAACGTGCTTAGTGGTAGGATCCCACTGCAGATGGCGGAAGATATGGAGAATGATGTGCAGGATACAGAGGCTGGTGGATTGATAGGTAAGGACAACGTGAACGCCATCCCTGTTATGATGGCAGGAGGACGGGACATGGGTACAAGTGTGGCAAATGGAGGTGATGCAGGTGAGAGCAACATCTAAATCTATGTTGGATCCACTTGTTAATAAATATCAGATAATATTTTATTATCATTATTATTATTATCATCTTGGGTCTACATGGAGCTAGACTGCTGTAAGTCAAATCTTTTATCACCGGTGGTGTCTCTGTGCTGAGAGTTCTTCTGAGTATATGAGGGATGATCAATGATTCAGGTCAAAACACTACCTCAGCACCCTCCATGAGTCAGGCTTGTCCTGAATTTGGAATAGATGTTGCTTAAACAACTCTCACATGTCAGATTAGCTTTATTTATCACATGTACATGGAAATATTGGGTGTCAGGGTGGAGAAACATCTCTACCAAAGGAGGTGTAAAGCACAACTTCCCTCTGCTAGACTGTAGGTCACCCTTGGACAAGGTGTAGCACCTGCTTAGCCCCCGATCAGGTTCACATAAAGCCATGGTCTCCCGTCTGGTCGTTTGAGCAGCTGGTACATATCATAAGTCCTGGTTGTGCGACCACTGATGCCAGGTAGACAACCTCTGAAGAGTATTGATAATGGCTGGGGTCAGCTGTCTTGTAAAGACACTGCCCAGAAGAAGGCACTGGCAAACCAATTCTGTAGAGAAATTTGCCAAGAACAATCATGGTCATGGAAAGAAGACCATGATTGTCTGCATCATACGACATGGCACATAATGATGAAGATGATGACATGGAAACATAGAGTGAAATGTGTCGTTTTGTGTCAGATCAGTGAGGATTGTGCTGGGCAAACGACAAGCGTTGCCATGCTTGTGCTGCCAACGTTCCGGCACTAACATAGTCAGGTCTGGGCTTGCACAATAACAGTTACTCCCAATGTTTTCTCCCTACCTAATAATGTTGTCATTTGACATTAGTCAATGAAAGCAAGCATGCAGGTACAGCAGGCAGTGAAGAAAGCTAATGGCATGCTGGCCTTTATAACAAGAGGAATTGAGTATAGGAGTAAAGAGGTCCTTCTGCAGCTGTACAGGGCCCTGGTGAGACCCCACCTGGAGTATTGTGTGCAGTTTTGGTCTCCAAATTTGAGGAAGGACATTCTTGTTATTGAGGGAGTGCAGCATAGGTGCACAAGGTTAATTCCTGGAATGGCGGGACTGTCATATGTTGAAAGATTGGAGCGACTGGGCTTGTATACACTGGAATTTAGAAGAATGAGAGGGGATCTGATTGAAACATATAAGATTATTAAGGGATTGGACACACTGGAGGCAGGAAGCATATTCCCGCTGATGGGTGAGTCCAGAACTAGAGGCCACAGTTTAAGAATAAGGGGTAGGCCATTTAGAACAGAGATGCGGAAAACCTTTTTCACCCAGCGAGTGGTGGATATGTGGAATGCTCTGCCCCAGAAGGCAGTGGAGGCCAAGTCTCTGGATGTATTCAAGAGAGAGTTAGATAGAGCTCTTATAGATAGCGGGGTCAAGGGATATGGGGAGAGGGCAGGAACGGGATACTGATTGTGTATGATCAGCCATGATCACAGTGAATGGCGGTGCTGGCTAGAAGGGCCGAATGGCCTACTCCTGCACCTATTGTCTATTGTCTATTGACGTTCCCCTCAGGCCCAGATTATTCTTCTTCATAAATATCTTAAAAATTATGGAGTTATAATCATTATTCTCAAAATGTCTCCCACTGAAATCCCAATCGCTAGCCCAGGTTCATTTCCCAATGCAAGGTATAATATGGACAATCTTCCTTCTTGGAGGTACCTAACAAAATCTGCCACACCTAAGCCTGCACCAAGTCAATACTGGGGAAATTAAAGTCGCCCAGTACAATAAACCTGTTGCTTTTAGATTTCCATAATCTATCTACATATCTGATCATCTGTCTCTCTTCTTCTTCTTCTTAAACCTATCACCCTTACTGGGACACAGGCTGTTGATAGCAGCTCGCCAGAGTCCTCTGTCCTAGGTCAGCCTTTCAAGCTGTCCGAAGGTGTAACCCATTATTCTTGGTGATCTTTCCTCTCCCAGGAATGAGCTCTTTGGAGCTTCTGCTGGTTTTTGTAGGACTGGGTTTTACGCAGTGGGGTTACTAACTCCATGCCCGGTACTCCTCCTTTCACAGTCGGACTTGTGACCATCCATGATAGAGCTCCAGAGGCTATAACATGACCGCCACAGGTTCAGACAATTGTATGAGCATTAGGTCCCATGCCTCCAGCTTCAGGGACAGTTATTACTCTTCAACCATCAGGCTCCTGAACCGGTATGGATAACTTCACTCACCTCAACATTGAACTGATTCCACAACCTACAGACTCAATTTCAACGACCCTACAACTCATGTACTCAATAGTTTTTTGCACAGTTTGTCTTCTTTTGCACATTGGTTGTTTGTCTGTCTTTGTGTGTAGTTTTTAATTGATTATATTGTGTTTCTTTATTCTACAATGAGTGTCCACAAGAAAATAAATCTCAGGGTGGTATATTGCGACATTTTTTTTTTGCAGTCATTCAGGAACATTCTGGAAAGTTGAGCTACTGGTCCGATACCTCCGTCAGCCAAGTCTCCGTAATGGCCCTAATATACCAATCCAGGCTCAAAGATTATCTGCCTTACTCTTAATATTCTTTGCATTGAAATTAACAGATCATTAATCCCACCTATTTGCTTAATATGGAACATGGAATGGTTCAGCACAGTAAGGCTCTTTGGCCCACAATATTGTGCTGACCCTTTAACCTACTCTATGGTCAATATAACCCTTCCCTCATACATACCTACTTAAGACCAACACCTCCTCTGGGGCATAGGCTACTGACATGAGCTCACCAACGTCCTCTGCTTGCTTCTGTCTTTCAAGTTGTCCTCAGGCGTAGCCTGTCTTATTGGCGTACCGTTCCTCTCCCAGTGATGAGGTCTATGGAACTTCTGTTGGTGTTTCTGTAGATCTGGGTTTTTACGGGATGGGGTTGCTAGCCCCAGGCCCAACCCTTCTCCTTTCGCAGCCGGGCTTGGGACCATCCATGGCGGAGTTCCCACATAGCCCTCCGTTGTTCTGTCATCCATGCACCTATCTATGAGACTTTTAAATGTCCTAATGTACTTGCCTCTACCATCACCCCTGCCAAGGCATTCAACGCACATATCACTCTCTGTACTTACCTCTGACATCCTCCCTATGCTCTTCTCCATCTATCCTTCTATAGATGTGTGGTAGAGAGTATATTGACTGGTTGCATCATAGCCTGGTATGGAAACACCAATTCCCTTGAATGGGAGATTCGAATTCAAGTTCAGGTTTAATTATCATCCAATCATATATGAATTTAGCCAATACTGACAAACATATGCACGCAGTACAGCCTGCCAATCCACCGATTGAATACTGGAGAGCAACATCAACAGGAGAGGCCAGCCCCAACTGAGCACAGACACCACGCTACGCTGCCTCTAGCGTCTCCTCTCCTGGACTGCAGCAGCAGACAAGCCCACGGCTTGAGGCCTAGTCCTCGCTGCAACCGAGGCCACGCGGCTCCCCCACTGTATGTCACTCCACCAAACAAGGGAACCAGGCCTGCGGCTTCTTACGTTATCAATGTTCAACAGGGTCCTGCAATTGCAATAGAAACGTCCAACGTAATCACCCGTGGTTACACCGCACGCTGCCTTCATGCACGAACTCTGATGCCTTTGATTCTTTCCTGCAGCAGGCAGCAACGCAGTCTGCACCCAGTCCAGCACCTCATTCAGCAAGCAGCTCACTGATTGGCTAGACCTGCAGTACCCGAAGTTCTTGGAGTCCAGCATCATCTTACAATTGTAAAAAAGACATTTAACAAAGAAAAAGAAATCGTTGGTTGACTCTAGAGAGGCTGCTGCATCCGAATGCACCACCATCGTACCAGAAGTCCTGCCTTATTACTGGATGTAGGATGTCAGAAAACCTACAAAAATAGTGGATACGGCCCATTCCATCCTGGGTAAAACCCTCCCCACTATTGAGCACATCTACGTAGAGAGTTGTCACAGGAAAGCAGCATCTATCATCAGGGATGCCCACCACCCAGATCATGCTCCCTTCTTGCTGCTGCCTTCAGGAAGAAGGAACAGGAGCCTCAGGACCTACACCACTAGTTCAGGAATAGCTAATACTCCTCAACCATCAGGCTCTTGAACCAAAGGCAATAACTTTACTTGCGTCATCATTGAAATGTTCCCACAACCTATGGACTCACTTTCATGGGCTCTTCATCTCACGTTCTTGATATTTATTATTGTTTATTTATTATTATTATTTCTTTCATTTGTATTTGCACAATTTGTTGTCTTTTGCACACTGGTTGAACATTCAAGCTGGTGCAGTCTTTCATTGATTCTGTTATGGTTATTATTCTATTATGGATTTATTGAGTATGCCCACAAGAAAATGAATTTCAGGGTTGTATATGGTGACATATATGTATTTCGATAATAAATTCACTTTGAAACATAATAAATTTTACTTTGAACGTTGAACCTAAAAATTATGCCTCCTCATATTAGCCACTTTGACCCTGGGAAAAAGTCTCTAGCTGTCTACTTGATCTATGTATGTCTGTTGTCATCATCTCTCTCCTTCACGTTAAATTTTCTGCTCCCATTTGATGTTATTGGTGACATGGTACAGAAATATGTGTAGCCTTTTGCTGGCTCAAAAGATATATTTGTATAATGCAAAGCAAGTTTTGTTTGAAGCAGAACTTTTTGTCTTCCCTAGCCGAATTCTGGATGATATCAGCACATTCAACGACACGCAGAAGAAGAGGCAACTGTTCAGGTTTGTGATTGGGTGAGTTAAATTAAAATTTCTATTAATTTGGAAGCAGCATTAATATTGACGGCAGTTTCTTTTCCTCGCTGGGTGATAGAGACGGAACAGGGAAAACGTCCAGTAGCCGGCAGAGCAGCACTGAGGCTGACGCAAAGTGGACTGACCAGCGACCCTGGAGTAGTACAGACTCTGACAGCTCCAACCGAAACCTGAAGCCTCCCGTAACAAAGACAGCAAGTATTGGCGGCATAACGGTGCTGACTCGTGGTGACAGCACAAGCAGTAACAGGAGTGTGGGCAAACTCTCTAAAACAGGTAGCTGGTATTCACCAGGTTCTGGAGTTAGCCTTGTTCCACTGCATTTCACGATGGCAAACGGGAAATAGCCCAAACAGCCTGAAGTGATTAATTATTTGTTTATTGAGATACAGCATGGAATAGGCCCTGCCAGTCCTTCAAAGGACACTGCCCACTGATTTTAATCCTAGCCTAACCATGGGGCGGTTTACAATGACCAACTAACCCACCAATTGGTATGTCCAGAGCACCTGGAGGAAACCCGTGCAGTCACACCGAGAACATACAAACTCCTTATAGGCAGGGGTGGGAATTGAACCCAGGTTGCTGATACTCTAAAGCATTGTGCTAACCACTACACTACCATGCCACCCGAATGTCTCAAAGGTGACAACAAACTGCGTTCAAATGGTTAATTGCATTATCAATTTTTAATTGTTTCCAATCAATACACAGACAAAATGCTGGAGGAACTCGGCAGGTCAGGATTGGAATAAACAATCAAAATTCTGGGCCGAGACCCTTCATCGGGGCTGAACAGGAAAGGGGCAGAGTCAAGAATAAGAAAGTGGGGAGGGGAAGGAGTACAAACGGGCAGGTGATAGGTAGACCATATGAGGGGGAAGATGGGTGGCTGGTAGAGGGGGTGTGAAGAAGGAAGCTAGGAAGGGAATAGGTGGAAAAGATAAAGGGCTGAAGAAGAAGGAAGCTGACAGGAGAGGAAAGTGGACCATGGGAGAAAGGGAAGGAGTTGGGGCATCGGGGGGGAGGTGATGGGCAGGTGAGGAAAGGAAAAGGGGTGGGAGGGAAGACAGAATAAGGAATAGGAAAAAAAGAGAGAGGGGGAGGGTTGAAATTACCATGTTAGAGAAATTGATGTTCATGCCATCAGGTTGGAGGCTATCCAGACAGAATATGAGTTGGAAGTAGAGGAGGCCGTGGACTGACATGTTGGAATGGGAATAGGCAATCAATCATGTTTCTGAATCATGCTGCTTAGCAATTGTAACAAAGGTATATTTTTCTTTGTCAACTTACAGATTTGATCCTCTCTGCCTTTTTAGTGAGCACAGATGCAAGGTGTGTGGCAGGAAGAATTAGGCCATAAGACCATAAAGCATCAGAGCAGAATTAGGCCATTCAGCCCATTAAGTCTGTTCCAGCATTCTATCATGGCTGATTTATTGCCTCTCTCAATCTCATTCTCCTGCCTTCTGCCCATAATCTTTAATGCCCTTACTAATCATGAAACTGTCAACCTCCACTTCAAGTATACCCATGACTTGGCCTCTACTATGTCTGTGGCAATGAATTCCACAGATTCACCACCATCTGGCTAAAGAAATTCCTCCTCATCTCTGTTCTAAATGGACGTCCTTCTATTCTGAGGCTGACCACTGGTCCTAGACTCCTCCACTATTGGAAACATTCTCTCCATGTCCACACTATCTAGGAATATTAATGGTTGATTGATCTAAGTGAGATCCCTCCCTCATTCTTCTGAACTTCAGTGAGTACAGACCCAGAACCATCAAACGCTTCTCATATGTTAACCCTTTCATTCTCAGGATCAAACTTGTGAAACTCCTCTGTATTGTCTCCTATGCCAACACACCCTTTCTTAGATAAAGTACCCAAATCGCTCACAATATTCCAAGTAAGGCCTCACCAATGTCTTAGAAAACCTCAGCATTACATTCTTGCTTTGATATTCCAGACTTCTTCAAATGCACGTTAAAATTACTTTTGTGTTCCTAACCACTGACTCAACATGCAAGTTAATTAAGGGAATCCTGCACATGGATTCCCAAGTCCCCTTGCACCTCAGATTTTTGAAAAATTTCCCTGTTTAGAAAGTAGTCTATGCCTTTATTTCTTCTACCAAAGTGCATGACCATACTCCTTCCTACACTATCTTCTATTCATTCTTCTTTGGCCATTCTCCTAATCTTTCTAAGTTCTTCTGCAGCCCTTCTGTTTCCTCAACACTACCTGCCCCTCCACCAGTCTTTGTATCATCCACAGATTTGGCCACAAAGCCATCTATTCCATTATCCAAACCATTGACATGTATTTTGAAAAGAAGCAGTCCCTACATCAACACTTATGGAACCCTACTGGTCACCGGCAGCCAACCAAAAAATCCCCCTTTATTTCCACTCTTTGCCTATTTTATCATCTGCCTCCAGGTACAGTACCCAGAAACCTCATCCTCAATAATAGACTCCAACATCATTCCATCCACTGAAGTCTGGCTAACTGGCCTATAATTTCCCGTCTTATGCCTCCCTCCCTTCTTAAATAGTGGAGTGACTCTAACAATATTCTACTCAACTAGAACCATTCAAGAATCTAGTGATTCTTGAAAGATCACTTTTAGTGCGGCCACAATCTCTTCAGCTATCTCTTTCAGAGCCCTGGTTGTAGTCCATCTGGTACAGGTGGCTTATCTACCTTCAGATCTTTCTTCTTCACGAGTACCTTTTCCCTAGAACTAACTACACTTGTTCCTGACACCTGACATGCTTGAATATCTGGCATGTGGGTGGTTTCTTCCACAAAGAAGCCTGACACAAAATACTTATGAGATCATCTGCCATTTCTTTGTCCCCCTTTACTATCTCTCCTGCATCATTTTCCAGTGGTCCGATATCCACTCTCTTTTACCTCTGATGTTAGCCATTTCCACCCTTGAACAACATCTCTGGCTATCCACCTGATCTATGCCTCTTATCATCATGTACTCTCGGTTGGAGAGTTTTTATAGATCTCTGCATTTGTAGAGCTGAAATTTTAATCTCAGAGAACATGCTCTGTTATCCTGGCAATATCCTGGTAAATTTCCTCTCCACCCTCTCTAAAGCTTCCGCATCCTTCATATAATGAATTGGGTAGAAAATAACAAATTCTTTTGCCACACAAGTTAATAGGGTGGTTAAGAAGGCATAGGGTGTTTTTGCCTTCATTAATTAGGGGATTGAGTTCAAGAGCTGTGAGGTAATGCTGCAGCTCTGTAAAACTCCAGTTAGACCACACTTGGAATATTGTGTTCTGTTCTGGTCACCTCGTTATAGAAAATAGAACTTAGAATAGTACAGCACAGTACGGGCTCTTCAGCCCACAATGTTGTGCCGACCCTTAAACCCTGCCTCCCATATAACCCCCCCCACCTTAAATTCCTCCCTATACCTATCTAGTAGTCTCTTAAATTTCACTAGTGTATCTGCTTCCACCACTGACTCGGGCAGTGCATTCCACGCACCAACCACTCTCTAAGTAAAAAACCTTCCTCTAATATCCCCCTTGAACTTCCCACCTCTTACCTTAAAGCCATGTCCTCTTGTATTGAGCAGTGGTGCCCTGGGGAAGAGGCACTGGCTGTCCACCCTATCTATTCCCCTTAATATCTTGTACACCTCTATTATGTCTCCTCTTATCCTCCTTCTCTCCAAAGAGTAAAGCCCTAGCTCCCTTAATCTCTGATCATAATCCATACTCTCTAAACCAGGCAGCATCCTGGTAAATCTCCTCTGTACCCTTTCCAATGCTTCCATATCCTTCATATAGTGAGGCAACCAGAACTGGACACAGTACTCCAAGTGTGGCCTAACCAGAGTTTTATAGAGCTGCATCATTACCTCGCGACTCTTAAATTCTATCCCTCGACTTATGAAAGCTAACACCCCATAAGCTTTCTTAACTACCCTGTCTACCTGTGAGGCAACTTTCAGGGATCTGCGGACATGTACCCCCAGATCCCTCTGCTCCTCCACACTTCCAAGTATCAAAGTATCAAAATTTTAAGGTATTTTGAGGAAAGTACAGGGGATACAACAGAGGTACAATAGGTTCATGTAACATGCTGCTAGGGATGGTGGGAGATGCAGATACATTATGGACATTTAGATGGCCACATGTATGAGAGAAAAATGGAAGGCTATGTGGAAATGAAGAGTTAGATTCATCTTAGAGTAAGTTAAAATGTCAACATGACATTGTGGGCCCAAGGGTCTGGGGTGTGCCGTAACAACCTATGTTCTAGGTTAACATAGTGCATGGTTAAGAATTGTTTTCATTGGAGAAGGCCTGACAGTTTTAATCTCTGTTGTCACATTAACAAAAGAGGGCAAGGCTCTGTCACTGTTTTAAGAAAATCCTTTGCTCTGTTAGAAAGTGAGTCATTAAACATAGCGTGTTCTTGCAAAGTTTAAACAGTATTTTGCATTCTTTAGGTTCGGAGTCTTCCAGTAGTGCTGGCTCGTCAGGTTCTCTGTCGAGGAGCCATCAGCCATTGCACAGTGCAAATGTTATCCCGGTGTCAGTCAGCTCCACCGGGTCCATCTCCTACCCAGATGGTGGAATGGGTGGACAGGTGGCATCTCCCAACACAAGCTACATCCTCCTTCCTCTGGAAGCCACCGGAATACCACCTGGCAGCCTGCTGTTAAACCCACACACAGGTTAGTGTGATTGCTACCACACCTCGATGCAAATAAATATCAATGGAATCAGAAGTGTGGTGGATAGCACCACGCTTCATATCACCGGTGATGACTGATCAGGGTTCAATCCCTGCCGCTGTCTGTAAGGAATTTGTACATTCTCCCTGTAACCATGTGGGTGTCCTCTGGCTGTTCCAAAGAAGGTTGAGGGTTAGGGTTAGTAAGTTGTGGGCATGCTACGTTGATGTTGGAAGCATGGCAACTCTTGCTGGATGCCCCCACCACTTCCTCAGATTGTGTTGATCGCATTTCACTGTAAGTTCCAATGTACAAGTGACAAATAAAACTAATCCTTAACTTTATCTCTTCTACCACTGAACTTCTTTCACAAGACTGCAAGAACTAGCCTTCAGCCTTTTATCCGACAAGCTTTCCATTAATGCCGATATGTCTCTGTAGAATGGAGATGAGGAGGACATTCTTTAGCCAGAGAGTGGTGAATCTCTGGAAATCATTGCCACAGGTGGCTGTTGAGGCCAAGTCATTGGGTGTATTTAAAGCAGAGATTGATAAGTTTGTCATTAGTGGGGGCATCAAAGGTCATGGGAGAAGACGAGAAGGGTTTTGAAAGGAACAATAAATCAACAATCAAGGATCAACTTTATTCACTATATACACATTAGGAAATTGCTGTGCTGTGTTGGTGCAATTAGCTAAAAAAACAAGATTCAACAATCGCGGGTAAAGCCCTCCCCACCTTTCAGCACACCTACATGAAATGCTGTCACAGGAAAGCAGTATCTATCATCAGAGATCCTCACCACCCAGAACATGCTCTCTTCTCACTGCTGCCATCAGGAAGAAGGTCCAAGATCCTCAGAGCCCCACACCATCAGGTTCAAGAACAGTTACTACCCCTCAACTATCAAGTTCTTGATCCAGAGGGGATAACTTCACTTTATTTTCAAGGACTATTCAGCTCATGTTCTCGATATTTATTATTTATTTATTTATTATTATTATTATTTCTATTTTTTGTATTTGTACAGCTTGTTATCTTCTGCATACGGGTTGAACGCCCAAGCTGATTCTGTTATGGTTATTATACTATAGGTTTACTGAGTATGCCCACAAGAAAATGAATCTCAGGGTTGTACGTATATGGTGATGTATATGTACTTTGATAATAAATTTACTTTGAACTTTGACAAAGAATTAAAAAAATTATAAAATAAGTTATAGATTAACGGATGGATATAGAATACAGTAAATCAGCCATGATGGAATGGAGGACAGACTCAATGGGCCAAATAGCCTATTTCTGCTCCTATGTCTTATGGTCTTATAGTCTTGGGGTGTGTGTTGATCCTTAAACTCTAGAATAGAATCTATGCCTTTTCTTCACTTCAGATGCAGTTCTATGCTAGGAGTTCAAGGGTGATGGACTTGTGTAACAAATCTGAACTTTTATAATAATTAAAATAAAGTTCAAAGCATTTATTATCAAAGTATGTATACTTTATACAGTCTTGAGATTTGTCTCCTCACAAGACAAAGAAATCCAATAGAACCCATTAAAAAGGCTGTCAAACACCCACTGTGCAGAGAGAAGAAAACAAGCTGTGCAAACAATAAAAGTTAGCAAGTAGCATTCCGAACTGAAGTTCACAAAAGTGAGATAGTTGCAGGCCACTTCCTCAGTTCAGTGCAGAGATGAGTAAACATCATCGAGCAGCAAGCGGAACATCAGCGCGACGCCCATCTCTGGACCCGATACCCCGTCCCCCCAATCTGGCTCAGTGCTTAAATTGTCCAAACCTCACGTCTTTCCTTGCTCTTGGGCTCGGGCTCCATCTCCACTCTTCCTCGCAATTATAATAATAACTTATTTATAGAGGACTTTTCATACAGACAATGTAGGCCAAAGTGCTTTACAATGGGATAGTCAAACCTGAAAAATAAAAGACAAAATAAAAACAAGAATAAATAAATAGTTTTTTTTTGAGTTGGCATTTAAAAGTGTCAACTGAGTCTGCATCCAGTATAGTTTTAGGTATTGAATTCCACAGTTCAAAAAAATCTCATCTTTTGAGAAAGATTGTTTAAATTTAAGAGACTGACAGAGGAAGACATTTAAGCTCGAGCAGATTTATGTGTTTAAATATTTAAATTACTGCAGTTCTATTTGGTGTATTCATTGTGTGTATTACAGGCCAACCCTTTGTGAATCCTGACGGGACGCCGGCTATTTACAACCCGCCCACTCTTCCACAGTCAGTTCGAGGCCAGCTTCCTGGGCAGGCTCAGCAACAACCCACTCCACAGACCCAGCCCCAGCAGCAGCAGATACCCAGTCATCTAGTTCCACAGGTGAGCCACACCATTGTTGTACCTGTTCCGTTGACAAAATGTGTCTTATTCCCTGTTCAGAATCAGAACCAGGCTTACCATTACTGGCATGTGTCATGAAATATGTTGCATTGTGGCAGAAGTACATTGTAATACATAATTCAAGAACTATATATTACCATATAAAAAATATATATATATAAGATTTTGAACCTTATTGATCATTATTGATTAGTTCTGAGGGGAATATATATAAAATAAGTAGAGCAAAAAGAGAACAAATAAAGAAAACAAGAGAGAAATAGTGCACATGGGTTCATTGTCCATTCAGAAATCTGATGGCGGAGGGGAAGAAGCTATTCCTAAAACATTGAGTTGTGTCTTCAGGCTCCTGTACCTCCTCCTTGCCCTGAGCGATGGGTTGCTTCTGAAGGCAAGCAACTACTTGCCAGCCACTAACAAAACCAGGAATACAACTAAATGCTTTATTAATAACACATTTTCTGTAAAATAATTATGGTAAACAATCACTGCAAACAATGAAGAGGCAAGTGGAGGCAAGGCTGAATCGAGGGTCGAAGTGTGCGGGTGCGAGGTGAAGTCAAGGCGAGGTCGAGGCAAAGTCGGGGCGAGTGGAGCGGAGCAATGTCAGAGTGGAAGGAGGCAGATTCAAGGCCCGTCACAATGTTTACTCCGCTCTGCACTGCAGCTGAGGCTGTGGCCTGCTTCAGCTTTGTGTCTCAGGACTCACTTTGCTCTAAACCATATATGTCAAACTCAAGGCCCGCGGGCCAAATCCGGCCCGCGGTGGAATTATCTTTGGCCCGCGAGATAATATCTAATTACTATTAAAGCTGGCCCCAGTAATCGAAGCGCCTATGGCGTATGATATGGCTAATGCTGAGTTTATTCAGGTACCAGGTTTTCAGGGTTTTTAGTGTTTATTCGGCAGTCTTGCTCGGCAGTCTTCTTCATAAGAAACGGAATTTGTAAAGTGAAACACTTTGTAGTTATAGCAGAGACTGAGACACATGAGAGCAGGCTGAAAAAACGGAGGCAACGAAAGCTGCGTTCACTCGCGTCCGACTGATCCGGCCCGCATGAAGCTGCATTTTGCTCAATCCGGCCCGTTACCTAAAATGAGTTTGACACCCCTGCTCTAAACGCTATTTGCCTACTTTTATTCTTTGCACAATTTGGGTTTTTTTTCCTTCTCTGCATGTAAGGTGTATGGCGGTCTTCTTTTTTGATGTGTTCTTTTGGATTTCTTGTTTTGTGGCTGCCTGTAAGGAAAGGAGAGCTCAAGGTTGATTAATGTATGGATACTTTGATAATAAAAGTACTTTGAACTTAACGATGGAAGCCATCTTTTTGAGGGATCGCTATTTGAGGATGCTCTGGATGCTGGGGAGGCAAATGTCCATGATGGAGCTGGCTGAGCTTGTAACTTCCTGTCCCTTTGTACGATCCTGAACATTTGCCCCACTATACCAGTTGGTGCAACCAGTTAGAATGCTCTCCACAGAATATCTGTAGAAATTTGCGAGAGTCTTTTGTCAGGATCTTCACACGCAGAGTAATATTGTGATGGAGAGCACTTTCAACTTCTAGAGTACCTCATGGGATTCTATATAGCAGGGGTTCCCAACTTTTTTTATGACATGGCCCAATACCATTAAGCAAGGGGTCTGTGGACCCCAGGCTAGGAACCCCTGTAGTACGGTCATAGGACCCTACAGCAAAGAAATAGACACTTCAGCCCATTAACTCCATGCTGAACTCTTATGCTACCCTTCACACCCTCTCGTACTTATCCAAACTACTCTTAAATGCTGTAATAAAACCCGCTTCCACCGCTTCCAGTAGCAGCTCATTCCTCTGAAATGATAACACAAGGAATTTAAAGTTGCTGACCCTCTCCATTTCTGGTCCTCCAATGAAGACTGGCTCGTGGATCCCTGATTTTCTCCTCCTGGAGTCAATAGTCATCTCCTTGGTCTTGTTGACATTGAGTGAGAGGTTGTTGTGGCACCAATCTGCTAGGTTTTCAATCTCCTTCCTATATGGTGATTTGTCACCACCTTTGATTCGGCCTATGACAGTGGTACGGTCAGCAAACTTAAATATGGCATTGGAGCTGAGCTTTGCTTCACATTCAAAAATATAAAGTGAGTAGACCAGGGGGCTAAGCTTATAGCTGTGTGGCGCACCTGTGCTGATGGAGATTTGGAGGAGATGTTGTTGCCAATCTGAACTGACTAGAGTCTGCAAATGAGGAAATTGAGGATCCAATTGCACAAGGAGGTATTGAAGCCAAGATCTTGAAGCTTATTGATTAATTATAGGGGATAATAGTACTGAATACCGAGCTGTAGTTGATGGAGAGCATCCTGATGTATGCATCTTTGCTGTCCAGATGTTCCAGGGTTGAGTGAAGAGCCAATGAAATGGCATCTGCTGTGGACCTTTTGTGATAGTAGGAGTGGATCCAAGTTTCTTCTCAGGCAGGAGTTGAAATGTTTCATCACCAGCCTCTCAAAGCACTTCATCACAGTGGATGATAGTCACTGAGGCGGGTTACCACACTCTTCTTGGGCACCTGTATAATTGAAGCCTGCTTAAAGTGGGTGAGACTGCCAAAGCAAGAGGCTAAAACTATCAGTGAACTCTCCAGCCAGTTGATCAGCACAGGTCTTTAGCACTCAGCCAGGTACCCCGTCTGGGTGAGGTGCTTTCCATAGATTCACCCTGCTGAAGGCAGCCCTCATGTTTGCCTCAGAGACTGAAATCACAGAGTCTTCAGAAGCTGTGGGAGTTCGTGAAGGTACCTCAATGTTTTGATGGTCAAGGTGAACATAAAAGGCATTGAGCTGGCCTGGGATTGAAACATTGTTGTCACCTATGCTGCTGGGTTTCACTCTGTACGAGGTGATAGCATTCAAGCCCTGCCACAGCTGTTGAACATCCTTCAGTGATTCAAGTGTGGTCCAGAATTATCACTTCACCCATCAGATGGCTTTCCAGAGATTGTACCTGGACCTCTTGCATTTTGCTTCATTGCCAAACCTGAATGCCACTATTCTAACCCTTAGCAGATTGCAGACCTCATGGTTCACCTAGGGCTTCTGGTTGGGAAAGACTTGGAATGATTTTGTGGGAACACACTCGCCTGCAACCATTTTTATAAAGTCCAAAACAACTGTAGTGTATTCATTCAGGTCCTCTGATTAGTCCTTGAACGTGGCCCAGTCCACCAACTCGAAGCAGTCCCATAGCCACTTCTCTGCCTCCAGTAACCATCCCTTTGTTGTCCTTATCTCTGGAGTCTCACTCTTTAGCTTCTGACTGTATGCAGGTAGAAGGAAGACAGACAAATGATCAGATTTCCCAAAACGCAGTCTATGCAAGGATCGATAGGCATTCCAAATTGTAGTATAACAGTGACCGAGGTTGTTGGGATCCCTCATGCTGCAAGTGATATGTTGATGATAACTGGGCAGAGATTTCTCCAAACCAGCTTGACTGAAGTCAATGATTTGAAAGGCATTGGGGAAGGCTGTTTCTTGATTGCTGATGGTGCACTCAGTACCTCAAATCTCTTCTTAACATTGGCCTTTGACATCAGATACATTGGGGAAAATTAAGAAACTCTTAGATAGGCAGATGGATATTAGAAAAATGGAAAGTTATGTTAGAGGGGAGGGTTAGCTTGATCTTGGAGTAGATTAAAAAGATGACACAACATCATGGGCTGGTCTTTGTGCTACGTCCTCAGAACTGGTGTAACCTCAGCAGTTTGAATGGACAATGAAAATAGAACAGTGTGCACCATCTGGCCCATGACGTTGTGCCAGTCTTAATGTCAGTCTTCACTAAAATACTTTCTCCTGTGTATCATTGATATCCCTCCAGTCCCTTCATATTCATGTATACCTAAAACAGTAAACTGCCTGCTTCCACTATGATCCATGGTAACTCTTTATAAGGCCCTGGTGAAGCTGCATTTGGAGTATTGTGAGCAGTTTTGGGCGCCTTATCTAAGAAAGGATGTGCTTACTTGAAAAGGGTTCAAAGGAGGTTCATGAAAATGATTCCGGGATTGAAAGGCTTCTTATATGAGGAGTCACTGACGTCTCTGAGCCTGTACTCAGGAATTCAGTAGAATGAGGGGTGATCTCACTGAAACCTATTGAATGTTGAAAAACCTTTATAGAGTGGATGTGGAGAGGCTGTTTCCTATGGTGGGGAAGTCTAGGACCAGAGGACATAGCCTCAGAATACAGGGACATCCTTTTAGAGCAGAGATGAGGAAGAATATCTTTAGTTAGAGAGTGGTGAATGTGTGGAATTCATTAGCACAGGCGGCTGTGGAGGCCAAGTCATTGGGTTTATTTAAGGCAGAGATTGATAGATTCTTGATTGGTCAAGGCATGAAGGGATATGGGGAGAAGGCAGGAGATTGGGGCTGAGAGGGAAATGGATCAGCAATGATGAAATGGTGGGGCAGATTTGATGGGCCAAATGGCCTATTTCTGTTCCTATATGGTATGGTCTGATGGTCTAACTTATTCCAGGCACCTACCACTCTTTGAATAGAAAATAAATAGGACCTCACATCAATTTAAACTTCCCTTCTGTAACTTTAAAAGCATATCACCTGGTGTTTGATGTTTCTACCCTGGAGAAAAGATTCTGACTGCCTTCGCTATCTAGGCCTCTTGTCATTTTAGAAACCTCTATCAGGTCTCCCCTCAGTCTCTAACGCTCAGAGAAAACAGCCCTAGTTTGTGCAACATCTTCTCATACATCTAATGCAGGCAACCTCCTAGTGAACCTCTTGTGCACCGTCTGCAAAGGCTTTGCATACTTCCTATGATGAGGTAACTAGACCAAACACAATATTCAAACCCGAGAGATCTGCAGATGCTGGAAATCCAAGCAACACACACAAACTGCTGGAGGGACTCAGCAGGCCAGGCAGCATCTATAGAAGTGAATAAAAAAATATCCCAAATGTGGCCCACCCAACGTTTTACTGGATATCTCTTTTTATGTCATAAGAGAATGAATTTGTAAGAATATTTACACCTTAAACATAACCCTCCCATCCATTTTCCTATCCAATTTCCACATAAGTATTGAAATCAAACCCGCATTCACCACTTGCCCGTTTCACACTCTCGCCCTACCCTGAGAGAAGAAATTCCGCCTCATGTTCTCCTTAAGCATTTCACCTGTCACCCTCAACCCATGACCTCTAGCTCTAGCCTCAATTCACCCAAACTCAGTGGAAAAAAACCTGTAAGCATTTAACCTATCTATACCCCTCATAATTTTCTATACCTCTATCAAATCTCACCACATTCTCCTATGCTCCAGGGAATAAAGTCCTAACCTATTCAACCTTTCCTATAATTTTAGTCTTTCAATCTTATTGATATCTTTCCTCTAGGTAGGTGACCAGAATTGAACACAATACTCCAAATTGCCTCACCAACTCCTAATGCAACTTCAAGATAACATTCCATTTCCAGTTGTCTATAGTTTGATTTATGAAGGCCAATGTGCCAATAGCTCTGTTTATGGCCCTATCTACTGTACCCGTGACGCCAAACTATTGATGATTTGTGTCTCCATTGAAATATATAGCAAACACAGAAAACTGCCGGTATCTTAGTGGGTGTTTGATTTGGACCATAAAACAAGGAAGCAGAGTTAGGGCTTTTGACCCATCAAGTCTACTCCATCATTCCATCATGGCTGATTTATTATCCCTTTTGTTCCTTGCATGTCAAATTTCAGTTCTCTGTAGATCTCTGCAGTGTAGCTTCAATATCTGATATTGGTAATTAATTCTTTTCTCAGCCTGTGCAAACAATGCAGTCTTCTTCTCAGACGGGACAGTATCCAGCCGCTTCTTATCCTTCCCAGCACCTACTGCCTGTTTCGCCCACGCAGCAGTTTCCTGTGGTACATCAAAACATTTATTTCTGGTTTCTATGTATTAACTCTAATATTTGCAATGTGTGTATAAATGTAATAAGTTTGTTTATGTGCTTCACTTTCAGGGTGACTATTAAGACATAAGACCAAAAGGCACAGGAGCAGAATTAGGCCATTTGGCCCATCGAGTCTGCTCTGACATTCCAACATGGCTGATTTATTATCCCTCTCAATCCTATTCTCCTGACCTCTCCCCTAACCTTTGAAATCCTGACTAATCAAGAATCAATCAATCTCTGCTTTAAATATACCCAAATGACTTGGTCTCCCCATTTTCCCGCGGCAATGAACTTCAAGGAATCACTACCCTCTGGATGAAGAAATTCCTCCTCATCTCCGTTCTAAATGAATGTCCCTCTACTCTGAGGCTATGCTTTCCATTTTGGGAAACATCCTCTCCACATCCTCTCTATCTAAGCTTTCCAATGTTCGATAGGTTCCAATGAGACTCCCACCCCCACCCCACCTCATTCTTCTTAACTCCAGTAAGTACAGGCCCGGAGCCATCAAATGCTCCTCAAACATTAACTCTTTCTTTCCTGGAGTCATCCTCATGAACCACTTCTGGATTCCTCTCCAGTACCAGCATGTCTTTTCTTCGATAAGGAGCCCAAATCTGCTCACAATCCTCCAAATGCAGTCTGACTCTTGACTATATTAACCATAGTTGATAATTCGTGTTTGACATTATATCTATATCACTTGCCAAAATATTTGTGAGAAAGTGTGAAAACTAAATCAGAAAAGTAATAATAATTATAGACAGAATCAAACAAGAGAAAATCTGCAGATGCTGGAAATCCAGAACAACACACACAAGACGCTGGAGGAACTCAGCAGGCCAGGCAGCATCTATGGAAGAGAGTAAACAGTTGGCGTTTCAGGCTGAAACCCTTCGGCAGGACCTACTTGAAGGGTCTTGGCTCAAAACATCGACTGTACTCTGCCTGCAGAGTTCCTCCAGCATTTTGTGTGTTGTAGACAGAAGCAAGTTGATTTACACTGATGAATTTTCATATTGATAAATAATATATTGTGAATGAAAAAAAACAATAAATTTGAAAGTCTTAGCCAAGAGATTCTGCAGGTGCTGGAAAACCAGAGGAGCAAATACAAGGCCCTGGAGAAATTCAGGAGGTCAGGCAGCATCTATGGAGATGAACAAACAGTCATTGTTTTGGAAGTCTTATTATTAAACAGATGTATGTTACCAGACCCTCAAAACACACATGAAAACTGTTTCTAAGGGTTAATTAACTTATAACTATCCAAGAAAATGACATTATTTAATTTTTGAATGCTCAATAAAAGAAAAACCACCAAAATTTTAAAGAATAAGTGGAGGAAGGAACAGGCTATCTGACTTCCTCTTGTCTGTTTAACGTTACTATCAAGACCTAGCTTGCTTTGGAGATGGTGCAGAGGAGGTTCACCACAATGCTGCCTGAATTAGAGGACTTGTGCTATAACGAGAGGTTGGACAAACTTGGCTTGTTTCTCTGGAGTGGTGAAGGCTGAGAGAGGATCTAATAGAGGTTTGTAAGATTATGAGAGGCATTGATAAATGAGACAGATGGTACCTTTTTGCCTAGGTTTGAAATGTCTGATATTAGAATGCATGCACTTAAGGTGAGAGGAGGTTATTGCAAAGGAGATGTGAGGGGCAATTTTACTTACACAGATAGTGCTGGGTGCATGGGGTGGTAGCAGATGCAGATAAACTAGGGACTTGTAAGACACATAAGAATAGACATATTTATGTGAGGAAATGGAAGGATATGGACAATGTGTAGGCAGAGGGAATTAGTCTGATTGGCTATTTGATTACTAATTTAATTGGTTTGGCACAACACTGTGAGCTGAATGGCCTGTTCCCATGCTGTAATGTTCTCTGTTCTATAAGATACTTATACCATCTGCACAATTTTTAAAAAGTTTTTGGTCCTCTTTGAGCTGGTCAATAGGAGCTGAGCCAGTGCTTGTTAGTTATGGTTGGCTTCAGTGTTCCTGTGTTAGAGAGGAACAAATGCAGTAGCGCTTCTTCTTATCTTCCAGGTCAGAGAGCAGCACAGTATAAAAAAAGGCCCTTTGGTCCATCCAATCCATGCAAACCCATTATTCTGCCTAGTCCCATTGACCCACACCCCTCCCATTGATTTATTTATCCAAACGTCTCTTAAACAGTGTATTCAAACCCACATCCACCACTTCTCCTGGCAGCTCATCCCACACTCTCACCACTGTCTGAGTGAAGAAGATCCCCCTCAGGTTCAGCTTAAATATTTCACCTTTCACTCTAAGCCTATAACCCTTGGGTCTAATCTCACCCACCCTCAAGGGAGAGAGCCGGCTTGTATTTACCCTGTCTATACCTCTCATCATTTTGTATACTTCTATCAAATCTCCCCTCATTCTCTTACGCTCCTGGATATAAAGTCCTAAGCTATCCAATATTTCCGCTAAACTCAGGTCGTGACAACGTCCTTGTAAATTTTCTCTACTTTTACTTGCAGTATTGTGTTCAGTTCATAGAAACATAGAAACATAAAAAAATAGGTGCAGGAGTAGGCCATTCGGCTCTTCGAGCCTGCACCGCCATTCAGTATGATCATGGCTGATCATCCAACTCAGAACCCTGCACCTGCTTTCTCTCCATACCCCCTGATCCCTTTAGCCACAAAGGCCATATCTAACTTCCTCTTAAATATAGCCAATGAACCGACCTCAACTGTTTCCTGTGGCAGAGAATTCCACAGATTCACCACTCTCTGTGTGAAGAAGTTTTTCCTCATCTCGGTCCTAAAAGGCTTCCCCTTTATCCTTAAACTGTGACCCCTCGTTCTGGACTTCCCCAACATCGGAAACAATCTTCCTGCATCTAGCCTGTCCAATCCCTTTAGAATTTTATACGTTTCAATAAGATCCCCTTTCAATCTTCTAAATTCCAGTGAGTATAAGCCTAGTCGATCCAGTCTTTCTTCATATGAAAGTCCTGCCATCCCAGGAATCAATCTGGTGAACCTTCTTTGTACTCCCTCTATGGCAAGAATGTCTTTCCTCAGATTAGGGGACCAAAACTGCACACAATACTCTAGGTGCAGTCTCACCAAGGCCTTGTACAACTGTAGTAGAGCCTCCCTGTTCCTGTACTCAAATCCTTTTGCTATGAATGCCAACATACCATTTGCCTTTTTCACCGCCTGCTGTACCTGCATGCCCACCTTCAATGACTGGTGTACAATGACATCCAGGTCTCGTTGCATCTCCCCTTTTCCTAATCGGCCACCATTCAGATAATAATCTGTTTTCCTGTTCTTGCAACCAAAGTGGATAACCTCACATTTATCCAGATTAAATTGCATCTGCCATGAACTTGCCCACTCACCTAACCTATCCAAGTCACCCTGCATCCTCTTAGCATCCTCCTCACAGCTAACACTGCCGCCCAGCTTCGTGTCATCTGCAAACTTGGAGGTCAAAAGTTCAGGTCACCTCATTATAGGAAGGAAATGGAAACTCTGAAGAGAGTGCAGTGGAGATTCTGCCTGGACTGGAGGCCATGTCTTATGGTTGAGCAAGCTAGGTCCTTTCTGCCTGAAGCAAATGAGGAGGAGATAGAGGTGTATAAGCTGATATGAGGTATAGATTAAGTGAACAGCCAGACGTTCTCCCAGGGCGGAAATGGCTAATGCAAGGGGCATAATTTCCAGGTGATTGGAGAAAAGTATAAGGGGATGTCAGAGGTAAGTTTATTACACAGAGAGTAGTAGGTGTGTAGAACGCCCTTCCAGGGGTGGTGATAGAGGCAGATACATTAGAGGCATTTAGAATTTAGAGACTCTTAAATCGGCACATGAATGATAGAACAATGGAGAGCTATGTAGGAGGGAAGAGTTAGATTAATCTTACCTTTTGGGAAACATTGTGTGTTTAAGAGCCTGTACTGCACTATATTTTATTGAGGTATAGCACAGAATCAGCCCTTCGAACCATGCTGCCCAGCAAACCCTGATTTAATCTGAGCCTAATCACGGGACAATTTACAATGACCAATTAACCTACCTACCGGTTCATTATTTGGACTGTGGGAAGAATCCGGAGCACCCGGAAGAAAGCCACGCAGTCACAGGAAGAACATACAAATTCCTTACAGGTAGTGGTGGGAATTGAACCCGGGTCACCTGTACTGTAAAGCGTTGTGCTAACCACTACACTACTGGACGCCCTATAATCTATGTTCCAGATTAATCCAGTAATTCATGATAGAATGTGAGTTTTGTTTATCCATTGATATTGGGTTACAACCCAATTTGCTAAAAAGGTTACTTCTAAATTCAAAACTTCCTTTTTTGTTCACGGTTTGTGACCATGGAATGTAACCAAGCACAGCATAAATTCCTATGGACAGATTAGCACACACAAAATGCTGGAGGAACTCAGCAAGTCAGGCGGCATCTATGGAGAAGATTAACAGTCGACAATTTGAACCGAGACCCTTCAAACATCAACTGTTTATTCCTCTCCATTGATGCTGCCTGACCTTGTGAGTTCCTCCAGCATTTTGTGTATGTATGTGTTGTTTTGGATTTCCAGCACTTGCAGAATCTCTTGTGTTTATAAAGTCAGCAGTGTTTTTCTCTAATGTTAATACTCTTGGAGGAATCCTTCAGCAGACTGTACTCATTATTATTTGATGACTTCATCACAGCGAGAAGATTTGGCCTCCCAGTTTAACCAGATGAGTTTAAGCAGGCAGTCGTCGGGGGATACCGCTGAGCCGCCATCTGGTTCTGTCTACCCGCCACCCATTTTGCCTCAGGCACCCCAGCAAGCTAACTACGTCATGGCGTCACCAAGTCAGCTGACCCCAGGTAGTTTTACTGGATCTGGACAGCCCATGTCCCAGCAAGTGCTGCAGCCACCACAAGGATTTATACAGCAACCGTCTGCCCAGGTATGAGATATGTAACCGGCATAAGCCCCAGCTCTGCCTTCTTTTTGGTTATGTGCAACAGTCCATGTTCCATCCTGATGAAGATTCTCAGCCCAAAATACCGACTGTTTATTCCCCTCCATAGATGCTACCTGACCTGCTGAGTTCCGCCAGCATTTTGTGTGGGTATCAGATAAGTGTAGCCTAGTTAAGCATTGGGAGTTATGGACTAAATCTCAAATAAAAGTGCATGACTGCATGCATCGTATCTGATACACTATAGCATAGCAGTTACCTGCACTTACAGTGCCAGTGATCACCGAATGGGGTTCAATTCGCTCTGCTGTCCATAAGGAGTCTGTATGTTCTCCCCATGATCGTGTAGGTTTCCTCCGGATGCTGTGGTTTCCTCACACGTTCAGAAGGCATTGCTCCTTGAAGGTGTCCTGGATACCGTGGAGGCTAGTGCTCATGATGGAGCTGACTAAGTTTACAACTCTCTGCTGCTTATTTGGATCCTGCGCAGTAGCCACCATACCAAACAGTCCCCCTCCAATTCCGGTGCAAACCATCTCTTCTGTACAGGCCCCACCTTCCCTGGAGCAGAGCCCAATGATCTAAAACTCCCTCCTACACCAACTCTGCAGCCACGTGTAAAGTCGTATTTACTTCCTAGTTCTAACCACACTAGCAGCTGGCACAGTAGCAATCCTAAGAACACAACTCTGGAGATCCTGCCCTTTAACTTAGCACCTAACTCCCTGAACTCACTTTGCAGAACCTTGTCATTCTTCCTACTTATATCACTGGTGCCTACATGGACCACAACTTCTGGCTACTCAGCCTCCCACTTAAACATGCTGAGGACCTTAGTACCTGGGAGGAAATATACCATCTGGGAATCTTGTTCTCATCCACAGAACCTCCTTTGTGTTTCCCTGAAGCCTCAAAGATTTAAAGCCTCAAACTCCCCACATTAACACTGCCTACACCAACAACGGCCATTCCAACAAAGGGCACTCTGCTTGCACTGCCTTATTTTAATTTGTTTTTGCCGATCAATCCCGATCACTAATTGGTCACTACTCATAAACCATTTTGCCTTGACTTAAAGGGGACTTGCCAATCTTCCAACAAAACCAGATCTCTATGGAATTAACTTGCCTCCATCCCCATCCTCACCCAATAATCACTTGATTTTCTTTGTGGACAAGGCATGAAGGTGAAGCTCTTTAACTTTGCATGGTGGTTGTCCATCGTGTCCAACGATGATGTGCAGGAGAGTATTTAAAGTGGGAATGCTGTTGCACTGGGGCAGTTCCACCCGCTTGAACTCAGAAGTCTGGGTCCAGTGGTACGAACAGGCGTCACAAACTGGGGTCTTCCTTGGTTGCAGTGGGTAACCATGACACCTTCCATGCCTCGTAGTGCCCTTCGCTCTCCATGGAGTGTTACTGTACCATCTACCTGGCCGTTGGATCTCACTGTAGATCTCATCTGCCCAGTCCATTGGAGCTGACTTGCAATACTAGGACTGGCATGTCCCTGTCTCACAAGAGTATGAGACCTGCTGGCTGCCTTCACCTGGTTTAGCCTGCCTGTCGATGTGGTGTACCAGGGTATGGACGCTATTGCATACAAACAGCTACTTGGTGCCATAGGTGAGAGCTGAGTGTCTGGTGGGGACCAAATATGAGTAAGCTGCCCCAGAATGAGCACAAAAAGTCCCCTCACCAAAGGTGCTTCCCCTCCCTGTACACTAGCAGGTGGTAAGAGTGGGCTCCCTCACCTCCATCCCTCTGACTCTCAACACAGGTGCCCCTCATGGCTGTGTACTGAGTCCCCTCTTTTACTCCTGAATACCCATGACTGTGTCGCCACCCACAGCTCTAATCTGATAATTAAATTTGCAGATGACACTACATTGATTGGCGTAATTTCAAACAATAACAAGGTGGCCTACAGGAAAGAAGTCATCTCTCTGACGCCGTGTTGTCAAGAAAACAACCTCTCTCTCGATGTCACAAGAACAATGGAACTAGTTGTGGATTACAGGAGGAACGGAGATGAGCTAACCGCTATTGACGTCAATGGATCTGGGGTTGAGAGGGTGAACAGCTTTAAGTTCCTCGGCATCCACATCACCGAGGACCTCACATGGTCTGTACACACCAGATGTGGTGAAAAAGGCACAAGAACACCTCTTTCACCTCAGGCAGTCGAGGAAGTTTGGTATTGGCCCCCAAATCCTAAGTTCTACGGGGGCACAATTGAGAGCATCCTGACTGGCTGCATCACTGCCTAGTATGGAAATTGTACTTCCCTTAATTGCAGGATTCTGCAGAGTGGTGCATCTGTAGTTGTGAACTTCCCATGATTCAGGACATTTACAAAGACAGGTGTGATAAAAGGGCCTGAAGGGAATGGAGTCACCCCTACCACAATCTATTCCAGCTGCTACCATCCGGGAAACAGTACCACAACATAAAAGCCAGGACCAACAGGCTCTGGGACAGCTTCTTCCACCAGACCATCAGACTGATTAACTCACACTGATCGGAATGCATTTCTATGTTACATTGACTGTTCTATTTATTATAAATTACTATGATTGCACATTGCACATTTAGACAGAGATGTAACGTAAAGATTTTTACTCATGTTTGTGAAGAATGTAAGAAAATTCAAATCAATTCAATTCACTCCAGCCACCCCATGTTTTGATGTGCATCTGACAAATAAAGCTAAACTTTTGAATAAATTGCTTAAAGACTGCAAGTGACAGGTTCTGTGTGAATCTCTTTCAGATGCCGGTGTATTACTGCCCTTCTGGCCAGTACACTACCTCAGCAACCCAACAGTTCAGGCCTGTCGCTACGGTTCAATACAACGCAGCGCGAAGCCAGCAGATGCCACAGACCACACAACCATCAGGTACCCCATTTCAGCAGTGTTGTTTCTCATTCCTCCGAGTGAGCCTTGTCATTTTCGCCTTGTGTTTCTGCTTTATCTTGAGTAGGGTTCATTTAGAATCAGAATCAGTTTCTAACCTCAGCAGTTCAAGAACTGCTTCTTCCCTTCTGCCGTCAGATTTCTGAATGGACATGAACACCTCCTCACTATTTGTTTTTCTATTTGCACTACTTATTTTTATTTAATTTTTGTAATTTACTGTTTTATTATTTGTATTGCATTGTACTGCTGCCACAGAACAACAAATTTCACGACATATGCCGGTGATATTAAACCTGATTCTGCTGTTTATTATCCCCAGTGTATGTCACAAAATATGTTGTTTTGTGTCAGCAGTAGATTGAAATACATAATAATAAAAACTATAAATTACAATAAGAAATATATACAAAATCTTAAATTAAATATATAATGCAAAAAGAGAGCAAAAAAAGAGGAAAAATATAATGAGTTAGTATTCATGGGATCATTGTTCATTCAGAAATCTGATGGTGGAGGGGAAGAAGCTGTTTCTAACACATTGAGTTTGTATTTTCAAGCTCCTGTACCTCCTCCTTGACGGTGGCAATAAGAAGAGAGCATGTCCTGGGTGATGGGGCTCCTGGATGACAGATGCTGCCTTTTTAAGTCATCACCTTTTGAGTATGTCCTCAATACTGGGGAGGCTAGTGCCCGTGAGGAAGCTGGCTGAGTTTGCAACTGTCTGCAGCTTTTTCCGATCCTGTGCAGTGGCCCCTCCACACCAGATGGTGATGGAACTAAAGATGCATAGATTGAAAGTACATTTATTATCAAAGATCGTGTGCAGTATACAACCCTGGAATCTGTCTTCCCCACAGTCAGACACGAACAAAGAAGAACCATGGAAGCAACACGTTCAAAGAAAAATATCGAACACCAAACCCCCCTAAACCCCACACACAAACAGCAGCAAAAAAATGAGCAAAAACACAGAATATAAAACACAAAAACAAAAGGCGTTTTTCAGTTCAGTGTTCATTATCTGCAGGCAGCCCCGATTCAATACTCACCCCGAAAGCAGTAACAATAAAGAGTTGACCAGAACTAGAACACTGAGTCCAAATCTACAGTCCACCTCTGTGGCACCAACTGCCAACAGCATCAAGGGAGAGAGAGATTGCTTGAGCTCAAGGACCCACCCCCCCTGCCCCCCAGGAGCAGCAAGTGAGAAGGAGCAAGAGACCACCCACACACAGCCACCTCCTCTGGTAGCAGCGAACAAGTGGCTGCAAGACAGCGCTAAACGCTTTTCAGTTTTCAGTCAGAATGCTCTCCGCGGTATATCTGCAGAAAACTCGCCGCAGTCTTTGGTGACGTCTCCTCAAACACCAGATGAAATTTAACCGCTGTCTTGCCTTCTTTGTAATTGCATCGATATGTTGGGCCCAGGATAGATCTTCAGAGATGTTGACACCAAGGAACTTGAAATACTCAGAATGAGGGACAAAGGAAGAAAAGCTATACCTCGTGCCCAATCAAGCTAACATGGGGGGAGGGCATAATTTTAATGTGATTGGAGGAAAGTATGGGGGGGACGTCAAAGGTAATTTTTTGACACCGAGTGGTGGGTGCTTGAATACACCACCAGGGACGGTGGTGAGATACATTAGGTACGTTTAAAAGATCCTTAGATAGGCACAAGGATGTAAGAAAAAGTTACAGTTTTGCTCTGTGTAGAAGGGAAGGTTTAGAGTAATTTCAGAGCAAGTTAAAAAATCAGCACATCGTGGGCCGAAGGACCTGTACTGAGCTGTGCTGAGTGTCCTGTGAATCCCATCTGCCGTTGCTCTGTCCAATTTACCAATAGTTCATTATCTATGTTATGTTTTGCAACTTCAAAACATAAAACTAATCAAAATACATAACACGGTGCCAGGAAAAAGGTGTCTAACTTTGTTTTGTTAAGTGAGGTGCATACATATAACGTGGTGTCATGATGGCATACTTTCACATATAACACTCAAATATTACTGAAATATTAAATACACAGCACTCCTCCCTGCTTAGCTATAAACTCCAAATCACTATAGAATGCATCTCATGTACTATCTAGACATCCACAGCACAGTAATTTTAAATTGTCCCATTCAAGCTTAAAGATTCAATTGCTATGGAGACTTGCTCAGTTTTGTGGGATAACGTCTTTCCTGATAAGGGGGAATCGCTCTACTTGGCAGGTGAGGCTTGGGGCTGTGAAACAATCTCAGGTTCGAGGACTTGTTAAACAATCTCAGGTTCTGGGGCTTCCTCCATGATGGCTGTAGGAGTTGATTCTGGGGCTGCAAGAAGTGGTTCTGACAGCTCTGCCGACCTTTCTTCTCCAACAAATAACTCTGCTCTTCTTAACTGAGTGATGTGTCATCTCCAGATGATATCAGACACAGTCTCTGCTGTGTAGGTGAGTGGTCCAATTCTGTCCTTAATCTTTCCAAGTGCCCACTTTTGATGACCTCTGTAGTCCCTCTCCAAGACTGCTTGTCCAGGAGTGAAACTTTGAACCTTCTTGTTTGAGGAGCCTTCAGTTTGTCTCCGCTGTTTGTCCTGCGTACTCCTTCTGAGACTGGGTTTGAGGAGATCCTAGCGTGAAGGCAGGGGACAAGCCAGGAACAGTATAGCTGGTTGTGGAGTGTTCTGCATTAGGATACGCAAGGTGGAAATCAGCAAGATTCTGTCTCATTGTAGTGTGTTCTGCTGACATTGCTCATTGTCAAGCCATTTGTAGCTGGGTAGTATGGGGCAGATGTAATAAGTTTTATTCCAGTCAATTTCAGGAACGACTGAAACTGTTCCACAACAAACTGTGGTCCATTGTCACTGACTAAGTGTTCTGGAACCCCAGTCTTTGAGACGAGGCTTCTCAACCCACCCACAGTGTGTGTAGGCGCTAATAAAGCTATTGGGAACACTTCTGGACACTTTGTAGCTGCATCCACTGCCACCAGAAATGTGTCCCCATGAATGGGCCTGTAAAATCCACATGAATCCTCTGCCAGGCAATGCAAAGGCCTAATAGAGTGGATATGGAGAGGATGTTTCCTATGGTTGATGGAGAGTATAACACCAGTGGACACAGCCTGAGAATATTGGGGCATCCTCCTAGAACGGATATGAGGAGAAATTTCTTTAGCTAGAGAGTTGTGAATCTATGGAATTCTTTGCCACAGGCAGCTATGGAGGTCAAGTCTTTATGTATATTTAAGGCAGAGGTTGATAGGTTCTTGGTTGATCAGTGCACAAAGGGATATGGGGAGAAGGCAGGAGATTGGGGCTGTGAGGAAAATTGGATCAGCCATCATGAAACGCTGGAGCAGACTCAATGGACTCGATCCGCAATCGGCTGATCTCTCCCAGATTTTTGTTTTGACCATGCCTAGATGACCAGCACATTGCTCCTCCAACACTTTACCTCTTAGCTTGGATTGTAGAACAACTCTCAGTCTCCACATAAGGCAACTCCATCAAGAGCAATTTCATCCTGGCGCTGGTAAAAGTGGGGAAACTAGAGTTTCCTATGAACATTCCAACTATTTTGGATGCCATGTAATCCTGAGACAGTATGGGGTCTTTTCTGCTTTCCCTTGGGATCGTTCCTGGCATAGAAGAGAGACTTCCGATTTGCATTAGGGAGAATACGTCAAAAGGAGTGTCTCTTTTTACAAATTTTTCAGGTATTTCCTTTCCCAAAGGTAAACAGGACAATCCATCAGCAGTTCTATGATTAGTCATCTTCCTGAATTCAACAATGAATACTCGTGGTTGATGATTAGTAATGAGGGTAAACCCTCTGCCATGTAAGTACTGATTGAAACATTTCACACCCCAAACCAGACTCAAGGCCTCTCTGTCAATCTGTGCATAACTTTTCTCTGCAGTGGTAAGGGAATGTAATACAAAGGCTATGGGGTGTTAATTTCCATCAGTCATAGCACGTAAGACTGCACCTATAGAATAAGACGAACAGTCACAAGCAAGTTTCACTGGACAATGCGGATCATAATGTGTGAGTACAGTGTTTGATGCCAACCATTTCCTATACATTTTTGAAAGCCACCTTACACTGCTTTGTCATTGTCATTCCTTCTTGCTGTAGTAATGAGTTCAAAGAATGGAGCATGTAGCCAAGCTTGGCAGAACCTATTGCAATAAGTAACAAATCCTGAAACGGACTGCAACGGTGACACATTCTTTGGGCCTGGCCATCCACCACTGCTTGAATTTTCTCAGCACACTTGTGTAATCCTTGTGTGTCAATAGTGCGACCACAGAAAGTGAAGTTTGTTTTAAATAATTCACACTGGTTGCATTCTGCTCTGAGCCCATAATCTTCTAATCTTTTTAACACAGTCCTGAGATTTTGGAGATGTTCCTTGTCATCCTCAGAGGTAACAATGATGTCATCCAGGGCAGCCTTACAGCACCTGGTGCACAGATTTCTGTCAGAGTGCAAATGAAGATGCTACTCCAAAAATAAACCTGTTATAAAGATAGAGCCCTTTGTGATTGTTTATGATGAGAAATACTTTGGACTCTTCTTCCATCTCCATCTGTAGGTAGACTTCAGCTAAGTGTTATCCTCCAGAAAGGTTTCCAAAGATAACCTCTATCCTGGGAAAAGGATATTGATCTACTTTAAGTACTGGGTTGATGGTAACCCTTAGATCGCCACAGATTCCAATAGTCCCATTCTTCTTGGCTACTAGCACACTGACATTGTCCATGGGTTCCAATCAGCTTTGGAAAGAATTCCTTCAGCCTCCATGCGATCCAGCTCACTGGCTACCTTATCATGGATAGCATAAAGAACCGGATGGGCTTTACAAAACTTGGATGTGGTATTTTCATTTAACACTCTTTTATCCTTGGTATGTTTGAGTTTTCCAGTTGCCATCCTCAAAACACTGATGTGGCATCATCCAGTGCCTTTCTTAATCTGCTTTCAGTTGACTCTGTTACAGAGAATGTGCTTGCAAATGGTTGGTGGATCTCCAGTCAAGTTGTAGTTGTCTCAGCCAACTGTGACACAATATTGCAGGCCCTCCTGTTTTTACCACGTACAATCCCAATGTGACCTGCTGGTTGTTGTACTTCATGGTTAAAAAGGTCAATCCCACGGGAGTTATCTTTTCTCCAGTACGGATTTTTAGCAGGCTTCAGTTCTGTATCTTTGAAAAGCTGTTCCAATTCATTTTATGGAATGACTGAAACAGCCGAGCCAGTGTCCAGTTGAATTTTAATTAATTTACCGTTCACTTCTGGTGTAAGTCATATTGCTTGTCTCTTGTTAATTTCACATTGTAAATCTTAATGCTATTCAGTCCAGTGTCATTCTCATCATTATCAGATTTTTCATCAACTGCATGCAGATTAGTGCTCTTTTTGAAACTGCAACTTGACTTTTTATCTTTTTATCTTCCCTGTGCAGTCCATTTATTTTTGTCTGCCTGAAATGCTCTTTGTATGTGTCCTACTTTGTTGCATTTTCGGCACGTTTTGCATTTAACGCTGCATTGATCTGGTGTATGTGAGCCGCTGTCTCAATGGTAACACAATTTGTTCAACCAGAGTTGTTTCTGTTTAGATGTTGCAATTTTGTTCATGCTCACTTCCAATTCTGACTGCAACTCAGTTTCGTCTCTGGCTGCTGTTTCCATTGATACAGCGATTTCAACTGCTCTTTGAAATTCAGTTAGGAACTGTTTTTGAATGCTTTCTTGTAAGATTCCACAAACTAAATGATCTCTCAATGCATCATTAAGCCCATCACTGAACTGACAATGCTCTGATAATCTCTTCAATTCAGCAATATAAGCTGAAATGGACTCCCTTTCCTTTTGATTACATTATGAAAGCTAAAGCATTTTGCAATCAGCAATAGTTTTATTTCTAAATGTTCCTGCATTACCTTTACAATATTAGCAAAGTTCATGTTGGCTGGTTTGGTTAGAGCAGTCAAACATGGAACATAGAACATCTACAGCACATTACAGTCCCTTCAGCCCACAATGTTGTGCTGATCATGTAACCTACTCTAGAAACTGCCTAGAATTACCCTACTGCATAACCCTCTATTTTTGAAGCTCTATGTCTATCTAAGAGTCTTTGAAAGGATCCTATTGTATCCACCGCCACCACTGTCGCCAGTGTGCATTCCACGCACCCACCACGCTCTGTGTGGAAAATTTAACCCTGACATCTCCTCTGTACCTACTTCCAAGCACCTTAAAACTATGCCCTCTCGTGTTAGCCATTTCAGCCCTGGGAAAAAGCCTCTGACTATCCACACGATCAATGCCTCTCAACATCTTATACACCTCAATCAGGTCTCCTCTCATCCTCCAAGGAGAAAAGGTCAAGTTCACTCAACCTACTTTCATCAGGTACGCTCTCCAATCCAGGAAACATCCTTGTAAATCTCCTTTTCACTCTTTCTATAGTATCCACATCCTTCCTGTAGTGAGGTGACCATAACTGAACACAGTACTCCAAGTGGGGTCTAACTAAGGTCTTGTATAGCTGTAACATTACCTCATGGCTCTTGAACTTAATCCCATGGTTGATGAATACCAGCAAACCATACACTTTCTTAACAACACTGTGCAGCAGCTTTGAGTGTCCAACGGACACAAACCCCAAGATCTCTCTTATCTGGTTTGAACTCCATCTGCCACTTCTCAGCACAGTTCTACGTCCTATTGATGTCTCGCTGTAACCTCTGACAACCTTCCAGACTATCCACAGCACCCAATATCTTCGTCATTAGCAAACCTACTAACCCACCCTCTACTTCTTCATCCAGGTCATTTATAAAAATCACAAAGAGGAGGGGTCCCAGAACAGATCCCTGCGGCACACCACTGGTCACCAACCTCCATGCAGAATATGAACCATCTACAACCACACTTTGCCTTCTGTGAGGAAGCCAATTCTGGATCCACAAAGCTAGGTCTCCTTGGATCCCATGCCTCATTACTTTCTGAATGAGCCTTGCATGAGGAACCTTATCAAATGCCTTGCTGAAATATATATGTACTACATCCACTGTTCTACCTTCATCAACGTGTTTTGTTACATCCTCAGAGAATTCAATCAGGCTCGTAAGGCACGACCTGCCTTTGACAAAACCATGCTGACTATCCCTAATCAGATTATGTCTCACCAAATGCTCATAAATCCTGCCTCTCAGGATCTTCTCCAACTACTTGCCCACCACTGGTCTACAATTTCCTGGGTTATCTCTACTCCCTTTTCTGAACGAGGGAACAACATTTGCAAATCTTCAATCTTCTCGTACTTCTCCTGTCCCTATTGATGATGTAAAGATCATCGCAAGAGGCTCAGCAATCTCCTCCCTTATTTCCCACAGTAGCCTGAGGTATATCGCACCCAGTCCCTGTGACCTACCTAACTTAATTCTTTACAAAAGCTCCAGCACATCCTCTTTCGTAATCTCTATATGTTCAATTGTTTGTGTCTGCTGTAAGTTATCCCCACAATTGCCAAGATCTTTTTCCCTGGTTAATACTGAAGCAAAGTATTCATTAAGTACCTCCACTACCTCCTCCGATTCCATGCACCCATAGCGCTGGAGAGGAATAGAAGCAGACAATTTGAGAAAACATTTATTTTGGGGTAGGGGGAAATAGGATGCTATTAGGCAGGAACTTGGGAACATAAATTGGGAGCAGATGTTCTTAGGGAAATGCATGGCAAAAATGTGTCAAATTTTCAGGGAATATTTGGATGGCGTTCTGCATAGGTATGTTCCATTGAGGCAGGGAAAGGATGGGAGGGTAAAAGAACCATAGTGTACAAAGGATGTGGAAAATCTAGTTAAGAAGAAATGAAAAGCTTATAAAATGTTGAGGAAACTAGGTACTGATAGAGTTCTAGAAAATTACAAGATTGTCAGGAGGGAGCTTAAGAATGAAATTAGGAGAGCTAGAAGGGGCCATGAGAAGTCCTTGGTGAGCAGGATTAAGGAAAACCCCAAGGCATTCTACAAGTATATGAAGCGCAAGATGATGAGCTGTGTGAGAATAGAACCAGTCCATTGGTTGCGACAGTGGAAACTTGTGCATAGACACATTTCAAACCATCTAGCTGGTGCATCTTTGCTCTATCTATCATCTGCTTATCCTTCCTCACAAACTCCCTACAAGCTGTAGGGAGTTGTGCGCCAACCACCCCATCCTCTGCCTCTTCGCTTCGGTTCTCACCCCCTTGCAAATCCAGTCTAAACCCTCACCAACAGCATTAGCAAACCACTAATCAAACTGTATGTCTTTCAACCCAATGTGCTGAGCAAAACTGGCACTCGCTTCCAGTAGGACAGCGGCACGCTTAGTCATAGCGGCTTCTGCGGGGTCAACTATAAGTGTTACTGTCTTTTTTAAATGTACTTTATACGATCACAAGACCCTGCCAGACATTAAAAACTTAAAGTACTGCAGGTCTACCCCATTAGTGAGTTACTTGATGGTGGAGAAACTGAAGGAGCTGGACTTGATGCAGACCGCAATGCTACCCGCGTCAGAAAGGCATTGGAGGAGTTGTTGCACAAAGGCAGTGTGCAGGGTGACAGTGAGTGATCATCTTAGTCACCATTCTTCTGACTGCAAGACCCTGTTGGACATTGTTAATGCAGAATGCAGTGTCCAATTCACTGATTATCGGCTGATAAGCACTAATCGGCAGGCACAGACAGTGGGGGAGCTGTGTGACATCAGTCATAGCAAGAACTAGGCCTCGAGCCTCAGTGTTGCTTGTTTACAGCTGCCCAGGAGAGCGGTGCCAGAGTTGGAGTGCTCCAACTGAAGGTGGTGTGGCACGGTGTTCAAGCCTGTGTTGCTGCTGCCCCTGTGCGTGCACAACAAAAGGCAAGCTATATTATGTTCGCCTGCAGACTTCTGCAATATTATGGACTCAGGGCCTTGGACTATATTATTTTGGCGACTGCATTTTACTGCTATCTATGTGCCTTGTGATGTGTGCGACTGTTGGTACTGTGTTTTGTACCTTGGCCCTGATGCAGACATCCCGCCCTGCAAAAACTCATTTCGGGGAGGTAGCACCATCAATTTGCGTGAGACTCCCGGAACTTCCAGGAGAGGTGGGATGTCTGCAATAGAGTAGCTCCTTAGCAGCTAGCCAGCTAGTTTAAATAACATTAGCTATGCTAATGAATGAATGACACCTGTTAAACTCACCTCAACATGTCTTTTACATTTTAACCCACCATGGGCAATTGAAAAGTCACTGTTGCAAACAGTGCAGCGAGCAACTAACAGTCAGTCTCTCTCTCTCTCTCTCTCTCTCTCTCTCGCTCTCTCTCTCTCTCTCTCTCTCTCTCTCTCTCTCTCTCTCTCTCTCTCTCTCTCTCTCGCTCTCATCAATTTCCAGGATATTGTATATAATTTGCGGGCATCAGGGAGCCACTAACAATACGCTGGAGACTCCCGGAACTTCCACGAGAGGTGCGATGTCTGCTGATGTAATACTGTTTCGTTCGGCTCTACTCATGGGTATCCATGTATGGTTGGATGACAATTAATCTTAACCTTGAACTTGCCTATTTCATTTGCTTCAAAATACAGATTAATTCACTCAGTATCCAATATCCAGTCATCTCTTGAGCAAATGAATGCATCTATCTTTCCAAATGTAGTCAGCTATTTCTGTTTTTATTTACAGTTTGACTCTTATCACCAGGTACTCTCCATTTATGAACCTATAAATTGATCCATTTTCTGACTTTTTTTAACTTGACTATCTTTGTCCCTTCCTGAAGAAGCATATACTGTGCATCAACAGGCAGGTAGTCATCTCGGGTTCATTTAAAACTTACCTCCTCATCTGTTAGCAAAAACACCAATGTTTGTGCCATCTGCAATTAATTATTTCCATTGTCTTTATTCATCCAATGTATATGACAAACAATTCATTTCCAGAATCATTCTCTTGAACCTCCTCTGGTCCCTCTCCAATGTCAGCGCATCTGCTGACAATACACAGTTGTGGTCTGACCAATGCCTTATAAAGCCTCAGTGCCACGGTAGTATAGCGGTTAACGCAATGCTATTACAGCTTGTGGCGTCAGAGCTCAGAGTTCAATTCCAACATCCTCTATAAACAAGTCTACACGTTCTTTCCCACATGCACGTGGGTTTCCTCTGGGTGCTCCGGTTTCCACCCACAGTCCAAAGACATTCCGATTAGTAGGTTAATTCATCATCGTAAATTGTCCTGTGATTAAGCTAGTGATAAAAAATCATTGGTGTGCTGGGTGATGCAGCTCAGTGGGTCAGAACGGCCTGTTCCACACTGCATCTCTAAACACAAATAAATAAAATAAGGACCTGTATTGTTCTGTAATGTTCTATGTTCTAAATCAAAGGCATAAATCATTTTCTGAACTTTAAACTTAGCATTTCTCACTGCCTTTTCCTCTTAGTAACATCTGTTTATACTGTATATGTGCAGTTTTGGTTATTTTACACTAATTTCTTGTTCAGGAATAATAAGAAATGCACCCCTCTCATTCTAATATTTTCATCTAATGAAAAGTCAGCTCATTTTCCCTCTCCATAGATGCTGCCATATCTCTTCTGTATTTGCAGATCTTTCCAGATTTTTATTGTTTTCAGATTTTTAGTTTTTAGTTTTTAAAATTGTTTTTAGTTTTCTAACTTTTCCAGATATTTATAGTTTTCAGATTTTTCCAGACTTTCATTGTTTTATTTCAGGTTTACAGCAGCTGCCGTACTTTCAGATTTTATTTCAGGTTTACAGCAGCTGCTGTACTTTGCTATCAGTTTTTTTATTGTGATGAAGACGTGTGAGGTGAACCTTCCATCTTCCCTTGCTGTTGGTCTTAATAGAGCACACAAACATAAAGAGGAAGATCTGTCAAAATTTCGTTATTTATTTCAGCTTTACAACATTGGGTTTCATTACAGGTGTAGGATTTGGGAAGGTGGAAAAATAACCTTATTCTAAACAGGTAAGGATCTAAAATGCAATATCAAGATTTATTTATTTGTTTGTATATTGAGATACAGTGTGGAATAGGCCCTTCCAACTCTTCAAGCCATGCTGCCCAGCAAACCTCCAACTTTATCATAGCCTAATCACAGGACAGTTTACAATGACTAATTAAACTACCAAATGATACACCTTTAGAGTGTGAGAGGAAACTGGATCATCCAGAGAAAATGCCGCGGTCATGGGGAGGCCGTACAAACTCTTTACAGACAGCAGCGGGAGCAAGATTCAAGATTGTTTAATGTAATTTCCAGTACACAATTGTAAAGGAGAATGATATAATTGTTACTCCAAATCCATTGCAGCAAAATAAAATAGAGAACACAATAGTAATTAAAAAAACAATAAATATAAATACGTAAGATAGCTCATATGCCTAGATCAATTGTATGTCCATAAAGTGACGCTAGGTACAGGAGTGTCTGTACATAAGGTGACTGACAGGACAAGAGGTTTCAGTCAGAGAAAGAAAAGAAAATTCCTAGGCTATGTTTATTTTTCCTTCAGGCAGGATAGTTGAATGTTCCTCTTGCGGAATGAGGGAAAACAGAGATTCTGCCAGTGTCCCTGATGACTACAACTGTGAGAAATGCAACCAGCTGCAGCTTCTAACAATCTGCGTTATGGAGTTGGAGTTGGAACTGGATGAACTCAGATCATTTAGGGAGCTGAGAGGGTGAAAGATACAACATATAGAGAGGTAGGACACACAAAACTGGGTAACGGTCAGGAAGAGGAAAAGGGGTTAAGGAGCCAGTGCAGAGTACCCCTGTGGCCATCCCACTCAGCAACAGGTATATCACTTTGGATACTGTTGGTGGGGTTTGACCTAACAGAGGAAAGTCACAGTGGCTGGGTCTCGGCACTGAGTCTTCCTCTGTGACTCAGAAGGGAAAGAACAAGAAGAAGCATGCTGTGGTGAATGGGATTCGTTAGTTCAGGGAATGGACAGGAGGTTGTGTGGTCGAGAATGGGATTCCTGGCTGATGATGTTGATTCCTGGGAGCAGGGTTCAGAATACCTCGGATCGAAAGCTCAGCATGTTTAAGGGGGAGGGTGAACAGCCAAAAATCATGGTCCATGTAGGTGCCAATGACATGGGTAGGACGAGTGATGAGCTTATGCAGAGGGAGGTCAGGGTGTTGGATGCTAAGTGAAAGGGCAGGAACTCCAGGGTTGTGATCTCAGGATTGCTACCCATGTCACGCGCTAGTGAGGCCAGAACCAGGAAGATTATACAGATTAATACGTGGCTAAAGAGTTGATGCAGGAGGGAGGGCATAAGATTTTTGGATCATTGGGCTCTTCCAGGGAAGGTGGGACCTGTACAGATGGGTTGGTTTGCACCTGAACTGGAGGGGGACTAATAGATACATAGATAGATAGATAGATACTTTATTGTGTGTTTTGTGTGTGTTGTTGTGAAATTTGTTGTTAAGTGGCTGCAGTACAGTTACTAAAAGTTACTATAAGAAATATATTTTTAAAAATAAGTAGTGCGAAGAAGTGAAGTAGTGTTCATGGACCATTCAGGAATCTCACGGCAGAGGGGGAAATAATTCCTGAAATGTTGAGTGTGTATCTTCAGACTCCTGTACCACCTCTCTGATGGTAGCAATGAGAAGAGGGCACGTCCTGGGTTTCAGAGGCCCTTAATGACGGATGTTGGCTTCTTGAGGCATTGCCATTTGGAGATGTCCTCAGTGGTGGGGAGAGTTGTGCCCATGATGGAGCTGGCTGAGATTACCTCCCTCTGCAGCTTTTTCAACCGCAATGTGTTTCAGCGCTACATTTTTAAGTTTTGAAGATTTATACTGCCTCTGCAATAGGAAGGAGGCACAGGAAGACGGGGAGCTGCTTGGCGTGTCCTTGTTATTGGGTAACTGGGGAGGGGGCCGCTACACTGTAAGAGAGTGAATACCAGGTCTCACAGTGAACCGGTCTCTTTGCCAGGAGCCACATTCCATCTGACAAAACTATTGCTTCTGTATCAGAGAGTAAAATCAAAATGCGTTGCTTATTTTTCCTATGCTGTTTTTCAAGTACTTATACTTACATTTGTTTTGGAAATGGGCTAAATTAAATCTTATGAGGACACTTCAGTTAACAAGTGTGCTTGTTCAGACCTCAGTTAGATAAATACTAATTAAATAACCATAATGTACAGTTACTGTACCATTGAAGCATTTTAATCAAATGTATTTAAATTACTGAGTGAACTATCTCACTCAGAGGGTGGTGAGAGAGTGGAACGAGCTGCCAGCTGAAGTGGTGGATGCAGGTTCAGTTGTAACATTTAAGAGATATTTGAATAGGTACGTGGATGACAGAGCTCTTGAGGACCATGGTCTGGGTGAAGATAGATGGGACTGGGCTGGGACAGACTAGATGGCCGAAAGACCTGTTTTGGCGCTGTTGTGCACTATGACTATGTTTAATGTTGTTTTTTATTTATAGTTGTTAGTTTCAACAGCTGGTTTATTGCTGCCATTTGTGGGTCTCTGTTGGTTGGGGACAACCATGGATGTTGTGTCCCAGCTGTCTACAGATATGAGAGCCAGGGCAGTACAGTATGGAGAGCACGCTATTGCCCATACAGCAGCCTCCCCCTCTCCGCACAGCTGATGAATCCAAAGGGATGGCACAGACTGATACAGTGGCATCACAGGATTTACCAGTCAGCATTGAGCTCAATGTAGGACTACCTTAGGGTCTGCACCTCCGAATTTTTCCCTCGGGGTTTACTCCCAAAACCTTTGGCGTGAGTGGGTCTAGCTGCAAGGAAGCGAAGGCTAGAGGTCAAAGTTTTCCTTGTCCTAGATGAACCCCTCCTTTGACCTTTCTCCTGTGGGTAGAAGTGGTTCCGCCAGGCTTAGTAGCTAAGCCAGATGTGAAGGCCAGAAGGCTGTTTGAAATGCATGCACTTAATTGGTAGAGGGAGCTTATCCTGACTGCCATCCCCAGCTGCAGCAAACTTAAGGAATGATTGTGTTCATATGTACTGATACACAGTGAAAACTTGTCTTGCATACTGTTCATACAGACCAGGTCATTACAACAGTACATTGAGGTAGAACAAGGTGAAACAATAAAGTGTAACGACTACAAAGAAAGTGCAGTTCAGGTAAATAATGAGATACAAAATCATAATGAGGTAGATTGTGAAGTTGTAGTCAAATTTATTATACTAGGGAACTATTCAATAGTCTTATAACAGCAGGATTGAAACTGCCCTTGAGCCTAGTGGCACGTGGCTTCAGATTTTTGTACCTTTTGCCCGATGGTAGAGGGCGACAAGAATTTGTACAGGGTAGACAGGGTCTTTGATTATGTTGGCTGCTCTACCGAGGGAGCAAGAGGTATAGACGGAGACCGTGGAGGGGAGATTGGATTCCATAATGTGCTGCTTATTCTGAAAGATATATAGGCGAATCTGTACAAGTTAATTTGTTATTGCCAGTTCCAGAGAATTTTGTTTGATGTGTATCGCTAATGGATAGGATGAGGGTGGTGCGTGCAGGTTGTCACTCCTGTGTCAGAAAAGATGTCACCTCTAATAAGTCACCTCTCATCCTCCTTTTCCCTGAAGAGAAAAGCCCTAGCTCGCTTAACCTATCCTCATAAGACATGCTCTCTAATCCAGGAAGCATCCTGGTAAATCCTGTAGTTATAGAACACTACAGCACAGAAACAGGTTTTTCAGCCCATCTACTCCATGCTGATCCATTTAAACTACATAGTCCTATGGACTTGGACCTGAACCTGTAACCCTCTCATCAACATACCTTTCCAAATTTCTCTTAGAAGTTGAAATTGAAATCGTCTCTGCCACATGCTGGCTGCTCATTCCACGTTCTCACTGCACTCATGTTCCTCTTCAACTTTTCACTTTTGACCCTTAAGCCATAACCTCGAGTTCTGGTCTCACTCAATCTCAGTGGAAAAAGCCTGCTTGCATTTACCCTAACTATACCCCTCATAATTTTGTATACCTCTGTCAAATCTCCCCTCATTCTCCTACACTCCAGGGAATAAAGTCCTCACCTATTCAACCTTTCCCTGTAACTCAGGTCCTAAAGTCTTGGCAATATCCTTGTTAATTTTCTTGCACTCTTTCAACTTTATTTACATCTTTCCATAGGTAGCTGACCAAAATTGCACATAATACTCCAAATTAGGCTTTACCTATGTCTAATGCAATTTCAACATAACATCCCATCTCCTGTACTCAGTACATTGATTTATGAAGGCCAATGTGCTAAAAGCTTTCTTTATGACCTTATCTACCTACGATGCTACTTTCAAGGAATTACCGTTCTCTGTTCCCAGATTCCTCTGTTCTACCACGGCCCTCCGTGGTTGGTCCTCCCACCTCACATTTGCCTGCATTAATTTCCATCTGCCAGTTTTTCAGCTGGTCCACATTACACTGCAAAGCATTGATTGCCTTCTTGATGGGGTGGGGGGTGGGGGGGGGGGGCAGAGGGCCATTGCCGAAAGTTCGAGAAAGCCTCCAACCTGATGGTGTGAACATCGATTTCTCAAACTTCTGGTAAAAGCTCTCTTCCTCATCATTCCCCATTCCTACTTCCCTCTCTCACCTTATCTCCTTACCTGCCCATCACCTCCCTCTGCTGCTCCTCCCCCTTCCCTTTCTTCTATGGCCTTCTGTCCTCTCCTATCAGAATCCCCATTCTCCAGTCCTTTATTTCTTTCACCAATCAACTTCCCAGCTCTTTACTTCACTCCTCCCACCTCCCGGTTTCACCTATCACCTACTACCTTGTATTTCTTCCTCCTCTCCTCCCAATTTCTTACTCTGACTTCTCATCTTTTTTTCTCCATCTGCCTGTCCATCTATAACTATTGCATTGAAATATAGGCAGCTCAGGATACCAGTGGTACCACGCTCAACTTTTGATTCCTAACTTTGTTTGAGGTCCTAACAACATCTACATCCACAACCTCTCTGCTAACTGCTCTGGCACTCTGGTTCCCATCCCCATGGAAGTCTAGTTTAAAATACACCGTGCAGCATTAACAAACCATCCCACTAGGATATTAGTCCCCCTCCAGTTCAGGTGCAAGCCGTCCCTTTTAAACAAGTTCCACCTTCATAGGATGGGAGCCCTATGATCCAAATCTATTATGCCCTCCCTCCCACACCAACTCCTTAGCCACGTATTAAACCGCAAAATCTTCCTAGTTCTGGCCTCACTAGCACGTGACACGGGTAGCAGTCCTGAGATCACAACCCCAGAGGTCCTGTCCTTTAACTTAGCACCTAACTCCCTGAACTCTCGATGCAGAACCTCGTCACTCATCCTACCCAAGTCATTGGTACCTACATGGACCATGACTTCTGACTGTTCACCCTCCAACTTAAGAATGCTGAGGACTTGATCCAAGGTATCCCGGACCCCGGCACCCGAGAGGCAACATGCCATCTGGGAATCTCCTTCTCACCCACAGAACTTCCTGTCTGTCCCCATAACTAACGAATCCCCTATCACCACAGCGTGCCTCTTCTTCCCCTTCCCTTCAGAGCCACAGAGCCAGACTCAGTGCCAGAGACCCGACCGCTGCGGCTTTCCTCTGCGAGGTCGTACCCGAAACCAGTATTTAAAGTGGTAGACCTGTTGAGGGAAATGACCACTGGGGTACTCGTACTGACTGCCAATCCTCTTTCCTGCTCCTGATGATGAGCTAGTTACCTGTGTCATGCACCTTCAGTGTAACTATCTCGCTGTACGTGCGGTCTATCAATCCCTCAGCCTCCTGAATGATTTGGAGTTCATCCAGTTCCAACTCCAACTCCGTAACACGGTCTGTTAGAAGCTGAAGCTGGATGCATTTGTTGCAGGTGTAGCTGTCAGGGACACCCGGGGTCTCTCTGCCTCCTTATATTTCACAAGAGGAGCTTTCCACTATCCTGCCTGATATCCCCACTGCTCTGAACGTGCAATAAGAAAGAAAAATAAATAAATAGACCTACGGCCTATCCCTCTCCTCACCAAAGCCTCAATGAGCCACAGCCTCAACTCCCCACTCTAACACTGGCCCACCCACGCAATGCCCGCTCCCACAATGGCTCCCACTTAAACCTAACGTCTTTTCATTGGATCATGCCAAGTGGCTGATTATGCGCAATTCAATGTCTCCTCAGGGAACTGTGGTGCATAAAAATGGCCGACTGCCCTGGCTCACTTCTTTTAAACTCTCTCCCTTTATGCTATCCTCTGCACTAATCTCCTAACAGTCAAAATAAATGAAGCTTTGGAGAGCAGTCTGTTCAGCTACAACCAGTTCAAGACCAAGAACAAGGTCAGCACCACCATCATCATGGAGCTTCAATACGTAGATGACAACACCATCTCAGAACACTCTGAAGAAGCCTTCCAATTTATCCTGAAAGCCTTTGCCAAGGCATTTAGAACCCTGGGTCTTGTCTTGAATATAAAAAAAGATACAGTTCCTATATCAGCCATCACCCAACTAGCCATTTATTGGGCCCACCATAAAATTTGATGATATTTCCCTTGGAAACAAAGGTCACTTTGGCTCAGAGATCAGCCACAGCCTGAGTAGTGCTCAGATGAAGGAAAAGAGTCTTTGAAGACCACGACCTACATGTCCAAATAAAACTTTTGGACTCTAGAGCAGTTGTCCTTCCTACATTACTGTACGGAGCTGAATCATGGACCACCTGCAGATGACACCTGAAAACCCTGAGAACAATGCCACCAAAGAGCCTTACAAAGGATTTTGAGGATCAACTGGAAGGACAGGCACACCAAAACCAGTGTACTGGGAGGTGGCCAACATGTACAGCGTCTCTACCACGATAAAGCAACACCAACTCCGATGGATAGGTCATGTCATCAGAATGCCTAACTCATGTTTCCCCAAACAGATCCTTTATTTCCAGATGAAGAAAGGTCAGCCAGCCACCAGTGGGCAAAGAAAACACTTCAAAGATAGCATCACGGATCCGCCTGAAGGAATTCAACATTACCTCTAAAAACTGAGAAGACACTGCACTCAATAGATACACGTGGAGGATGTATTCAAGAGGGAGCTGTGCCACAGAGAGCATGGCAGCTGTGAAAGGAGAGACTAAACAACCAGAAGACCCAACCACTAACCACAGCCACCAGTTACTCTTGCCCACACCGCATCAAAATATGTGGATCCTGGATCGTCATCTACAGCCACCAGAGGATCCGCCAATGGATAACCCATAGGAGAACATCAAACTTGATTCAAGTGATCATACTAATACTACGTTGTGGTGACAACAATTTCTGGATGACATTGTGTCTATCAAATTGGAGCAGGCACACCCTGTCTGTCGTTTCTACCAGATGTGGAAGTAATAGGTTGTGATAATTCAAATTAACTTTGAAACAATGGTCAAGGTTGGTGGGTCAAATGACCCTTTACCATGTTGTCAGACTGCAGCTTAACGTGATTACAGTGCAGTGAATCATGTTCATTTCTCTCTAATCCAGACAGCATCCTGGGAAATCTCCTCTGCACCCTCTCCAAAGCTTCCACATCCTTCCTATACTGAGGCAACCAGAACTGAATACAAGGATTAACTATATTCATCATATATATTTACATGAATTAGGAATTTGCTGTTGTGTGTTGGTGTCATCATTATCAAATGCCTCGTACACCGCTGGCATTTAGAGCATCAATGACGGTCCTCCATCTCGAGCTGTCTTTAGCCATTTTCTCTGTTGTGTGGTTCACATTTCTGCAGTCATGCAAGTCCCAAGTGGAGTCTCAGGAATACCGTTGTACACAGATATAGGAGTCTTCATTGCTGTGTCCGTTTTGACCAGTTGGGGTTGTTAGCCCTGAGATGAACCACCAAACCTGGAGGACCAGTGGACCACTCTTAGTCTGGCCTCTACCCTTTGACCTGTTTGGCATAGATGTCCTGACCAAAAGTCAAAATACAAGGTCCTGACTCCAGCCAACATTAGCTCTCCAGTCACTGAGGCATGCAAGCCACCAAACCCTACGACAAGTTTGTGGTCTCTTGGAGGTGTATGTTAGTGTGGCCTGCAACAAAAAAAAAACTTTCAACAACTACAGAGAATAAAGAATTAAGTAAAAAAAAATAAAGTTAGAGGTTAAACTACAGATATGGAATAAAATGTACATAAATACAGAAATAATGGTATATATTTACTATGTAATAATTTTTAAAAAGTGGTTTAAAGTGTTTACTGTGCAGAATGGTTGGCCAGATTAACTGCCTGGGTGAGGAAAATTCCAAGCTGGTGTGAAGTTTTTGTTTTAATAGTGCTATAGTGCTTTCCAGAAGGGAGCTTTTGGAAAAGACAGTTTACAGGGTTGATAGTGTCTACAGTGACTTTTCCTGCACGCTGCTGTGTCCTGGACACATACAGGTTCAGCAGAGATGGTAGACTGCAGCCAAGACCCTTTCTGCTTACCCAGCAGTTTGCTGTAGTTTTTGAACGTTGTGAGTGGATGCTGCACCAAGCCAGGCAGTAATGACTGACGTCAGGATGCTCTCTGTGATGGCAGTGTAGAATTGCACCAGGATGTTCAGGGGAAGATGGAATTTTACCAACTGTGTTTTTACCACTTTGTACTTAGTACTTTGTAGTTTACACAAGTGTGCTCTAACCGGAGTTTTTAGAACTGTAAAATTCCACCTGGTGGAATTTTATAATGAATTCAGGTTCAAATTCAAGTTTGTCAGATCCATATCAGAATCAGAATTAGGTATAACATTACTGGCATATGTTGTAAAATTTGTTGTTTTGCAGCAATGGTACATTCCAGTACATGATTTTAAAACCTATAAATTACAATAAGAAATATATATATATATAAATTAAATCAAATAAATAGTGCAAAAAGAGAGCAAAACAAAGAAAAAATTGTGAGGTAGTGTACATGGGTTCATTGTCCATTCAAAAATCTGATTGTGCTGGGGAAGAAGCTGTTCTTAAAATCTTAAATGTGTGTTTTCAGGCTCCTGTACATCTTCCCTGATGGTAGAAATTTGAAGGAGGCATGTCCCAGTTGATGGGGGTCCTTAATGACAGGTGTCACTTTATTGAGGCATCGCATTTTGAAGATGTCCTTGATGCTGGGGAGGCTCATGCCCATGATGGAACTGGCTGAGTTGCAACCCTCTGCAGCTTTTTCTGATCCTGTGCAGTTGCCCCTCCATACCAGATGGTGGTGCAGCCAGTTAGAATGTTCATTCAACCACACACATTTGTACAGCTAAACAAAACCGTTCCTCCAGGATCAAGGTGCAAAACGTAGCACATACAGTCAAAAGCACCTCACAGCACATATAGAACCAGTGGCGTCTCTAAGGTATGGCACGTGCCCTGGGTGCCACTTGAAGGGGGGGCGCCACTGAGCAGTTTCTATTAAAGTCAGACAAGCCATCCTTGGATAGTGAAAAAAGAATTTTCTTCAGTTGTATGATCTGTCTTTGATTATCATGGGTGAGAAGCACTAGGATGGCCTTATTTCAGAGCATTGTGTAAGAAGACTGTGAAACTTTTCTTCACGAAGAAGGAAAGTGGAGCTGAAGGACGGAAGAGACGAAAGTTGGAGGTGAAGGAAGCCAAGGTATCGAGCAAGTTCTTCATGCGCTTCTTTGAAAAGCCCGGAACAAGTAGTTCCACACGTTCCATGGAGTCGCCTGCACCTGCTACAAGTTTGTTAGAATCCGAAGGTGGATCAAGTACAAATGCGTCACAAGCCGAGGAGGAAGTCAAGTCAGATAAATCCGAGTATGACGAGATTAAGAGTGAGTCTGCCACAGAGAACGTGGACATGACAGGAGGGGAAGACGGTGGTGGTGGTGGTGATGTTGAGTTTATTGACGAGATTTTACCTGATGAGATTGAATCTGACAACACTGAACCTAGTGAACTGGATGGTGTCAAAGAGCCTCGAACTGTCATACCAGAAGTGATCGAACAGCATGACATTGGTCTTCTGAAGTTCGACGAGGATACTGGAAAAGCAATTCTGCCTGACGCGCTGAGAACAAAAATAATAAAGCTGGGTTCAAAGTATCTCCAGAACAGTGAGGGGCTTTTCCTACCAACAAATAACCACTCAATGAACAAAACTTGTTTCAAGAGGAAATTGGGAAATGGTCATCGTGAGGAAGTGACTCGCTCATGGCTGGTCTATTCCCCTTCTAAAAAGTCTGCATTTTATATCTGTTGTCTTCTCTATTCCCGGTCAGACCATCAATCCTCATTGGAGCAGGAAAGTGGATTCAACCAGTGGAAAGCACTTGAAAGGATTAGTGTTCATGAAAATGCCAAGAATCATTGGGAATGCTTCACACAGTGGAAAGAAATGGAAAGAAATTTAGCTGGAAACAGAGGAGTTATTGACGCAGTATTTCATCACAGATTGAGAAGGAAGCGCAGAAGTGGTGCGATATCTTGACAAGAATCCTTCACCGCATAAAATTCCTTGCGACTCAGATCCTGGCTTTGCGAGGACACAGGGAGTCACTTCAGCTGGACGATGACTCCAATGTGGGAAATTCCTTGGCTTACTGAAACTACTGGCCAGCTTTGACCCTGTCATAAAAGAACACCTCACTGATTTGTAAAGTCATCCTGGATCCACATCTTATCTTTCACCAGGTGTCCAGAATGAATTCATCCACATGATGGCATCCACTGTTCACCAGAGTTTACTGAGAAGCATTCATAAAGCCAAGTACTATGGTCTCATGTTCGACTCGACTCCTGATCAGGCACACCATGAACAGATGTCAGAAGTAGTGAGGTATGTGGAAGTTGATTTTGAGAGGAAAACAGCCCGTGTTAGAGAGTCCTTCCTTGGTTTTATCCAGATAAGCCAAAAGGATGCTGAGAGCTTGGTTGAAGACATCTTGAAACAGCTAGAGAAGAACAAAATGGAGCTACAAGATTGTTGGTCACAGTGCTATGACAACGCTGCTGTGATGGCTGGACACAGAAGTGGTGTTCACCAAAGAATAAGTGAGAAAAACAACCTGGCAGTGTTTGTGAATTGTGATGATCACTCACTCAACTTGGTGGGTGTACATGCAGCCAAGCAGGATACAACGATGGTCATGTTTTTTGGAACCATCGAAGCTCTCTACGTGTTTTCTCTCGTTCAACACAGCGCTGGAAAAAACTCAAAAACGCCATGCCTGTGGTTGTTAAGTTGGAGTCCAAAACCAGGTGGAGTGCAAGGACAGAAGCAGTGAAGCCCGTCAACAAGTACCTTGAGGAGATACTTCAAGTTCTCCAGGACATGATAGAAAATGAAAACGAGACCAGTGAAACAAAAAGTGACACAAGGCAGCGTACAACTGCATGTTGAGTTCTGATTTTCTGATTTTGCTAGGATTTTGGAACAAAGTACTCATTCGCATTAACCATATTCAAAAGAGACTGCAGGATCCTAGCATGAACTTCCACGATGCTGCCCTGGATTTGAAAGCCCTCTGAGATCATTTTTATGATGAAAGAGAAGTGTTGGTCAGTGAGTCACTCGAAAAAGGAGTTGGTCTCTGTCAAGAATGGGAGATTGAAGTTGAAAGACATCAGAGACAAAAAAAAACGAATGGCTGATGAGAACTGGAGAGACACTGGGTTAACAGCTAAGGAGGAAATGGAAAGAGTCATGAAGGGAACACTTGACCATCTTCACAGAGAAATGGATGAAAGGTAATCTTGTTTGCACAACACTGACGCCAAGTTTGGGTTCCTTCTCGATGTCAAGGAATTGTGTTACAGCACCGGCAGTAATGACCTAAAGAAGAAGTACGAAAATTTGGGCGAATTGTACAGCTCTGATGTTGATGGACACAGCTATATGAAGCAAACATGAGGAAATCTGCAGATGCTGGAAATTCAAACAACACACACAAAATGCTGGTGGAACGCAGCAGGCCAGGCAGCATCTATAAGGAGAAGTACTGTCGACATTTCGGGCCGAGACCCTTCATCAGGACTCAGCTATATGAAGAAATTTTGGATTGCAGAATGTTGCTAACAAGGCGGGTCAACATGAAAATATCAAGACCTGAAGAGCTTCTTGAATTTATTGTTTGGTATGGAGGTGAGAGCGTCTTCCCCAATCTTCTACTATTACTATTACTATTACTATTCAAATAATGCTAACCAGCACAGTTTCCATTGCCAGCTGTGAGAGATCATTCAGCAAATTAAAACTAATACTTCAGTATTTGAGAGCCTCCATGGGTCAAGGCAGACTCTGTGATCTTGCTCTGCTGAGTGTAGAAAGAGAAGAAACTGAAAAAACTAACGTTGATCACATCATAGACCAATTTGCCTCAGTGAAAGCAAGGAAGGTGCAGTTATAATTTTCAAGTAGTGCCATCATTTGTTAATTAAAAAATTAACAAGCTTGACTTGTATTTTTGAGCTGATATTATGGTAAAGTTATCTAAAGGATGGGTGTCAGATGTTTGGACAGGGGCAATTTCAGTGCTTACCATAGGCGTTATTTTCTGTAGATACGCCCCTGTATAGAACATAGAACAGTACAGCACAGAACAGGACCTTTGCCCCCAATATTATGCCGAACCAGCTAAAAAGCAAATCAGAAACACCCAAACATGAATCCATCCTACCTACACAACGGTCCGTATCCCTCCATCTTCCTCACATTCATGTGCCTACCTCAACATCTCTTAAAAGCTTCTCATGGATTTCCCACTACCACCGTACCAGGCAACACATTCCAGGCAGCCATGACCTTACCCCTCACATCCCCTTTGAATCTACCCCCTCTCACCTTCAATGCATGCCCTCTGGTATTGGACATTTCTACCCAGGGAAGCAGATATACCCTGTCTACTCTATCTATGCCTCTCATAATCTTGTAAACCTCCATCAGATCTCCCCTCAGTCTCTGCCACTCCAGAGAAAGCAACCCAAGTTTATCCAGCCTCTCGTGATAGCACACGCCCTCTAAACCAAGTAAACCTCTTCTGCACCCTCCCCAAAGCCTCAACATCCTTCCTATTGTGTGGTGACTTCAACTGTATGCAATATTCCAGATCTGGCCTAACCAGAGTTTTATAAAGTTGCAACATAACCTCTCGACTTTTGAACTCAGTGCCTCGACTAATAAAAGCAACTATTCCGTAAGCCTTCTTAACTACTTTATTGACCTGTATAACCACTTTCAAGGAGTTATGAACTTGGGTCCCGAGATCTCTCTGCTCAGCAATACTGTTAAGAACCTTGCCCTTAATAGTGTACTGTCCAGATAGATAGAAAACCTTCAGCACAATACAGGTCCTTCGGCCCACAAAGCTGTGCCAAACATGTCCTTACCTTAGAAAATACCTAGGGTTACCCATAGCCCTCTACTTTTCTAAGCTCCATGTACCAAAGCCTCCTTGCATTTGCCCCATCGAGGTGCATCACCTCACATTTATCTTGGTTAAACTCCATCTGCAATTTCTCTGCCCATATCTGCAACTGATCTATATCGCGCTGTATTCTTTGCCAGTCTTCTACCAACCTTGGTATCATCTGCACTTTACTATCCCACCCATCTACATTTTCATCCAGGTCATTTATATGCATCACAAACAGCGAGGTCTCAGCACAAATCCCTGCAGACCACCACTGATTACAGATCTCCAGCTCGAATAAGTCCCTTCAACCACTACCCGCTGTCTTTCATGGGCAAGCCAGTTCTGAATCCAAACAACCAATTTATCACAGACCCCATGCATCTTAATCTCCTGGATTAGCCTCCTTTGAGGGACTTTGTCAAGCGCCTTACTAAAATCCTTATAGACAACATCCACTGCCTTCATCAATCTCTCTCATCACCTTGTCAAAAAACTCAATCAAGTTTGTAAGACATGACCTGACCCACACAGCCATATTGGCTCTCTCTAGTTAGGCCATGGGTTTCCAAATGCTCATATATCCTATCCCTAAGAATTTTCTCCCACAATTTCCCTATAATTGACGTGAGACTCACCATTCTATAGTTCCCAGGGTTTTTCCTTGTTCCCTTCTTAAGTAGAGGTACAACATTAGCCACTCGCCAGTCTTCCAAGACCTTGCCTGTGGTTAAAGAGATTAATCAAGGGCCCAGCACCTCGTCTATTGCCTCCTTCAATAACTTGGGATAATTCCCATCCGGCCCTGGGGACTTCTCCACCTTTTAGGAGGCCCAACAATTCCTTGACCGCTAAAAGCCCTAACATATTTATACATTCAGCACTGATCTCCTGGTCCTCCATATCCTTTTCCTTGGTAAATACAGAAGCAAAGTACTCATTAAGTACTCACTCACATTCTCCACATCCAAGCAAATGTTTCCCCCCTTTATCCTTGAGTGGTCCCACCCTCTCCCTCGTTATCCTCTTGCTCATGATGCATGTATAGAATGTCTTGTGATTCACCTTAATCCTACTTGCCAAACACTTTTCATGGTCCCTCCTGGGTTTCCTAAATCACTTCTTCAGATCTTTTCTGGCTCCTTTATACTCCTCATGTGTTTCATTTGATCCTAACTTCTGAAGCCTTACATCTCCTTTTCCTTCTTGACTAAGTTTATCATCTCTCTGGACAACCAAGGTTCTCTTATCTTTCCATCCCCGTCCTTCTAACAGGAACATTGTACTCTGTGCAATTGATCTTTAAACACCCTACACACCTTTGGTATGGATTTGCCAGAAAAAAAGGAGTTCCCAATTAACTCTTCTTCATTCCTGTCTAATATCCTCGTAATTTGCCCTACTCCAATTTAAAATTCTCCCACAAGGAGAGTTTATCTTATCTTTATCTACCGCTATCCTGAAAGTTAAGGAGTTGTTCTCACTGCTCCCTAACTGCGCGCCCACTGAAAGGTCAATCACCTGGCCAGGGCTCATTACCCCACACCAGGTCCAATACAGCCCTTTCTCTCATTGGACTGTCTACACATTGATTTAAGAAACCCTCCTGGATACATTTAACCAATTCTACCCCATCTTAACCCCTTGCACTAAGAAGGTCCCAGTTTATATTTGGGAAGTTGAAATCCCCCATGACGACAACCCTATTATTTTTACATATCTCCTTCATCTGGTTACCTATCTGTTCCAGTGGTTATTGAGGTTCTGAATAACAATCCTATCAGTGTGATTGCACCCTTCCTCTTCTTGAGTTCTACCCTAACGGACTCAGTGTCTGAACCCTGCATTATACCTCCTCTGAGTACAGCTGTGATGTTGTCCCTGATTAGTAGTGCAACTCCACTCCCTCTTTTACCTCCTCCTCTATCTTTTCTAAAACTTTGAAAAACTGGTACATTAATCACCCATTTCTGCCCCTCTCTCAACCAAGTTTTAGTAATGGCCACAACATCGTAGTTCCATGTACTGATCCATGTTCCAAGTCCATCACCTTTACCCAAAATACTCCTAGCATTCAAACTATCTGACCCATCATACCTGTTATTTCAATTTTGCCTTCCAGTCCAATCCTTTCCTTACTAATCTGGTGTTCTGGTTCACAACTCCCTGCAAAGCTAGTTTAAACTCTCCTAAGTAGCATTAGCAAACCTCTCAGCCAAGATATTTGTAACCCTCCAGTTCAGGTGCAACCTGTCCCTCTTGTACAATTCACCCAATCCCCAGAGAAAGTTTCAATGATCCAAGAGACACTGTCCCCTGCACCATCATCCGTGCTATCACCCCATTCCTGCCTGTGGCACTGGGAGTAATCTGGAGGTTACTACCTTGGAGGCCCTTCTCTTTAGCCTCTTTCCTAACTCTATTTACTCACTGCGTAGGACTTCCTCCTCTTTTCTGCCCATGTCATTGGTGCCAATATGCACCATGATCACTGACTGTTCCTCCTCCCCCTTGAGAATATCCTGTAGCCACATCATGGACCCTAGCACCCGGGAGACACAACGCCAACCTGATGTCTCATTTGCGGCCACAGAATCTCCCTTCTGTCCCATTAACTATCGAGTCTATTATAACTGATAGACTCCTAACTGCCTGACTTAACCCTTCCCTGTTGAGCGGCAGAGTCTAGCTGCTGCTGCCGCGCCCCGACAGGTCAATTCCCCTCCCCACCTCCCTGAGCTGCATCCAAAGAGATATACTTGTTGCTGAGGGGAATGGCCATCACTGCCCAATACCCTTTCAACTCCTGATGGTCACCTATCTACTGTCCGAAGCCTGTACTCTGGGTGTGACCACCTCTTCAAAAGTCTCATCTTCAGCCTTCCAAATTATCCTGAATACATCCAACCCCAGCTCTAAATCCTTGACCCCGTCAGTCAAGCGCTGAAATTCGATGCACAAATGTAGCCATCAGGGAAACCGTCAGGTATCCTGAATTCTCACATCTAACAGGAGAAGCATTCCAGCCTGTCTGCACAGTACTTAAGAAAGGTTACCTCCTCTTACCTGTGCCTCCACCTTTTCATGCTGAAACCTGTTAAGCCAAAGCCTTCCTATTCTATCACTGGCACACTCCAACAGTGGCTGCTCCACTTGATCCTACCGTCCTTTTACTTGCAGTTGAGTCTAGGTCTCTGATGCTGACACCCATGCCTGCGCAGTCGAAAAAGACCAGCCTTACCCGAATCTTCTCCCCACGCCTCAGCTGCCAAAAACCGGTACTTACAAATAGCACATACAGTCACAAAATATTAGCGGAACGATTCAACCAATATAACTATAGGTTGGAACCACGAGAATGGAGAATGCACTGGTAAAAGATGCAATGGGGAGCACAGTGTGCTTAATTTCAACATAGTATTCATTCTTTGTTCATGTAAAAATCCACGCAATGCTATTTTTGTTCATTTATCTGGCAAGAAATGGGAAAGTGGAAGCTTGACACTAATTATATTTTTCCTGTAGGGGAGTCGAGTGAAGCAGATGTTGAATGGACTGATGCTCATTATGTCTGCCACTACACAGTAATCTTTCTGTCACAATTATAGCCTCACAGTTGTTCTTTGTATTTATTAATTTGTTTATTTAGAGATATGGCGTGGAATAGGCCCTTCCAGCCCAAAAAGCCAAATCACCAGCAACACACCTATTTAATCTGTGATGAATCTGCGGAATTTGTTGCCACACGCGCCTGTGGACGCCACGTCATTGGGTATCTTTAAGGTAGAGGTTGGTAGGTGCTTGATTAGTCAGGGCATGAAAAGATACGGGAAGAAGGCAAGAGATTGGGGCTGAGAGGGAAATGGATCAGCCATGATGAAATGGCAAAGCAGACTCAATGGACTGAATGGCCTAATTCTGCCCCTATATCTTACGTTCTTATGGTCTTAACCCTAGCCTAATCACAGGACAGTTTACAATGACCAATTAATCTACTAACCGCTACAACTTTGGACTGTGGGAACAAACAGGAGCACCCAGAGGAAACCCATGGGATCACAGAGAGAACACAGAAATTCCTTTCAGATGGCGCCAAAATTAAACTCTGAACTCCAACACCCAGAGTTGTAACTACGCCACTATGGTGCTGTATCACATGTTGAAGTTGTGGTAATTCAAATGAAAAGTGACACAGTAGGCAGTTGGCGACGTAGCCAACTCTGAATTTGTTTTATTTTATTTATTGACAGAAGTAGAGGTTCTCAACCCAGTTTATCTGTTATGTTCTTGCCTGTTGTTTGTGTAACCTTTGAGTCCACGTCCATAAATCCCTCAAGGTTGCCATGCACATTAATAGACCATTATATCATAAGATATAGAAGCAGAATTAGGCCATTTGGCCCATCAAGTCTGCTCCACTATTTCATCATGGCTGATCCAATATTGCTCTCAGCCCCAATCACCTGCCTTCTCCCCGTATCCCTTCAGGCCTTGGCCAATCAAGAATCTATCACCCTCAGCCTTAAATATACATATAAGACTTGACCTCCACGGCTGCCTGTGGCAACAGATTCCACAGATTCACCACTCTCCAGCTAAATGAATTCCTCCTCATCTCCGTTCTAACAGAACGCCCCTCTGTTGAAGTTACCATAACTAATGAGAAGGTTCTTGAGGAAACTGAAAGGTCTGAAGGTAGATAAGTCACCTGGACCAGATGGTGTACACCCCAGGGTTCTGAAGACTGGAAAATTCCAAAAGTCCTCCACTCTTCAAGAAGGGAAAGAGGCAGCAGAAAGGAAATTATAGGCCAGTTAGCCTGACCTCAATTGTTGGGAAGATGTTGAAGTCGATTATTAAGTATGAGGTCTCAGAGTACTTGGAGGCATGTGATAAAATAGGCTGTGTTTTTCTAAAGGGAATTCCTTGCCCGACAAATCTGTTGGAATTCTTTGAAGAAGTAACAAGCAGGATAGATAAAGGAGAATCAGTTGATATTGTGTACTTGGATTTTCAGAAGGCCTTTGACAAGGTATCATACATGAGGCTGCTTAAGAAGCTACAAGCCCATGGTGTTACAGGAAATATCCTAGCATGGATAAAGCAGTAGCTGACTGGCAGGAGGCAAAGAGTGGGAATAAATGGAGCTTTCTCTGGTTGGCTGCCAGTGACTAGTGATGTTCCCCAGGGGTCTATATTGGGATTGATTCTTTTTAAGTTATGTCAATGATTTGGATGATGGAACCAATGGCTTTGTTGCAAAATTTGCAGATGATATGTAGATAGGTGAAGGGGCAGGTAGTTTTGAGGAAGTAGAGAGGCTACAGAAGGACTTAGACAGATAAGGAGAATGGGCAAAGAAATGGTAGATGGAATACAGTGTCTGGACGTGTGTAGTCATGCACTTTGGTAGAAGAAATGAAAGGGTTGACTATTTTCTAAATGGAGAGAAAATGCAGAAAAACTGAGGTGCAAAGGGACGTGGGAGTCCTTGTGCAGGATTCCTAAAGGTCAATTTGCAGGTTGAGTCTGCAGTGAGGAAGGTAAATTCAATACTAGCATTAATTCCAAGATGTCACGTTGAAACTTTATAAAGCACTGGAGAGCCTTCACTTGGAGAATTGTGAGCAGGTTTGAGCTCTTTATATTAGAAAGGATGTGCTGAAACTAGAGAGGGTTCAAAGGGTATTCACGGAAATGATTCCAAGATTGAATGGCTTGTCATATGAAGAGTGTTTGAAGGCTCTGGGCCTATATTTGCTGGAATTCAGAAGAATAAGGGGTGATCTCACTGAAACCTATCAAATGGTTTGATAGAGTGTATGTGGAGAGGATGTTTCCTATGGTGGGAGAGTCTAAGACCAGAGGATATAGTCTCAGAATATCAAACCATAAGATAGACCACAAGATATAGGAGCAGAATTAGGCCATTTGCCCCATCAACTCTGTTCTGCTATTTCATCATGACTGATCCAATTTTCCTCTTAGCTCCAATCTCCTGTTTTTTCCCCGTATCCCTTCATGCCCTGACCAATCAAGAATCTATCAATCTCTGCTTTAAATATACAGAAAGACTTGGCCTCCACAGCTGCCTGTGGCAACGGATTTCACAGATTCACCATTCTCTGGCTAAAGGAATTCCTCCTCACTTCCATTCTAAAAGGATGCCCCTCTATTCTGAGGCTGTGTCCTCTGGTCTAACACCTCATCCTTAATAATCGACGTCAAATTTTCTCAACCACTGAGGTCAGACTAATTGGTCTATAGTTTTCTTTCTTCTGCCTCTATCCCTTCCTGAAGAGTGGAGTGACATTTGTAATTTTCAAGTCTTCAAGAATCATTCCAGAATGTAGTGATTCTTGAAAGATCATTACTAATGCCCCCACGATCTCTCTATCCCTTCCTGAAGAGTGGAGTGACATTTGTAATTTTCAAGTCTTCAAGAATCATTCCAGAATGTAGTGATTCTTGAAAGATCATTACTAATGCCCCCACGATCTCTTCAGCCATCTCTTTCAGAACCCTGGGGTGTAGACTGTATGGTCCAGGTGACTTATCTACCTTCAGACCTTTCAGTTTCCCAAGAACCTTCTCTCTAGTTATGGTAACTTCACACACTTCATGCCCTCTGACACCTGGAACTTCCACCATACTGCTAGTGCCTTCCACTCTGAAGACTGATGCAAAATTCCTATTCAGTTTGTCCACTGTTTTGTCATCTCCATTATCATTTTCAAACAATCCAATATCCACTCTCAACTCTCTTTTACACTTTATGTATCTGAAGAAACTTTTGATATCCACTTTAGTGTTACTGCCTAGCTTACTTTCATATTCCATCTTTACCTTCTTAATAACTTTTTTAGTTGCCTTCTGTTGGTTTTTAGAAGTTTCCCAATCCACTAACATCCCACAAATCTTTGCTCAATTTTATGCCCTCTCTTTGGCTTTTATGTTAGTTTTGACTTCTCTTGTTAGCCACAGTTGTGTCATCTTTCTTTTAGAATACTTCTTCCTGTCTGGGATGTATATATCCTGTGCCTTCCAACTTGCTTCCAGAAATTCCAGCCATTGCTGTTCTGCCATCATCCCTGTCAGTGTTCTTTTCCAATCAATTCTGGCCACTTCCTCTCTCATGCCTCTGTAACTCACTTTACTCCACTGTAATACAGATACATCTTCCTTCTCAAATTTCAGGGTAAATTCGATAATACTCTGATCACTTGTCTCTGAGGGTTCTTTTACCTTAGCTCTCTAATCAATTCTGGCTCATTGCACAACACACAATCGAGAATAGTTGATTTTAGCAGGTTCAACCATGAGCTGCTCTAAAAAGCCATCTCAGAGGCACTCTAGAAATTCCCCCTCCTGGAATCCAGCACCATCCTGATTTTCCCGATTTACCTGAATATTGAAGTCCCCCATAACTATTGTAACATTACTCTTTTGGCATGCATTTTCTGACTCCCATTGTAACTTGTAGGCCATATCCGTATTACTGTTTGGGGGTCTGTATACAAATCCCATCAGGATTTTTTTTACCCTTGCAATTCCTCAGCTCTATCCACAATAATTCAACACTTTTCTTTATAGCCTCTTTCTAATGATTTGATTTCATTTTTTAACCAACAGAGCAATTAACCTTCCCTTTCAATACAATGTATATCCCTGGACATTAAGCCCTCAGCTGTAATCTTCTTTCAGGGTGGTTAAGAAGGCATACAGTTGTTGGGGGATTGAGTTCAAGAGCCGTGAGGTAATGTTACAGTTCTATAAAAACCTGATTAGATCACACTTGGAGTACTGTGTTCATTTCAGGTCACCCACTTATAGGAAGGATGTCGAAGCTTTAGTGAGGGCACAGAAGTTTACCAGAATGATGCCTGGATTAGAGAGCATGTCTTGTGAGGATCGGTTGAGTGAACTAGGCTTTGCTCTTTGGAGTGAAGGAAGATGAAGGAAGACTTGATAGAGGTGTACTCTACACTACTCTACTTGCTCTACATGTATCTACTCTCTACCTGCTCTACCCACTTATGACTGTAAGGCTAAGCATAGCACCAACACCATATTTTCTAAACAGGGAGAAAATCCAAAAATCTGAGATGCAAAGGGACTTGGGAGTCCTTGTGCAGAACACCCTAAAGATTAGGTTGCGGGTCGAGACAGTGGTGAGGAAGGTAAATACCATATTACTTTTCATTTCAAGAGGTCTAGTATACAAGAGCAAAGATGTAACGCTGAGGCTTTATACGAGGGGTGATTGATATGTTTGTGCCCTATGGTAGAAGGAGTCAATTTTAGAAAACCTAGCACATTTATTTTTCCTACATTTACACACTTAGTCCTGCGGTCGTGGAGCATACGGATCCCTTCTTTGTAGAAGTCAGCGTCTTGGACCTACAGAAGTGGTCCACAGCAGGGGTGATTGATAAGTTCGTGGCCTAGGGCAGAAGGAGATGAGTTACACAGATCCCATTACATGCACGTGCAATTCAACTCTTTGAGTGATTATGCAGAAAGTTTGAAGTTAATGAAGTTTGATATGCTAGCATTGGAGAGGGTCCAGAGGAGGCTCACAAAGATGATTCCAGGAATGAAAGGGTTATCATACGAGGAACATTTGATGGCTCTGGGTCTGTGCTCACTGGAATTCAGAATGCTGAGGGGGGAATCTCATTGAAACCTTTTGAATGTTGAAAAGCCTAGGCAGAGTAGATGTGGAAAGAATGTTTCTCATGGGGAGAGTTTAGGACAAGAGGTCATAGCCTCAGGATAGAGGGGCGCCCTTTCAAAACAGAGATGTGGAGAAATTTCTTTAGGCAAAGGGTAGTGAATTTAATGAATTTGTTGCCACATGCAGCTGTGGAGGCCAGGTCGTTGGGTATATTTAAGGCAAAGATTGATAGGTTCTTTATTGGACATGGTATCAAAGGTTATGGGGAGAAGACTAGGAACTGGGGTTGAGAAGGGGAAAAAAGATCAGCCATGATTGAATGGTGGAGCAGACTCAATGGGCCAGATGGCCTAATTCTGCTCCTATGTCTTATGGTCTTATATTTTGTTTGCTGCTGTGCCACTGTCATTGGCCAAACCAAAGGTGGAGATGAATCAGCATATAGAAGGGAGATTGAAAATCTGGCCAAGTGGCGCCACCACAAGCTTTTGCTCAATGTCAGCAAGACCAAGGAGCTGATTATTAACCTCAGGAGAAGGAAGCTAGAGGTCCATGAGCCAATCCTCATCAGAGCATCAGAGGTGGAGAGGGCCAACTTTAAATTCCTTGTTGTTATTATTTTGGAGGACCTGTCCTGGACCCAGCACATCAGTGCAATTTCAAAGAAGGCACAGCAGTGCCTCTACTTCCTTAGGAGTTTGCAGAGGTTCGGTATGACATCTAAGAGTTTGATAAACTTCTATAGATGTGTGGTAGTGACTGGTTGCATCACAGCCTGGTATGGAAACACCAATGCCCTTGAATGGAAAATCCTGCATAAGTAGTGGATATGGTCCAGTCAAAAATGGGTAAAGCACTCTCCGCCAATGGAACCTCCACGTGAAATGCTGTCATAGGAAAGCAGCATCCATCATCGGCATGGATGATTTGCTCTGAAAGACTTTTGTCTGAATGCTTCAGCTTTCCTGCACTTCATGGGGGCCTGGATGCATAAGGTCCACACCAGAGGGCAGCATTAGTCCAGGAGCAGTGAGCAGGCAGCCAGGCCAGCTCCACCAGTGCCCATCAGGCCTCTTCATCTCACTGATTTGACCTCCAACCTTCACTCCTCACATTAGCCTCTCTTCTTTTTCCTGATTATTTCTAGCATCTTCTGTCTTGATTTCATAATACTAATTTTCTGATTTCATTGCCACCTTTTGAATTTTTTCCATCCCCCTTCTCTCTCTTTCCATTAATTTCTCTCCCCTCTCACTCCTCAAGTTTATTGTCATCTGCCTTTACATATATACAACCAATCAAAGCAACATTCCTCTGGACTACCGTGTGCCCACAAAACATATATCACACATTACACAAAAACCAAAATAGTACCTTAAATAAGTGAATAAAATATAACTCAAAATGCATGTAGTAAATTGCAGCGCAGATAAACAGTAAACAGCTCGCTGACCTGGTGACGAGACCTCGGTGGTGGCAGAGTGTTTATTGGTCTCACAGCCTGAGGAAAGAAGCTGTTACCCAGTCTGGCAGTCCTAGTCCTGATGCTTCTGTACCTCCCTCCTGATGGTAGTGGGTCAGAGATTGTAGGATGAGTGGTAGGTTTCCTCAAAAATGCTATGATGCAGCCAGATAGGACATTCTCAATGGTGCTCCTGTAGAAGGTTGTTAGAATGGGGATGAGGAACGTTGCACACCTCAACCTCCTCAGATAATGTACATGTTGCTGTGCCTTCTTGACCAGAATGGGAGGCTAGATGAGATCACCCACTATGTGCACACCAAGGAACTCTGTGCTATTCGCTTTCTCCACGGCAGAGTCATTGACGTGTAGTGCAAAGTGGCTGGCCTACACCTTCCTGAAGTCCACAGTCAACTTTTTTGTCTTTGCCCACACTGAGACTCAAGCCTCAACCATGAATGGAGCTTGAGATGTTGCTGCCAACTCAGACTGATTAGGAACTTTCCATCAAGAAGTCCAAATTCCAGCTATGGAGGGGTGTTGGGTCCCAGTGAGGACAGTTTACCCACCAGCCTTTCAGGGATGATGGTATTATTTGCCGAGCTAAAGTCGATGAACAATATCCTGCTGTATGAGACATTGTTTTCTAGGTGGGGCAGGACCGACTGGAGGGCCGAGGCCGTGCCATCATCAGCGGACCGGAATGAATGGTAGACAGACGGGAAAGGGTCCCGTGTAGCTAGAAGGTGGGATTTTATATGTTTGATTACCAGTCACTTAAAGCACTTCTTGACTGTTGAGGTCAGTTTACTGGGCGGTAATCGTTTAGGCCAGTTACCCTCGCTCCCTTGGGCACCAGAATGATGGTGGCTGCCTTGAAGCCTGCAGGGTCAGCGGATTGTTTCAAAGAGATGTTAAATATGTCCGTTAAGACCTCTGTTAGCTGGGCCACACTGTCCATCAGCACCTGACCAGGCATGTTGTCTACCCTGTAGCTTTGCCTGGGTTTACCCTGGCTAGGGTCCTACTCATCTTGGCTGTGGCCAGACAGGGTGCCCGTTCCTCGGGGAGAGAGCAGGCTTTCCTCAAGGTCACATCACTCAATGTATGAAATTGTGCACAGAAAGCGATAGCTATCAGGGAGGGAGATGTCGCTGTGGTTGATGTGCAGGGTGGTTACAGTTTGTATATCTTGCCGTATGTGCCACGTGTCCCTGGTGTCACAGTGTTGAATGTGAATCTTCTGTGAGTACTCTCGCTTTGGCATGGGAGAGCACAGCTCTTGCTGACTTTAGAGTCATCCTGTCACCATTCTGAAGGCAGCATCCTAATCCCTAAGCAGGGCATGAAACTCTAGAGTCATCCACAGTTTGCCCTGGCAGTGTAGTGCTTAATCACTCTAACACCCTGCATGCCTAATTATTGGTAGCCACCTCCCTGAATATGCTCCGGTCCGTGCTTTCGAAACAGCCCCGCAGTGCAGAGGTGGCACCTTCTGTCTAGGTCCTGATCTCCCTGTAAACTGCTTAGCCATGGTCAATTGGTAAGATTTAACCAGTAATCTTCTGCTGAGATGGTGGCGTGCTTGGACACAGCAGCTTCTACCATGTCAACCAATGGTGTTACTGTCTTTTTTTAATGTATTTTTTACAATCGTAAGACCCTGCTAAACCTGAAGAATCTAAAGTACTGCAGGTCTATCCATCAACAAGTTGATCATTGGCAAAGAAATTGAAGGATCTGGACCTCTACCTGCAACGGAGAGGAATCGGTGTGCGAAGGAGGCGTGCAATCCAGCAGCTAGTGATCATCTTAGTTGCCTTTCTGGTGATTGCAAGTCCCTGTTGGACATTGGTCCTGTGGAATGCTGCGAACTAATTCATTGGTTTACTTGCCGACGCCAGGGGAACCGTGTGGTGTCAGTTGTAGCGAGGACTTGGCCGCAGCCACCCAGGGAGAGGTATCGCAGTCAGGCACTCCGCCAGAGTGCCAGAGGGCATGTGGCATGGCATCTACGCGGGACTCAGTCCTGCCCCCAGTGTTCAATCAGCAGAAGACAAGTTGTATTTAACTGCAGACTGCTGCAACATTCATGGACTCAGGGACTTGGACTATTTTTTTGTGTGACGGTATTTTACTGATATCTGATATGTGCTTGCAATCTTATCCATGCTATATATGCCTTGTGCTGTGTGTGACTGTTGGTACAATGTTTTGAACCTTGGCCCCCCCGCCGAGAAATGCTGTTCTGTTTGGCTGTATTTATGGGTATTCATGTATGGTTGAAAGACAATTAAACTTGAACTTGGTCTGTATGCAGGAATTAGCAAAATGGATATGAGATCTCAGTATATGAGGGTTTGGCCTATTTCATCATGTGCCTCCAAGTACCCTGAAATCTCATCCTTAGTAAAGGACTCCAACACCTTCCCAACACAGAGGACAGGTTAACTGTTTTTCTATTTCTGCTTTCTCAAAAAATAGAAAGGGCCCTTTTTAAATAGTAGAGTGACATTTGCAATTTTCTAGTCCTTTGAAAGCATGCCAGGATTTAGTGAAAGATCACTACCAATACCTCCATAATCTCTTCATCTAGCTCCTCTGGGTGTATTCCATCTGTTCCAGGTGACTTAGCTACCATCAGACCTGTCAGTTTCCCAAGCATCTTCTCCTTTGTAATAGCAACTCCATTGACTTTTCCCCCCTAACACTCAAATTTCTGGTACACTGCTGGAGTCTTCCCCTGTGAAGGCTGATGCAAAATACTTACTGAGTTTATGACAGTTGACAACAGCAGTGGAGGTGGAGGAAGGCTGCAGCAGTGAAAGGTCCCCGGTCATCTTGCGTTCCATGTCGCTGAACCCTGGCCCCGATCTGTAAAGGACTGTGCGATGGCTGCCCATACATCAGCCTCCTCACATTAAGCAAAGTCACACACAGGCATCCTGCACTAAGGGAATCCACGATAACATCCCGGATTAAGTCATGGTGATCAGCAAGTAGCAAAGGGGCAGGATTGTGAGGTCTGGAAGTGCTCAGAATAGGTGGATCCCGGATCAGCCTCTGCAGCCATCTGAAGACCCACCATTAGACAACCCCTTAGGAGAACATCATACTCAACTCAAGTGATCGCAATACTACTACAATTACAGCACAGAAACAAGTCCTTCAGCCCATCTGGTCCATACCAAACTGTCAGTCTGCCTAGGCCCATCGACTGCGCATGGTTCATAGCCCTCCATTCATGTACTTACCAAATTTCTCATAGATGTTGCAGTCAAACCCACATCCACCACTTCTGCTGGGAGCTCATTCCACACTCTGAGTGGAGAAGTTCACCCCCAGGTACTCCTTAAATATTTCAGATCAACAATTAAGTCAAGGCCCGATCACTCTCAATTAATATTACTGATCCCAGGGGTCACTTTGTAGAAGAGCTGGGTGGTTACCTTCACTTTCCTGGTCATTGCTTGGTTGCTTCCCAGTCTGAAGCAGGTCATCAAGGCACTTTAATTTAGTGGATGATAATTGACTGCCTAATTTGCATTAGTGATTATCCTTGGGAAGTACAGTTTATTACTGGCTATAAAGACGTCAGAGTTAATTCCTCATCAAAGTGCATATACGTCACTATCTTGAGATACATTTCCTTGCAGGCATTTACAGGAAAGTAACGAAATGCAATAGAATTCATGAAAAACTACACACAGAGAAGACTGACAAATGACCAATGTACAAAGGAAGACACTGCAAATAAAAGTAAATAAGTAACTAAGATTGAGAACTTGAGTTGTAGAGTACTTGAAAGTGAGTCTAGGTTGTGCAGTCGGTTCAGAGTAGTGGTGAGTGAAGTTATCGACACTGGTTCAGCAGCCGGATTGCCCCTGAACTTGGTGGTGTGGGAAGTATGGCTCCTGTGCTACCTTCCCAATGGTAGCAGTGAGGATACAGCGTGGCTTGGAGATGGGACTCCCTAATGAAGGATGCTGCCTTCTTGTGCCAGCACTCTATGTAAGTGTGTTCAGTGGTGATGGGAGTTTTGTCTGTGATGGACTGGGCTGTGTCCACCATTTTCTCATTCCGAGGCATTGTTTCCATTTCAGGCTGTGATGCAATGAATTAGGATACTCTCCACTGTGCATTCATGGAAGTTTGTCAAAGTTTTAATAACATACCGAATTTGCCCAAACTTCTAAGAAAGTGGAGGTGCTGTCTTTGTAATGATACTTGCAGTACTTACTGGACCCAGGACAGATCCTCTGATATGGTAACACCATGGAAGATACAGTCACTGACCTTCTCCACCTCTGATCCCTGATGAGGACTGGCTCACGGATCGCCGTTTCCTCCTGCTGTAGTCAATGATCAGCTCTTTGTTTTTGCTGTTGTTGAGTGAGAGGTTGTTGTTGAGACACACAGCTCAGCCAGATTTTCAGTCTCCCTCCAGTAGGCTGATTTGTCTCCACCTTTGATTTGGGCAACAACAGCGGTGTCGTCAGCAAACTGCAATTTGGCACTGGAGATGTACTTAGCCTCACAGAGAGGTGGTTGTCCATCGTATCCAACGGTGGCAGGAGATCCGTGTGGGAGAGTTTTTAAAGTGGAAAAACCATTGCACTGGGGCAGTTCCACTCTCTCGACCTCAGATGTCTGGCTCAGGTATAAACAAGCATCACCAGCTGGGGTCTTCTGTGGTTGCAGTGGATAACCATCTGCTTTGTCATGCCTTCGCTCTCCGTGGAGTGTTGCAGTACCAGCTTCCTGGCCGTTGGATCTCACTGTAGAGCTCAAATGCCCGGTCCACCAGAGCTGACTTCACATGCTAGGACAGGCATGTCCCTAACCCACCAGAGAATGAGGCTGCTGGCTGCCTCACCTGGTTTAGCCTGCCTTTCGAAGCGGTGTACCGGGGTGTGGCCGCCGTCACGTGCAAACAGCTACTTGTAGCCACAGGTGAGAACCGAATGTCCAGAGGGGACCAAAGGTGAGTGAGCTGCCCCGGAATGTACACAACAAGCCCCTTCACCAAAGGTGCTACCCCTCCCTGGTCACCCCTTACACCCCATAAAATCAGTAGAGCAAGGGAAAAGCACACAACTTTTTGACACACCTGTGCAGATGGTGTCTGTGGAGGAGATGTCGTTGCCTATCCAAACTGACTGAGCTGATTCCTGTACCGATATTTTCCCCTTCCAGGTTTCCAGCCGGTCTTGCCGAATCAACAGCAAAGTTTCCAGGGCCTGGTGGGAGTGCAACAACCTGCCCAGAGCCAGAACCTGCTGAACGGCCAGCAGGCAGGGCAGGTGTCGGGGGTGATGGTCCAGTACCCAGCCATGTCTTCTTACCAAGTAAGTCATCCCTACTCAAACTCAAAAGGGCTTGTCATTTCTCATTGGGGAAAAGAAACACGCCAAAGGGAAATGCGGGTTTATTTTTATTTAGAGATACAGTGCAGAACAGGATTTATCAGCCCAAAGAGACACACCACCCAGCAACCCACCTATTTACTCGTAGCCTAATCACGGGACAATTTACAACGACCAACTAACCTACTGATTGGTGCGGCTTTGGACTGTGGGAGTAAAGCCACGTACTCACAGCGACAACGTACAAACTCCTTACAGAGGACACCAGAATTGAACTCCGAACTCTGACACCCCAAGCTACGCCAAAGTCATCCCCCAACTATGGGATTTGTAAAATAAATGCTTGATATATCATCTGAATAATAAATAATGTTTGCAAGGCAATAGTATACTTTTCATATTGAGAATATGTCATGTTCTTGTTCCTAATTAATTAATTAATTCTGGCTACAAATTAATTAAATTAGTAATTCTCAATCTATTATTCATCGGCAAGCAATGGTCCAATTCCTTTCTGCTGGTCGGACGCCTAAATAATGAAATGTTTCCAGTGTCTTTGAGATGAACAGATGGCCTACAGTTGCTTTCTTGGCCAAATGATCAACATGTTTGGACCAGGACAGGCGTTTGATGACATTCATTCCTCAGAACTTGAAGCTCTCAACCCTCTCAACATCAGCACCCTTGACAAAACTGTAAGACATACGAGCAGAATTAGGCCTTTCGGCCCATCGAGTCTGTTCCACCATTCCATCTATTATTGATTTATCGATACAGACATTTAACAACATATCCACCCCCTCCACCCTCGATTCAGCCCTAAACTAATCGCGGCCATTTTTCAATTAACCTACTAGCCGGGATGTCTTTGGACTGTGAGAGGAAAACTGAGCACCCGGAAAGAGCCCACCCATTCCACGGGGAAAACGTACAGAGACCCCTTACAGAGGTCGCCAGGATTGAACTCAGAACTCTGATGCCCCGAGCTGTAATAGTGTCACGCTAACCACTACACTACCGTAGCACTCTTTGATTGACTTACTTTCCCTTTCAAGCCCATTCTCCTTCCTTCTCCCTGTACCCTTTGACTCCCCTTACCAATCAAGAGCCTATCAACCTCTGTTTTAAATATACCCAATAACGGCCTCCATAGCCATGTGGGGCAACAAATTCAACAGATTCACCACCCAATGGGTAAAGAAATTGCTCCACATCTCTATCCTAAAAGGATATCCTTCTATTCTGAGGCCTTGCCCTCTGGTGTGAGACTCTCATAATGACAGGACTAGGTGCAACACCTCTACTTCCTCAGCAAGCTAAACGATTTGACATGTTAGAAGCAGAACCATGTTTATTATCACTGACATATAATATGTCATGAAATTTGATGCTTATGGAAACAGCACAGCGCAAAACATAAAAATTACTATCACTTACAAAAAATAAATGAGTGCAAAAGAGTTGGTGTTCATGGGTTCATGGACCATTCAGAAATCTGATGGCAGAGGGGGAAGAAACTATTTTCAAAATGTTGAGTGTGGGTCTTCAGGCTTCTGCACCTCCTTACTGGTGGTAATATCTACACTCAACTTCACTTGCCCCATCATTGGAATGTTCCCACCTCCAATGATCTCACTTTTGATGACTCTTTATCTCATTATCTCATGTTCTCACTATTTATTGCTATTTATTTATTTTTGCATTTGCACAGTTTGTTGTCTTCTGCAGTCTGGTTGATCTTTCACTGATCCCGTTATAGTTAACACGTTATAGATTTGCTGAGTATGCCCACAGGAACATGAATCTCAGGGTTGTATATGGTGACATAAATGTACTTCGATAATAAAATTTACTTTGAACTTTGAGAAGAGGGCATGTCCTGGGTGGTGAGGGTTTTTAGTGATAGATTCTGCCTTTTTGGGGCACCACCTCTTGAAGATGTCCTTGATGCCGGTGAGGGTTGTGCCCCTATGGCTGAGTCCACAACCCCCGGCAGTCTCTTGCAGTCCGGGACTTCAAAGTTCAAGTTCAAAGTAACTTTTTAATCACAGTCTACATATCACATGCAACCTTGAGATTCATTAACTTGCAGCCATTTACAGGAAAGTAAAGAAATACAATTGAATTTCTGGAAAACAACGCAGACACAGAACAAAGACCACCAGACATCCAATGTGCAAAAGCAGGCGGCAGATTGTGCAAGTAATCTTTAAAAAAGAAATAAATTATACTGAGAACATGAGTTGTAGAGTACTCGAAAGTGAGTCGATGGTTGTGGAATCAGTTCACTGCTGTGGTGATTGAAGTTATCCACGCCAGTTCAGGAGCCCGATGGTTGTAGGGTAACAACTGTTTTGAACCTGCTGGTGTGCACGATAGATTAAAAGTACATTTCTTAAGGGGAAATTGCAGACTGCAGCGATTACAGAAGTATACGTAGTGGAATAACCAGTAGTTTTGTGAGATGTCAAACTGTGATGCAACCAGTCAGAATGTGCTGTAGAAATTTGCTAGGGTCTGTGGTGACATACCACATCTCCTCACACTCCCAAAACAATATGACTGCTGGCCTGGTTTCTTTGTGATTGCATCAGTGTGTTGGGCCTAGGATAAATAAAGCTCAGTGGGGAATGAAGCATCACTGCTAATTATGGTTTCAGGTTTCTGACATAGGAAATGATGGCATGGAAACCCTGCCACAGCTGTCATGCATCCGACTGGATCTCTAACTTCAGACAGAATTACCTTTTCGACCTAACAATGTTCTTACATAGGTCATACCTTGTCTTCTTGAAGGGTTCTGGATCGCTGGTCTTGAAGTCGGTTTACAAGTCCTGTCAATCCTCACCAATTATTATCAATGCATTACAGAAAGCATCCCATCTGCATGTATCAAAGCTTCGTATGCAACTGCTCTGCCTGTAAATGCAGAAAACTACAGAGAGTGTGAACACGGCTTTACAGATCAAGGAAACCATGTCTAGAGAGATTCTAGACATGGCTTCTGTCTGCATTTCTCGCTGCCTCAGTAAAGAAGCCAGTAGCAAAGACCTCATCCACACTGGACGTTCTCTCTTCTCCCCTCAAAATCCTGAAACCATGTACCACTAGGCTCAAGGACAGCTTCTGCCCCACTGTTATAAGACTAATATGTGGTCCCCTAGTACAATTAGATGGATTCTTAATCACACAACTACAGTTCTGTGCAAAACTCTTAAGCACGTAGAGCTAAGACTTTTCCACACTACTGTAGCGATAAAATAACGACACGAAGTCGGTAAACTGCAATTAAAGATGATTTTATTCGAACTTCACAGCCTTGCTTTAAAGCCTCCCTCATCCCACCCTCCCCGGGCGCGGATGCTCTAAGGGACACGTACTCACAAACCCCCGCAGGCTTTTTCCCTTTGTTGCGGACCTGGCCTTTGTGCCTGCGCGCTGGCTATTTGTGAGCCGGTTCGAGTGCGCTAGGAAGTGGGTCGCCACAGTACGTTAGTAATTTTATGTATTGCGCTGCATTGCTGCCACAAAAAAAAAACAAATTTCATGACATACGTGAGTGATTCAGATATGGGTCTCTTTTGTGGACTGAGAGAGGGAAGGGGGCAGGGAGAAGGGAATCATGGTTGGGAAAAGAGGGAAGGGAAAGAGGAAGGGGCAGAAAGCACGAGAAAGACATTCTGTAATGATCAATAAACTAATTGTTTGGAATCAAATGACCTTACCTGGTGTCTCAGGGTTGGGTACATCTGGACCCACACCACCTCTGCCAGTGTCACTCCTTCTCCGCACCAGTCCCACACCCCACCCGTGGCAGGGAGTTTTGCTAAGGCTACTGGGGAGATTTTAAACTAGAATTGCTAGGGGTTGGGAACCGAACTGAAGAGACAGAAGGAGGGGTGGTTGGCTCACATGAACAAAGCGGAAGAGTTTAGAGCGTGGATCAGTACTTGGAGCTATGATGCTGTGGCCATTACACAGACTTGGCTCAGAGGCAGGAATGGTTAGTTAGAGTGTCAGGCTTTAGATGTTTCAGAAAGGACAGGGAGGGAGGCAGAAGAGGTGAGTGTGTGGCACTATTGATCAGAGATAGCGTCACGGCTGCAGAAAAGGAGGAAGTCATGGAGGGATTGTCAACAGAGTCTCTGTGGGTGGAAGTTAGGAATAGGAGAGGGTCAATAACTCTACTTGGTGTTTCTTATGGACCACCCAATAGCAACAGGGACATCAAGGAGCAGATAGGTAGAGAGATTCTAGAAAGGAGTAATAATAACAGGGTTCTTGTGGTGGGAGATTTTAATTTCCAAAATATTGATTGGCATCTCCCTAGACTAAGGGGTTTAGATGGGGTGGAGTTTGTTAGGTGCATTCAGGAAGGTTTCCTGACACAATAGGTAGATAAGCCTACAAGAGGAGCAACTGTAATTGATCTGGTATTGGGAAATTAACCTGGTTGGGTGTCAGGTTTCTCAGTGGGAGAGCATTTTGGAGATAGTGATCACAATTCCATCTCCTTTACCATAACATTGGAGAGGGATGGGAACAGACAAGTTAGGGAAATGTTTAACTGGAGTAAGGGGAAATAATAAGGCTATCAGGCAGGAACTTGGAAGCATAAATTGGAAACTGGTGTTCTCAGGGAAACGTACGGAAGACGTGGCAGATGTTCAGGGGATATTTGCATTGGGGTTCTGCATAGGTATGTTCCAATCAGACAGGGAAAGAATGGTAGGGTACAGGAACCATGGTGTATAAAGGCTGTTAAAAATCTAGTCAAGAAGAAAAGGAGAGCTTACAAAAGGTTCAAAAAACTAGGTAATGATAGAGATCTAGAAGATTATAAGGCTAGTAGGAAGGAGCATAAGAATGAAATTAGGAGAGCTAGAAGGGGCCATGAGAAGGTCTTGGTGAGCAGGATTAAGGAAAACCCCAAGGCATTCTACAAGTATGTGAAGAGCAAGAGGATAAGACATGAGAGAATAGGATCAATCAAGGGTGACAGTGGAAAAGTGCCTATGGAACCGAAGGAGATAGTAGAGCTATTTAATGAATACTTTGCTTCAGTATTCACTATGGAAAAGGATCTTGGCAATTGTAGGGATGACTTGCAGTGGATTGAAAAGCTTGAGCACGTAGATATTAAGGAAGAGGATGTGCTGGAGCTTTTGGAAAGCATCAAGTTGGTTAAGTCATCGAGACTGGATGAGATGTACCCCAGGCTACTGTGGAGAGCAAAGGAGGAGATTGCTGAATGTCTGGTGATGATCTTTGCATCATCAATGAGGATGGGAGAGGTTCTGGAGGATTGGAGGGTTGCAGATGTTGTTCCCTTATTCAAGAAAGGGAGTAGGGATAGCCCACAGAATTATAGACCAGCGACTTTTACATCAGTGGTTGGCAAGCTGATGGAGAAGATCCTGAAAGGCAGGATTTATGAACATTTGGAGTGGCATAATATGATTAGGAATAGTCAGCATGGGTTTGTCAAAATCAGGTCATGCCTTATGAACCTGATTGAATTTTTTGAGGATGTGACTAAACACATTGATGAAGGTAGAGCCGTAGATGTAGTGTATATGGATTTCAACAAGGCATTTGATAAGGTGCCCCATGCAAGGCTTATTGAGAAAGTAAGGAGGCATGGGATCCAAGGGGACATTGCTTTGTAGATCCAGAACTGGCTTGCCCACAGTAGGCAAAGAGTGGTTGTAGATAGGTCATATTCTGCATGGAGGTCGGTGACCAGTGGTGTGCCTCAGGGATCTGTTCTGGGACCCCTACTCTTTGTGATTTTTATAAATGACCTGGATAAGGAAGTGCAGGGACAGGTTAGTAAATTTTCTGATGACAAAAAGGTTGGGGGTATTGTGGACAGTGTGGAGGGCTGTCAGAGGTTACAGGAGGACGTTGATAGAATGCAAAACTGGGCTGAGAAGTGGCAACTGGGCTGTGAGTTCAACCCAGATAAGTGTGAAGTGGTTCATTTTGGTAGGTCAAATATGACGGCAGAATATAGCATTATTGGAAAAACTCTTAGCAGTGTGACTCTTAGCAGAGGGATCTTGGGGTCTGAGTCCATAGGACACTCAAAGCTGCTAGGCAGGTTGACTCTGTGGTTAAGAAGGCATATGGTGCATTGGCCTTCATCATTCGTGGGATTGAGTTTAAGAGCCAAGCGGTAATGTTGAAGCTATATAAGACCCCACTTGGAGTTCTGTGCTCAGTTATGGTCGCCTCACTACAGGAAGGACGTGGAAACCATAGAAAGGGTGCAGAGGAGATTTACAAGGATGTTGCCTGGATTGGGGAGCATGCCTTATGAGAATAGGTTGAGTGAGCTCAGCCTTTTCTCCTTGGAGCGACGGAGGATGAGAGGTGACCTGATAGAGGTGTACAAGATAATGAGAGGCATTGATCATGTGGATAGTCAGAGGCTTTTTTCCCAGGTTTGAAATGGCCAGCACAAGAGGGCACAGTTTTAAGGTGTGTGGAAGTAGGTACAGAGGAGATGTCAGGGGTAAGTTTTTTATGCAGAGGGTGGTGAGTGCTTGGAATGGGCTGCCGGCAGCAGTGGTGGAGGCGGATACGATAGGGTCTTTTAAGAGACTCCTGGATGGGCTCATGGAGCTTAGAAAAATAGAGGGCTATGGGTAAGCCTAGGTAGTTCATTGAGAGGCAACTCTGCAGTGTTGGGATTTATTTCAAGGGGAATAAAACATGATGGAATGGCACAGCAGACTCGATAGGCTAAATGGCGTGCTGTAATTGTTATATGGCTGTATCTAGCTTTACATTTCAGAGGCAGCTATCCCTTTCCATTCTGTTCAAAGTAACGGATCAAGAGCCAGGAGGGGCATACCAAATAACTGATTTCTTGAAGACCACAGGAAAGTTAACAACAGGGGAACTTTAGGAACTGGAAATAAATGAGTAAAGCTAACCTTTAATTATTAATTGCAAATTTTTAAAAATCCAATGCACTATTGCCATCAACACATAATTGAATTGGCCTGTTCTGATCAATACTGTTAATGAGAACAGCATTAACCTGATGACATATTGATTTCTCCTTCCAGTAAAAAGAAATCCCTCCCCCTTCCCTCTTCTACTCTTCCCCACTCAAACCTCTTGCCTCCTCTCACCTGCCTTTCATGTCCTGGTGGTGCCCCTCCTCTTTCCCTTTCTCCTGTAGTCCACTCTCCTCTCCTATCAGATTCTTCCCCTCCAGCCCTTTATCTTTCCCACCCACCTGGCTTTTCCTATCACCCTCTAGCGATCCTCTTTCCCTTCCCCCGCCTTTTTATTCTGGCATCTTCCCCCTTGCTTCTCAGTCCCGAGGAAGGGTCTCGGCCCAAAATGTCGACTGTTTATTCATTTCCATAGACGCTGCCTGACCTGCTGAGTTCCTCCAGCATTTTGTGTGTGCTGCTTTGGATTTCCAGCATCAACAGACTTTCTCATGTTAATGTATGAATAACTTTGGTTAAGATGTTGTTTCATTTCAGCTTCATCTCAGGCTGGAAAACACATAGAACATAGAACAGTACAGCACAGTACTGGCCCTTCAGCCCACAATCTTGCCCCTATCTTTTAACTTACTCCAAGATCAATCTAATACTCCCTCCTACATAGCCCTCCATCTTTCATCCATGTGCTATTTACTAAGAGTCTCTTAAATGCCCATTCTTGCACCATCCCTGGCAGGGCATTCTACACACACACCAAACAAATTTACACCATACTTTCCTCCAAAAACTTTAAAATTATGCCCCTCATATTAGCCAGGATGAAGTTTAAAACAACTGCCCTTGACACAGCAGTTTATTTGTTTTGTTCCTGAGTAACGTGAGGTAAAAATATCATTTTCGACCAGGTAAGTTAGGGATACCAGTGAAGGATGTCATTGGGAAAGGAGAGATTAAGGGTGGCCCGGTAGCAGAGCAGTTAGCACAGTGCATGACAGAGCCAGTTGTAAGATCGGGGTTCAATTTCTGTTGTTGTCTGTTAGGAGATTGTGGGTTTCCTTCAGATCTCTGCTTTCCTCCCACAGTCAAAAGTCTTAAGAGTCGTAGAAAAGTACAGCACAGAAACAGGCTCTTCATCACATCTAGTCCATGTCGAACCATTTGATCTGCCTACTCCCTTCAACCTGTACCTGGACCATAGACTTACTTACCCAAACTTCTCTTAAATGTTGAAGTCAAGCTCACATGCACCACTTGCACTGACAGCTCATTCCACCATCTTACCACCCTCTGAGTGAAGAAATTTTCCCTCATGTTCCCCTTAAACTTTTCACCTTTCACCCTCAACCTGTGAGCCCTAGTTGTTGTCCCACCTAAACCTGGTGCAAAAAAAAATGCTTTCATTTAACCTATCTATACCCCTCTTAATTGTGTATACCTCCATCAAATTTCCATAAATCTTCTGCATTCCAAAGAATAAAGTCCTAATCTATTCAGTATTTCCTTATAGCTCAGATCCTCCAGACCCAGCAACATCCTTGTAAATTTTCTCTGTACTCTTTCAACCTAATTTATATCTTTCCTGGAAGTAGGTGACCACACACAATCCTGCAAATTAGGTCTCACCAGCGTCTTATGCAACTTCAACCTAACATCCCATCTCCTGTTCACAATACTTTGATTTATGAAGGCCAATATGCCATGGATTATGGATTAGTAGGTTCATAAATTGTGGGCATTTTATATTGCTGCCAGCATCAAGATTGCATTGGTTGTTAGCACAAACAATGCATTTCGCTCGATGTTTCGATGTTTCAATGTACATGTGACAAATAAAAGTAATCTTTATTATTTTTTTCTAAGTAAATTTTCAAAGTCAAAGTAAGTTTTATTATCAAAGTATATATATGTCACCAAATACATTAACTTTCATGTGAGAATACTCAGTAAATCTATAGAATATTAATTATAACAGGATCAATGAAAGATCAACTAGAGTGTAGAAGAAACCAAACTGTGCAAATGCAAATATAAATAAATAGCAATAAATAACAAGAACATGAGATAATGAGGCGAAGAGCCCTTAAAGTTAAATCATTGGTTGTGGGAACATCTCAATGAATGGGCAAGTAAGTGTAGTTAACCCCTTTTGTTCAAGAGCCTGATGGTTGAGTGGTACTAATTTTTCTTGAACCCAGAGGTGCAAGTCTTGAGGCTCTTGTACCTTCTACCTGATGGCAGCAGCAAAAAAGGAGCACGGCCTGGGAGGTGAGGATCTCTGATGATAGATGCTGCTTTCCTACGACAGCATTTCATGTAGATGTGCTCAATGGTTGAAAGGGTTTTACCCATGATGTTCTGCACCAAATCCACTACCTTTTTGTAGGATCTTCCTTTCAAGAGCATTGGTGTTTCCATACCAGGCTGTGATGCAGCCAGTCAATATATTTTCCATTACACATCAACAGAAGTTTGTCAGAGTTTGAGATGTCATGATGAATCTTTGCAAACTCCTAAGGAAGCAGAGGTGCTGCTGTGCTTTCTTCTCAATTGCACTTGCGTGCTGGATTCAGGACAGACACTCTGAAATACTAACACCCAGGAATTTAAAGTTACTGACCCTCTCCACCTCCGTTCCTCCGATGAGGACTGGCTCATGGACCTCTGATTTCCTCCTCCTGAAGTCAATAATCAGCTCCTTGGTCTTGCTGACATTGAGTGAGAGGTTGATGTTATGGCACCGCTCAGCCAAATTTTCAATCTCCCTCCTGTACGTTGATTCATTACCGCCTTTGATATGGCCCACAGCAGTGGTGTCATCAGTAACCCAAAGCATTACTGCACCAACAGATAATTGAATTGGCCTGTTCTGATCAATGCTGATAATGAGATCAGCGTTAACCTAACAGCTGTCTAACCTTTTCTGATTTTACTCTTAGGTGCCGATGACTCAGAGTTCTCAAGGGATGTCTCAACAATCATACCCACAGACAATCGTACTGTCCAATCAATCAGGTCAAGGAACACTTCCAGCTACTGGAATGTCTGTCTACTGCAATGTAATACCTCCTTCTCCTCAAAACAACCTGAGGTTGGTCACACCCCACTGCCCTGCCAGTAATGTACCAGTACTCCCTGCTAACTGCAGGGCAAACTGCACAAACATCAGCAGCACCGGATGGCAGGTTAAATACTGAAATGGTGTGGTAGGTTATCAAAAAAAAAAGCATTTATGGACATGGTAACTTGAAAAAAAAAGAATATTTGGAACATCATTTGAGGAACTAGAATTTAAATTCTCAGTAAATCACTGCTGGTACTGTTTAAAAAGTAAAGTTATATTTAAAAAAATGTTGGTTACTGGTGCAGCTTAGTCATGTCCTAGCTAGGTATGCCTTTGTAGCGTAGCAAAATGACATGGAATATCTGGCATAAGATGTCTCCTACCAGTGGGTGCCACTGTGTAGATTGTAATATCCCGATACTGATTAGTTTTGTACTTTGTGTTGAGTTTGTGAAGCTGAAAAGTATTAAATTAATTATATTAAAATATACATTGTACCAAAGCTGAAAGAGAAGGAATTGCTGAACGGAAGGGATAATTTATAGATATTATAGAGTTTTTTAAATGGATATATACTGTATTGTAGTGCTTATTCACAATAAAACTATTTGACCTCATGGATAAAGGTCACATTTCTACCATGTGATTGGTCTTCTCTCTTGACAGTTCAATTAGTTAAGTGACAGTTCTTAAGTGTTTTTGACAGGAGTTCAAATGTTGTTCGGAAGCCAGCTGCTAATTCATTTTTTTGCACTGAAGTTGCAGCCATTAATGAAGTAAGACTCTATGTTTATTTGCATATTTATTATTGTACAGTAAAATACATGTTTCCTCATCCTAAACCAACCGTTAATCAGAATCATTTGCAAGTTTGGGTAAATAGCTTGCTTTTCCCCACCTTTGACACATCAGTAGATAAACCTTAAATTTAATGACCCTCCCCATATACCATCTATATAAGAAAGCTATTGACAAGGATGTTAATTACGTAGATAAGTATTTTTATAAGGTGGTTAATATTTTGGAACTAATGGTATTGCTAATCTTCACAATGTCAATGTGCGATGTGAAATAGTTTTTTTTTATTATTGAGGGTAGATATTCTTGTGTTAGAAACTTCCTACACTAACAAAAGACTTTTCTGTGATCCATCCAAGGTAATATCTGACCTATGGGAAACCTCGAAAGCTTTCCAAAGTTTCTAAGTCACTGGATTGAATTAACCATTGCAAATTTGAATTGTGATACAAGCAGATGGTATTTAATATTGCAATTCCACCATATGTAGTATTTCATTTTTGGATCGTTTGATTTTCTTGCATTTGAAGAGTTGAGAAATTAGATATCAATTGGATTTCCATAGAAATCTTTGATATTAGGTCTTCATGTATGGATACTGCCATAGCAAACTAAACTGCTCAGTTAGTTATTCCAATTTAAAACCATAAGACATTGGAAGAGAACTCGATACAATAGAGTATTTGGCCCCTCGAGTCTGCTCCGCCATTCCATCATGGCTGATTTATTATCCCTCATAACCCCATTCTCCTGTCTTCTCCCTGTGATATTTGACACCCTTGCTAATCGAGAACCTATCAAAATACGAATCGGGTTTTATATCACCGGCATATGTCATCAAATTTGTTGTTCAACATCTGCTTTAACAATACCCGATGACTTGACTTCCAAAGCTGCATGTGGCAATGGATTCCACAGATACAACAGATCTCTGTTCTAAAGGGACGTTCTTGTATTCTGAGGCAGCGCCCTCTGAACATTTCCACAATAGAAATATTCCTCCCCATCTATCTAGGCCTTTCAGTATTCGATAGGTTTCAATGAAATGCCCCCTCATTCTTCTAAACTCCAGTGAGTACAGGCCACAATCCATCAAATGCAACTCCTATGTTAACCCTTTCATTCCCAGAATCATTCTCGTGAACCTCCTTTGTCAGCACATAAGTTGCCCAAAACTGCTCACAATATTCCGGATGCGGTCTGATCAATACCTCAGCATTACACCCTTGCTTTTGTATTTTAGTCCTCTCATATTTATTAATATACTGTTCATTGGACAGCATCCAGATTTCCAAAACCTGATTTTTAAGGGTTGTGGAGTGGGGGACAAATGCAGTTTCATTTCAGTACTTCAGAATCAGAACCAGGTTCAATATCATTGGTTTATGTTGAGGAATTTGTCGTTTTGCAGCGGCAGTGCAGTGCAATACATTATATTTTTTTAAAACTATTAATTACAAGAAGAAATATATTTTAAAAAAATAAACAAGTAGTGCAAAAGCAGAGCAAAAAAACGATAGTGAGAACGACTCAGAAATGAACCTCTAAAAATTGATCTCAAAATGGCGGTGCAGGCTCGAAGGGCCGAATGGTCTACTTCTGCACCTATTGTCTATTGTCTATAATTAGGATTCCATCTGTTGCCCAGCCCTAATTTACATCCCCGTAGGAGTTACAACTTAAAGCTTGTTCTTACCCTCCCATGTTTTGTGTAACTTGTGGTGTTTGAGAATGGGGACAAAGGCAGCTAGGAAAAGATCGCATGATTCAAGAATAGGAATCCAAGTAACGCTTAATAAGGATGCTTGAATACATGTAAAAGAAAAATTATAGTACTGCAATTTTAACTCTTGAAAAATTATATTTTTGAAATAAGTTAGGGTATAAAGGGATCTAGTACAGCACATGAACAAGCAGGTCAGCCCAAAATATTTTGCTGAGCCAATTAATGATGTCTTAGTTACATTAATCCCTCTGCCCTCAATACCCCTCTATATTATTGTGCCTATCTAAAAGCCCCTTAAATGCCCCTATCCAGGCACCCATCATTTCTGTGTGAATACACTTCTCTGGGTCATCCTTTAAACTTAGCCCTTCTCTCATGCCCTCTGCTAATAAAGGTTCTATTCCTAATCCGTATGTATTTGGACTGTGGGAGGAAACTGGAGCACCTAGAGGAAACTCACAGGGTCACAGGGAAAATGTACGAACTCAGTGGCAGGAACTGAACCCCAATCTTACGGCCGGCTGCTGTAAAGAGATTGCAGTAGATGTTTCAACCTTCAGCCTTCAGAGTTCCAGAGAAAACAATCATAGTTTGTCCAACTTCTCATTATAGCATGTAAGACCATCAGACCATAAGATACTGGAGCAGAATTAGGCCATTTGGCCCGTTGAGTCTGCTCTGCCATTTCATCATGGCTGATCCATTTCCCTCTCAGTACCAGTCTCCTGCCTTCATCCCCTGACCAATCAAGAATTTATCAATCTCTGCCTTAAAGATACGTAAAGACTTGGCCTCCACAGCCACCAGTGGCAATGAATTCCACAGATGAATTCCACTGGTGAATTAGCGCACATGCCGTCTAATCCAGAGAGCATCGTGCTGAATCTCTTCTGCACCCTCTCCAAAGCCTCCACATCCTTCCTATAATGGGGCAACCAGTACTGAACGAGGTACTTCAGATGTGGCCTGACTAGAATGTTATAAAGCTGCAATGTAGCTTCTCCGCTCTTGAACTCAGTGCCTTGACTCAAACAGGCAAGCAAGTTGAATGCCTTCTTTACCATCCTGTCAATCTGTGCAGTAGTTTTCAGAGAGCTGTGGACTTGGATCCCAAGAACCCTCTGTACTTCAGCACCCAAGCCTTCTCTTAAGGCTTATAAAATGAATGGAATCTTGAAGTGTTTCTCTAAGACACCAATGTATAAATAACTTTTGCATTGTGGGAGTAGTGGGAATATTTACCAGTCTCAATACCAATCAGTTTCAGTCTATTAACCAGCAGACATTGACCTCACGTGCTATAATGAGAGGCTGGGCAAACTTGGGTTGTTTTCTCTGGAGCGGCAGAGGCTGAGGGAAGATCTGATACAGATTTATAAGATTGTGAGAGGCATGGTGAAGAGCAGACAAACAGTATCTTTTTTTTTACGGGATCCAAATGTCTAATACCAGAGGGCATGTATTTAAGGTGAAAAGGAGATGCGAGAGTCAAGTTTTTTTACTTGGAGGTTAGTAGGTGCCTGGAATGCGCTGCTTGGGTTGGTGGTAGAGGCTGAGATATTGGGGTTATTTAAGAGACGTTAAAATAGACACATGTACGTGATGGAAATGGAAGGATGTGGACACTGTGTAGTCAGAAGGGTTTAGTTTATATGGCCATTAGTTTATTTGGTTCAGCTCAGTACTGTGGGCCTAAGGGCCTGTTCCTGTGTTGTACTGTTCTATGTACACACTTTCCAGTGATCACAACATTTCTAACTGAACTTTCCCCTTCCTAATCAATATACAGTAAACTGAAATGTTATATTTCTTCGCTGTAATCAGCCAGTTGCAAACATTATATAATAGATTTGGCAGGTGATGATTTGCTTAATTCATTAAATTTCTCCTTCTGAGTTTATGGGAAAGCATTTCATAGCCTTTAATGTCTTTACTGTGCATTAATACATCTCCTGTGAAGTCAAAGTAAATTTATTATCTATGCATGTACACATCAACATATTATGAGACTCATTATCTCACAGGCATTTACAAACAAAATAAGGAAATACAATAGAATTTATGAAAATTATACAAAGGCTGACAAACAGGCAATGTGCAAAAGAAATCAAACTGCAAATTATTGTGATAACTCATCGGATCAATTTCATTGCTCTCTCAGGTATAACATCAAGAAAATATGCCTTTTGAAAAGCTCACTATCAAAATATCATCCTTACCATATTAATTTGAAGTAAATGCTCCCATTAGCAGGTTGAAATTTGGATTCTAATCGGAAATGAGCAAAGGGATTAGAGAGCATCACAGCTATAACAGGGCTTATAACAATACTCTTGTCATGGTCATAGAGCATTACAGCACAAAAGCTTGCTGAACTACTATTCTGCCTAGTCCCGTTGGCCTGCACCTAAATCCCCTCCCATCCATGTACTTAACCAAGCTTCTCTTAAATCTTGAAATTGAATCCACATCCATCACTTGCACTGGCATCTTATTCCACACTTGCACCACCCTCTGAGTGAAGAAGTCCCACCTCAAGGTTCCCCTTAACATTTCACCTTTCACCCTTAACCCATGAACTCTAGTTCCAATCTCACCCAACCTCAGCGGGAAAAGCTGCTTCCATTTACCCCTCATACTTTTGTATATCGCTATCAAATCAAATCTCCGCTCATTTTCATATAATCCAGGGAATAAAATCCTCAGGGTGATCTGGTGTCCTCCCACAGACCAGAGACTTACTGGTTGGTAAACTTAATTGGTCATTGTAAATTGTCTTGTGAGTAGGCCAAGATTAAATGGGGGATCGCTGGGCAGCATGGCTCAAAGGGCCGAAAGGGCCTATTCCACATGGTATCTCAATAAATAAATAAATAAATAATTGACTCAAACATGGAAGTATAAGTATTAGTCTGCTTGCTCCAGTACACCATTCTAAGTGACATTAATAGTAAATTAATGCCACAGGCGGTTGTGGAGGCCAGGTCGTTGGGTGTATTTAAGGCAGAGATTGATAGGCCTGGAACTGGGGTTGAGGAGGAGAGAAAAAAAAGAATCAGCCATGATGGAATGGCAGAGCAGACTCGATGGGCCAGATGGCCTAATTCTGCTCCTATGTCTTATGGTCTAAATTAGGATTAATGCTTTATTTTAATATTAATTAACCCTTTATTTGAATTTGGGCCCTTACATAGTTGCTTAAAATTCATTTACAGATTTTTTAAAGATTTATGAACTAAAATAAGCCGAGGATTCAAAGATCACCAATTGCTCATGTGCAGGTTCATGAAGTAAAGTAATTCTTCAGCCTAGGGAATAAAGTCCAATAAAGTTCAACATTCCCTATAACTCTGGTCCTCAAGTCCTGGCAACATCCTTGTAAACTTTCTCTGTACTCTTTCAATCTTATTGATCTCTTTCCTGTAGGCAGGGTGACCAGAGCTGTACACAGTACTCCAAATTAGGCCTCTCTAATGTCTTATACAACTCCTGTACTGAGTATTTATATATATCTACAGGAGGTGCTGCCTCAAGAAAGCAAAATCCATCTTCACTAATAAAGTGGCCATGAATGTATGTTCGTGGTCTTCTGCTGCCGTAGCCCATCCACTTCAAGGATCGATGTGTTCTACGTTTAGAGATGCTCTTCTGCACAAACTGGTGTAATGCGTCCCTTTTTGAGTTCAGGTTGCCCTCCTGTCAGTTTGAACCACTCTACCTATTCTCCTCCTCTGACCTTTCTCAGTAACAAGGCATTTTCACCCCACACTTTTTTTAATTTCTCGCACCATTCTCTATAAACTCTAGACACTGTTGTGTGTGAAAATCCCAGGAGATCAGCAGTTTCTGAGATACTCAAACCACCCTGATGTAAGCAACAATCATTCCACGGTCAAAATCACTTAGATCACATTACTTCACCGATCTGATGTTCAGCCTGAACAACTGGACCTTTTGACCATGTCTACGTGCTTTTAAACATTGTGCTGCTGCCACATGATTGGCCGATTAGATATTTGCATTAATGAGCAGGTGTACAGATGCACCTAATAAAATGGCTACTCAGTATGCTGTATGGAGAATAGGATGTGTGGCATCTTTTTCCACTAACGATGTCATGATCTAAGTTTATTGCCAGCTGGAATCAGAATCAGGTTTACTGTCACTGACATACATCGTGAAATATATTGTTTTGTGGCAGCAGTGCATTGCAATGCGTAAAATGTAGCATAAATTACAATAAGAAATATATAAATAATGCTCTAAAGATAACTGGATAGTGTTCAGCTACATAACAAAACCTCTAAAAAGTCCTTTTCAGGTAGAATGTTGTTCTGATAGCATGTGACATTCTTTCATTTCTTTTTTGGACCAGATCCCTTAATTTATTCACTGTATATTTTATAGTATCTCTGTTAATTGGAATAACATTGAAATTTATGACCTTGCACATCTTCAACCTGCAGTTCTTTGCATACAAGGTCATAAAATTTAATGTTATTCAATTTAATTTCATAGCGTGTCGCACCAGACAGTCAGCTATTCTTGTCTGGTGCGCGGTGTCAGGATTGGTCTCCTTTCGGATTAACCGAGTCACGGTATGAACATTCCTGACTCGACCCTTGTTTTTTTTTACGAGGCCGACTGACTAGCTGGACGCTTAACCCGGCACGGATGGAAAGCATGCTTGGGGGTAGCCCGACTTGGATTTGAACTCGGGAGCCTTTGCTCCGGAGTCCAGCGCTGATGCCACTGCGCCACCTGCCGGCTTAATGTGATTCAGTGTGACTGCCCTAACTTGGCATTCACTATTGTTGCTTTCAATATGAGGCGGCACAGTAGTGTAGTGGTTAGCACAATGCTTTACAATACCAGCAACCCGGGTTCAGTTCCTGCCACTGGCCTGTTTCCTCCAGGTGCTTCAGTTACTTCCCAGAGTCCAAAAGTCTACCATCTGGTAGGTTAATTGATCATTGTAAGTTGTCCCGTAATTAGGTTAGGGTTAAATCGAGAGAAGATTGCTGGTGTCGTGGTTCAAAGGGCCAGAAGGGTATATTCCATGCTGTATCTCAATCAATCAATAAATAAATAAACTCAACCATGGAAGTATAAGGTCTCTGCACACACTAAATCAGAATATTCCTGCCCATTCTAAGTAACAGTAATAATAAATTAGGATTAAAGCTTCATTTTAATCTTAAGTAATTCTTTATTTGAATTTGGGCCCTTTATATAGTTCCTTAAAATTAATTTATAAATTTTTGCAAACTTGTGAACTAAAATAGGCAGAGGATTCAAAGATGATCAATTGCTCATATGAAGGTTCATGAAGTAAAATAGTTACTTAACCTAGGAGTTCCCAACCTTTTTATGCCATGGACCCCTACCAGTAATCAAGGGACCGTGGACCCCAGGTTGTGATCCCCTGCCTTAGCCTGACACCCATAATATGGGTTCAGTTTTAAATCCTGCCATTTCCATGCAATCTCATCTTCACAATTCCTACTGTGTCACATCTCTGCTTAGGCAGAAATATTTTGAGCATTAAGGGATTACAGTAAGACCCACCGCAAGCTGTTAGATCACCTGAAATACCTGCCTAAAATGGGATCAAAGTCAAAATGAAGGTAAATGTGGGTGTTCTATATTGGTGCCAGAAAGTGTGGCGATGCTTGTGGGATGCACCCAGCTCACGCTTAGGTGTGCTGTCTGTTAACACACCCAAAGGTGAGCTGAGATGAGGAGGAATTTCATTAGCCAGAAACTGGTGAACCTGTGGAATTCATTGTCACAGATGACCGTGGAGGCCAAGTCATCAAGTGTATTTAAGGTGTAGATAGATAGGTTCTTGATTTGTCAGGGTGTGAAAGGTTACGGGGAGAAGGCAGGAGAATAGGGTTGAGAGGGAAATGGATCAGCCATGATCAAATGGTGGAGCAGATGCGATGGGCTGAATGGCCTGATTCTGTTCCTATATGTTATGGTCTTAACAAAAACAATTCATTTCACTGTATGTTTTGAAGAACATGTGATAAATGGATCTTGAATCTTGAATCTATCATCAAGTATGTTCATCACCATATACAGTACTCCCTTGAGATTCATTTTCTAGCAGACATTCAATAGAATCAGTGGAAAACTAGAAACAATACCGGACAAGCAACCAACTTGCAAAAAAAATTGTGCAACTAATAAAAAAACAAAAAAAAAAGCAGTGAGAATATGAGTTGCCAAATCCTTGAAAGGAAGTCTGTAGGTTTGTGGAGTCAGTTCAGTGCTGAGGTGGCCCAATCCCAGTTTCCTGACGAACTTATGGTGCTGAAATTCTTTTTCTTCCACCCCAGTATGTTCCCTTGGATGCTGAACACAGATTTAACTGTAAACATGTCTTTCTATATTTGTCGCACTATATGCGTAAGATAAACGTATCTGTAAATTTATCTGGTAACAAGAGTTTGAATAACCAACACAATCTATGTATTTTTAGATGGATAGTTGGATGTACTTTTAATTTTTGTTTTTTTATAATCTTTTTTATTTGAATAATAATAGCAAATAAAGAAAATTGTATGAAAGTATTTATACAGCTTCAATAAAGAGTGTTGTGTAAATACTGAGGATGTTAAAACTTTCTCTGACTCCATCATTCAACAGCAAGTTTGGTTTTCTGCTCCACCTACTTTCTCAAAGTTCAAAGTAAATTTATTATCAAAGTACATATATGTCACCATATAATACTCTGAGATTTATTTTCTTGCAGGCATTCACATTAAGTACAAAGAAGAACAATGGAATCAATGAAAAACCGCACACAGGACAGACAAAAATAACAATAGTGTATTCTGGTTTATTATCCAGTGACCAAAGTGGGCATTATCTTGTGGTAATTACTGATTTTGGGTGAGGTCCTCTTTGACTGACCTTCGCCATTGATCAGAATCAGGTTCAGAGTGAATTTATTATCGAAGTACATATGCGTCACCATATACAATATTGAGATTAATATTCTTGCAGGTATAATCAATCAATCCTATAACCGTAATAGAATAATTGAAAGACCACACCAACTGGGCTTACAACCAGTAAGCAAAAGGCAAAAAAACTGTGCAAATACAAAAAGAAAGGAAAAAATCAATAATAGTAATAAATAAATAAGCAATAAATATCGAGAAGATGGGATGAAGACTCCTTGAAGGGAGTCCATAGGTTAAGGAAACAGTTCGGTGTTGGTGTGAGTGAAGTTATCCCCTCTACTTGAGAGGTAATAACTGTTCCTGAACCTGGTGGTGTGAGTCCTGAGGCTCATGTACCTCCTTCCTGATACAAGCAGTGAGAAGAGAGCATAGCCCTCTCACTTTATAATGCTTTAAGGCTTTTGAGACTTAATGCACAACATGCATTGAAGAAACTCTACATGATAAAAGGGAGAGAACTCTCCAATGTGCTTGTATTATGAAATGATACATAAAGGACTTATTTCAGTCCTTTGAAAGGACTATCCAATTATGTCCTGCCCTTTATCTAGCCCCACAACTTTGATCAAATCTCCTTTGAAGGCCACTATTCAATATCCGTCAGCATCAAGTTAACAAATTTCATGTCACATGCCAGTGATAATAAAGCTGATTCTGATCTTTCAAATGGTGCATTCTACATAGCGTAGCCATTAGTGTAACATTATTATAGTGCCAGTGACTGGGATTCATTTCTCATAGTCATCTGTAAGGAGTTTGTATGTTCTCCCCGTGACCGCGTGGATCTCCCTTCCACCCCCACCCCCCACGTGCTCCGGTTTTCTCCCAGGTTCCAAAGATGTACCGGTTATAGTTAGTAAGTTGTGGGTATGCTATGTTGGCACTGGAACCATGGCAACACAGGCTGACCCCAGCAGATCTTCAGGACTGCCGGTCGTCGACGGAAAATAAGTGACCTATTTCACTGTATATTTCGATGTTTTGATGTACATGTAACAAATAAAAGTAATTTCTATCTTTAATTGCACAAAAGAAATTATCTATATTCATAAGTTATAATATACCCAATTTCTCCTCCGCTGTCGTGCAGAGAACTTCCAAAATCTCCCTATTAACTATGCATCTCAAGTTCAAAAGCCTTTGTGTCTTTCGTCAGGGTAAAATCCATGGCACCATATCAACCTTACAGGAAAGGTGTGTTACAGGAAAAGCATGGTTAAACTGGGAAGAGTTACAAGGATCTTAGTAGGTCAGGCAGCAGCTATGGAAAGGAATAAACAGTCAACATTTCAGGCCAACTCTTTTCATCAGGACTTGGGCCTGAAGTAAGGTTCTCAGCCCAAAATGTTGACTGCTTATTCCTCTTCATAGATGCTGCCTGACCTGCCGAGCTCCTCCAGCATTTTGTATGCATTACTCTGGATTTTCAGCATCTGCAGAATCTCCTGTGTTTACAAGGATCTTGCCAGGATGAGAGGGCATGAATTATGGCCAAGTTTAGGTCATTACATCATGGAATGTAGGAGACTGAGGTGTGAGCTTATAGAGGTTTATAAAATCATGGGAGGCAGCAACAGTCTTTCCCCCAGGGTAGTGCAGTTCAAAACTGGGGGTCATAGGTCTAAGGTGAGAGGGAAAGGGACAACTTTTTAACACAGAGGGTGGTGAGTATATGGAATGAGCTGCCAGAGTAAGTTGTTGAGGCAGGTTCAATAGTGGAGTACCATTTAAGAAGCACTTGGACAAGTACTGTCTAAAGAGGGGCGGGGCTTGGACCATGAATGAATACAGGAAATTGGGATTATCTGGGTGGGCACTGGCTGGGCCGAAGGGTTTGTACCCGTTCTATATTGCTCTATGAATCTATCGAGGTTGTGGAACATTTTGGAAAGGGAAACAGAGTTAACGCTTCAGGTCAAAACCCTTTTATCTTAACCGGGAAGGTGAGGCTCAGGTTTTAAAGATTTAACTTGCAGTGAGGGTGGGGAGGGATGAATAAAGCAGAGGAAATATTTCTGATATTGGCATCATAGTGTCAGTTTCAAAGAAAGATCTGTAAATTGAAATGTTAATTGATGGAGTCATACAGCACAGGAACAGGCCATTTGGCCCAACTGATCCATACTATACAAGAGTCCCATTTCCCCACATCTGACTCATATCCCCCTCATCCATTTACCTGTTCAAGAACAGTACCATGGCAGGTTGGTCAGGTTAGTCAATGTCCCTCAGCATTCAGGATGTGGTAGTAAATTGAATTAGACTTCGGCCTTGTGGGAGAAGCCAGAGAGTGGTTGTAGATGCTTGCCTCTCTGACTGGAGGCCTGTGACTACTGGAGTGCCGCAGGGATCAGTGCTGAGTCTGTTGTTGCTTGTCAAATGTATCAACGAAGTATACCTATAACTGGATCAGCAAATTTGCAGATGACACCAAGATTGAGGGTTAGTGGACAGTGAGGAAGGCTATCATGACTTGCAGAGGGATCTGCATCAGCTGGAAAAGTTGGCTGAAAAATGGCAGATGGAATTTAATACAGACAAGGGTGAGGTTTTGCAGTTCGGTAGGACCAACCAGGATAGGTCTTACACAGTGAATAGCAGGGCATGCGGAGAGCGGTAGATCAAAGGGATCGGAGAATATAGATCCATCATTCATTGAAGTGGTGTCACAGGAAGATAGATTTGTAAAGAAAGCTTTTGGCATGTTGGCCTTCATAAATCAATGCATTGCGTACAGGAGATGGGATGTTATGTTGAAGTTGTACAAAACATTGGTGAGGCCTAATTTGGAGTATTAAGTGCAATTTTGGTCACCTACCTACAGGAAAGATGTGAATAAGTTTGAAAGAGTAGAGAGAAAATTTACAAGGATGTTGCCAGGTCTGGAGGACCGGAGTTATCAGGAAAGATTGAATAGGTTAGGACTTTATTCCTTAGAATGTAGAAGATGGAGAGGAGATTTGATACAGGTAAACAAAATTATGAGGGGTATAGATAGGGTAAATGCAAGCAGGCTTTTTCCACTGAGGTTGGGTGGGACTACAACCAGAAGTCATGTGTTAAAGGTGAAAGGTGAAAGGTGAAAAGTTTAAGGGGAACATGAGGTGAAACCTCTTCACTGAGAGGGTAGTGAGAGTGTGGAACGAGCTGCCAGCACAAGTGGTGCGTGTAAGCTCGATTTCAACGTTTAAGTGAAGTTTGTTTCTCTATGACCACACATGCATGGGTTTTATCTGGGTGCTCCAGTTTCCGCCAATAGTCCAAAGGCGTAACAGTTAGTAGTTTAACTGGTCATTGTGAATTGTCCCGTGATTAGGCTAGTGTTAAATCACAGGGTTGCTGAGCATTCCTTGCTGTGTCTCTAAATAAATAAATGGCGGTGCTGGAAGCGTGGCAACACTGGCGGGCTGTCTCCAGCAAACCTTGCATTGCGTTGGTCAGATGCAAACACTGCATTTCGAGGCACGTGAGATAAATAAAGCTGATCTTTAAGGATTACCTGTATTTTACTTCCGTTTCCCCCAGGTGTTAATTATTGAAATTAGCTCCTTCTGGTCCGTTCCACAAACTAGTCTAGAATCTACAATGAAACTCTCAATGATGCAAAGGTTTTTGTTTAATGTAACGTTTATTCCACAGACCAGGACAGATCACACTTTGCCGACTGGGAACTTCCAGCAGTCATCACTTGGTCTTCGTCAGTAAATTGTCCTTCCTGGAGGTCGGTGTGGCTTAGCCACATTCACTGAAGCGATCTGGCTGTCAAACCACGAGCCTACACGGCCATCAGCTTCCTGTTCTCCTCCCTGTGTCTAATCCACACAGGATTATACAAGGTGAAGGGAAAACATTCCCAATAAAACAAGCATGAAATTAAACTCGAAACTAATCAAGACTGCATCTATTACAAGCCGTTTAAACTATTCGACGGGTCAGGCAGCATCTATGGAGGAAAATGAACGGACAACGTTTCAGGCCAAGATCCTTCATCAGTAGCCTAAAGTGTCAGCTGTTCATTCCCCTCCACAGATGCTGCCTGACATGCTGAGTTCCTCCACCATTTTGTGCATTGCTCTGGATTTATAGTGTCTGCAGACTCTCTTATGCCTAAACTACTCATTCCTTTAGTTTTGGTTACAACATCGAACACAGAACAATACAGCACACGATGTTGTGCTGACCCATTAACCTATTCATTCTAACATTTCCCTCCCATATAGCCCTCCATGTGTTGACCCAAGAGACTTTTAAATGTCCTTAATGCCTCTGCCTTTATCACCACCCCTGGCAAGGTGTTCCAAGCACTCACCACTCTCTGTGTAAAAAGCCTACCTCTGACATTCCCCTTCCCACCTCCGTACATCCCTCCAATCATCTTAAAATTATGTCCTTTTATATTGGCTATTTCCATCCTGGTAAAACATCTCAGCACAAAAACAAGCCCTTCAGCCCATCTAGCCCATTCTGAACTGTTATTCTACCTAGGCCCATTGATCTGCACCTGGACCGTAGCTTTCCATCCATGTACTTATCCAAACTCCTCTTAATTACTGCAATCAGCCTTGCATCCAGCACTTCCGCTGGCAGCTCGTTCTAACTTTCACCACCCTCTGAGTGAAGAAGTTCCCCTTCATGTTCCCTTTAAACATTTCACCTTTCACCCTTAACCTATAACCTCTAATTTTTGTCTCACTCAACCTCACTGGAAAAAGCTTGCTTGCATTTACCCTCTCTATACCCTCATAATTTTGATAACCTCTAACAAATATCCCTTCATTCTCCCATGTTCTGGGGAATAAACACCTAACCTAATCAATCTTTCCCTTTCAGGTCCTCAAATCCTGGCAACATCCTTGTAAATTTTCTCTGCACTCTATCACTCTTATTGATAGATTTCCTGTAAGTAGGTGACCAGAACGATACAAAATACTCCAAATTAGGCCTCACCAATGTCTTATACCACTTCAACAGAACATCCCAACTCCTGTACTGGTATTTATGAAGGTCAATGTGCCAAATACCCTCTTTACAACACTATCTTCACTGCTTCCAGGGAATTATAGCTTGGTTTTCCCAGATCCCTTTGTTTTCCCATATTCCTCAGTGCCCTACCACTCACCATGTAAGTCCTACCCTGGGCTATCTTCCAAAGTGTAAAACCTCACACTTGTCTGCATTAAATTCCATCTGCCATTTTCAGCCCATTTTTCCAGCTGGTTCAGATCCCACTGCAGTTTTTAATAGCGTTCCTCACTGTCCACTCAATCTATAAACCTTACCATTTTGTACACCTTTATCCAGTCACGTCTCATCCTCCTTCACTGCAAAGAGAAAAGCTCGAGCTCACTCAACCTATCACCTGGCCTTGGCCGAGTTTTGGAACTGGGATTATCTTTACATTAAAGTATCGTGGTTTTATTTGACTGGCAATGATTAACATTAAATCTTAAAGTTCTGCTTAACTTTAAGATGCCATTTCCACATTTCAGTTTCTTTAAAATATTCTGATTCTTGGTATTAGTCAGAAAAGGGGCGACATGGCTCATCGCTTTACAACAGCCAGTTGTGTAAGATTGTGGTTCACTTCCTGGTGCTGTCTGTAAGGAGTTTAAATATTCTCCCTGTGACTGAGTGGAATTCCTCCAGATCCCTATATTCCATAGATGTACGGTTAAGGTTAGTGAGTTTTGGGCTTGCTAAGATTTCAAAGATGTACAGTAAGCTACATCGGCACCAAAGGCCTGGTGACACAATCTTTGCTGATTTGATTTGAAGCAAAGCAACGTACTTCACGGACACAAGAGATCCTACAGATGCTGGAAATCCAGAGCAACACACACACACAAAGTGCTGGAGAAACTCAGCAGGTCAGGCAGCATCTGTGGAAACGAATAAACAGTTGTCGTTTCACTGTATGTTTTAATGTACATGTGACAAAGCTAACCCTTAAAAAGTCTTAAAAGGAGCATAGCAATAAAAGTAAACTATGCAGTTAAAGTCCTGCAAGAGGACCATAATCTTGTCGTAAGGTTTGGAGGCTTGTGTGCATCAATGATCCGGAGAGCGATGCTGGCTGGAGTCAGAGCTTTATGCTTGGTAGGGTCACCCATGCCAAACAGATCAAAAGGTAGGTCCACCAGTCCTCCCGGTTCGGGGATTCGGCTCAGGCCTTACAACTTTGACTGGTAAAACAAAATAGTTACAGAAAAAGCAATGAAGAATCCTGCATCTGTGTGCGATGGTAATCCGGAGTCCCCACCCGCGACGCGTGGCTGACAGGAGTGAAAACCGAGAGAAAGCTGCTGTACTGGCACGAGGACAGAGCCTTGAACACCACTAGAGATGTTGGACCTCCGTTGCTGCCCTAAATGCCAGTAGCGTAATGGGCAGTAAGTATACTGTATATGCAGTTAAGTAGTGAAATGTGTAGCATCTTGTGACACAAATTGTTACCATGCAACAGTAGAAGATAAAGGAAAAGAAACCCTGGCATTAAGAATTATAAGTGTGGTGTACACCAGATTGACTATGATGACATTTCTCTATATAGGGTAAAAAAGTCATCTTTTTAATTATAAATTGTTGCTCTGGAATCAAAAGACAATAACATCTGTTCTCACCATCTGGACTCCAAGAAGAGAAATGGTTCAGTAGTGTCAATGGTTTGCCTTAGCTGTGATCTAATAAATTTCCGGTATTGGATTTCATGTGGAATTCTTCGCAAATGCTAAATTTTTTTCTCGCATCTCTTCACAACACAACACACTTGCAGCTGGGGATATTCGGAGTTCGGAGTTCAATTCAGGAGTCTCTGGATGTCCTCCCCGTGGAACATGTGGGTTTTCTCCGGGTGTTCCAGTTTCCTCCCACAGTCCGGGTAGGTTAATTGGTCGTTGTAAATTATCCTGTGATTAGGTTACAGGTTTATCAGAGCGTTGCTAAGGCAGTGTAGCTCAAAGGACCAGAAGGGGCTACTCCATAGGGTGTCGCTAAATAAGTCAACATCAGAGGCAGGCTTTTCAATACAGTGTGCGCTAGGTACATAGAGGACACAGCCAGGGGTGGTGGGAGAAGCAGAAAAATAGAACACAGAACACTACAGCACAGCACAGGCCCTTCAGCCCACAATGTTGTGCTGACCTGTTAACCTACTCTAAGATCAATCAGCACTATGTTGAGTTTTTCCCTCATTACACGGGCATTACCCAGTGTACAACTGTTGCATTCCAAAACTACTTAACGTTTGGTGATTACAATGTTCATTCATCTCTCCTATCCAATTCAAATGGTTTTCAACTTCAACCATGTTTCTCCTTCCTGTGCAGTGGATGAGAACACATTGGAGAAATCACATATGATTCAAGTCACGGAGAAACTGAGGAGGCCAAGTAATTGGGTGTATTTAAGGCAGAGCTTGATAGATTCTTGATTAGCTGAGGCTTGGAGAGATACGGGCAGAGGGCAGGAGTCAGGGGCTGAAAGGGAAATGGATCAGCCACTACGAAAAGACGGAGGAGACTTGATGAGCCAAACGACCTAATTCTGCTCCTGTTTCTCATAGTCTATGGTCTAAACAGATCTGCACATTACAGTCATAGAGTACCACAGCACATAAAGCTAAACAGATGCCATATAAAAGAGCAAAAATTAGTGGGAAGATAGAGGATTGCGAAGCCTTCGAATACTAACAGAAATCGGCTAAAAAAGTCATTAAGAAGGTAAAGATGGAATACGAAAGTAAGCTAGTCAATAATATTATTGGAGGATACCAGAAGTTTCTTCAGATACATAAAGTATAAAAGAGAAGGGAAAGTGGACATTAGCCCACAGGAAAACAATGCTGGAGAGGAGGTAATGGGGGGCAGGGAAATGGCGGGTGAACTGTATACGTATTTTGCATCAATCTTCACTGTGGAAGACACTAGCAATATGGTAGAAGCTCCAGGTGGCAGGGGGCATGAAGTGGGTGAAGTTACCATAACTAGAGAAAAGATTCTTGGGAAATTGAAAGGTCTGAAGGTAGATAAGTCACCTGGACCAGATGGTGTACACCCCAGAGTTCAGAAAGTGGTGGCTGAAGAGATTGCGGAGGCATTAGTAATGATCTTTCAAGAATCCACTAGATTCTGGAATGGTTCTGGAAGACTGGAGAATTGCAAATGTCACTCCACTCTTCAAGAAATGAGAGAGACAGCAGAAAGGAAATTATGGGCCAGTTAGTCTGATCTCAGTGGTTGGGAAGATGTTGGAGTCGATTGTTAAGGATGAGGTATCAGGGTACTTGGAGGCACATGATAAAATAGGCCATAGTCAGCATAGTTTCCTCAAGGGAAAATCTTGCCTGACAAATCTGTTGAAATTCTTTGAATAAATAACAAGCAGGATAGACAAAGGAGAATTGGTTGACTTTTTTTTTGGATTTTCAGAAGGCCTTTGACAGGTGCCACACATGAGGCTGCTTAACGAGCTACAAGCCCGTGGTATTACAGGAAATATCCTAGCACGGTTGACAGAAGGCAAAGTGTGGGAATAAAGGGAGCCTTTTCTGACTGGCTGCCGGTGACTAGTGGTGTTCCACAGGAGCCTGTGTTGGGACTAATTATTTTTATGTTAATGATTTGGATGATGGAATTGATAGCTTTGTTGCAAAGTTTGCAGATGATATGAAGATAGGTGGAGAGACAGGGACTTTTGAGAAAGTACAGAGGCTACAGAGCAGCTTAGTCAGATTAGGAGAATGGGCAAGGAAATGGCAGATGGAATACAGTGTCAGGAAGTGTACGGTCATGCACTTCGGGAGAAAAAGTGAAAGGGTTAACTATTTTCTAAACAGAGAGAAAATACAAAAAAAAAGAGGTGTAAAGGTACTTGGGAGTGTTTGTGCAGGATTCCCTAAAAGTTAATTAGCAGGTTAGGTCCATAGTGAGGAAGGCAAATGCAATGTTAGCATTCATTTGAAGAGGACTAGAATATAAAAGCAAGGATGTAATATTGAGACTTTATAAAGCACTGGTGAGACCTCACTTGGAGTATTGTGAGCAGTTTTGGGCTCGTTATCTTAGAAAGGATATGCTGAAACTGGAAAGGGTTCAACACAAAGTACACTGCAGATGCTGTGGTCAAATCAAGACGTACAAAAAAGCTGGATGAACTCAGCAGGTCGGGCAGCTTTTTTGTACGTAAGGGTTCAAAGGAGGTTCACAAAAATAACTCCAGGTTTGAATGGCTTGTCATGTGAAGAGCACTGGAATTCAAAAGGATGAGGGGTAACCATTGAAACATATTGAATTCTGAAAAGGCCTTGATATACTGGATCTGAAGAGGATGTTTCCTATAGTGGGAGAGTCTAAGACAAGAGGACGCAGCCTCAGAATAGAGGGTGTCCTTTGAGAAAAGATTTCTTTAGACAGAGAGTGGTGAATCTGTGAAATTCTTTGCCACAGGCAGCTGTGGCGGCCAAGTCTTTAATGTATATTTAATGCAGAGGTTGATAGATCCTTGATTGGTCAGGGCATGAATGGATATAGGGAGAAGGCAGGAGATTGGGGCTGAGAGGAAAATTGTTATCAGCCATGATGAAATGGTGAAGCAGACTCAATGAGCCAAATGTCTGCTCCTATGTCTTCTGGTCTTATAAACAGGCACTTTGGCCCATTTAGTCCATCCAAACTGTTACATTGGGTGATCACTTTGCACAATGTATCCAGGTGCCAGGAGTGACCATGGGTGTGTTGCCCTTAAGTCATTTGTTTAGCTTTCTTACATTTTCGCTTTAGTAATTCGTTTGTAATTATTTTCTAGTTAAAGTTAAGGTTGTTAAAAGTAAATTCGATGTCTGTGATGTATCGCGGCATGCAATGATATCACACCCAATTTCACTGCGTCTTGTGGGAAAATACCGGTTTGGAGAAACGGGAAGGAGGGGGCTTGTGTGTGCAGGATCAGCGCGAGAAAAGTTTTCATTCTACGCACTAAGAAACATCATAGAAGCAACGCCATAAGTTCATAAGATAATCGATATGTTGAAGTAAAAATGTTAATGCTGATTCTGTTAAAAGTAATGATGGTTGATAAAGTTTATTTTCTTGTGTTATTGAAAGCGTTGCTGGATAGTTTGTGCGGTGTATTTAAAGCCAGTTGATGGCGTAGGTAGATTCTGACTGTATGTTGTACTTTAATGTAATATAGTTTGTTGTGGTTTTACTTTTACAAGTATTTATGATGTAAATGTGATGCCAAGAAGGAAACAAATACTGTATATATTTTGTATTGTTTTATCAACAGTTTTCACCATACATTAATGTGGAAGAGTGAACAGTAAACAGTTAATCTTACTGGGATCGTGCCTCATTGACTACGGTTTACCTTGGTGTTTAGTTCAGAGTTTCTACACCTGAATGAGAACACTACAGTGAAAAGGCGGCATTACCAGGTGTTTCAACAAGTGGTACGATGGCATCGCGATCCAGCGTCAAGTTGTTGCCATCCAGCGCCTGGAGCAGTAGGGCATCAACAAGTAACGCTGCCCACGCAAGAGCTAAAGCAGAAACCGCCAGGGTGCAAGCGTCATACGCTGAATAGGAAGCAGAACTGAAAATGGAAAAGGCTGCCAGAGAAGCTGAAAACCAAAGGGAGAAGGCCGTAGAGAAGCCGAAAACCAAAGGGAAAAGGCCGTAGAGAAGCCGAAAACCAAAGGGAGAGGGCCGTAGAGAAGCCGAAAACCAAAGGGAAAAGGCCGTAGAGAAGCCGAAAACCAAAGGGAAAAGGCCGTAGAGAAGCTGAAAACCAAAGGGAAAAGGCTGCCAGAAAAGCCGAAAACCAGTTGGAAAGGGTAAGGATAGAAGCAGAGTTAGAAGGGCTGATGCTACACCGAGAAGCCGATGCTGCCAGGGTGGAAGCAGAGATATTAGAAAATGCTGAAAAAATACACGTTCTAGATGAAGTAAAATCTACTTCAGAAAGGGCCTGAGTGGAACGCACTAGCGACTACGTCCGATCTCAAATGGACCGGAAGATTCGTTCTTCCTCTCCATACTTATATGCTAACGTCCCATTTCACGAGGAGTCATAGAGAGGCCCAATTGCATCACATTCATCTGAGGAAGGCAATTTACCTTTGCAACTTTGCAATGAAATCGAGAACAAAAGGGCTGACAACAAATACTTCTCGACGCCAAACTTACCAGATTTGGCGAGAGAAGAGGCAAAGGCTGAAGTCAAAACAGTAAATCCCATAAAGAATGTACACACTCAGTCATATGCCCACCAACACATTCCCCCAGCCAGCATGCCACTTGCAGATGAACCCACAATGAGATCTCGTCACTTCAGGACTATACCAGTTTGACGATAAGCCTGAAAATTACCGTGCATGGTAATCCTCATTCACCAACGCTACCGGCGGAGTCCGGCTCGAAGCAACACAAGAGTTGGATCTTATGACAAAATGGCTAGGAAAAGAATCATTTGAACAGGTGAGATGCATACGTTCAGTGTACATCAGCAACCCCAAGCTAGCTTTACGCAAAGCATGGGAGAGACTTCGGGAGTGCTATGCGGCCCCTGAAATTATTGAAACGGCACTATTTCAACGGCTGGAAAATTTTCCTAAGGTGTCAGCCAAGGACCACACTAAGCTAAGAGAGCTCAGAGATCTACTCGTGGAGATTGAAGGCGCTAAAGAAGACGGCTATTTAACTGGTCTGTCATTTCTAGAGACTTCATACGGAATTAGACCAATCGTGGACAAACTTCCATTTGAGCTGCAGGAGAGGTGGGTGTCTGTTGGCTCAGAGTACAAGGAAGAGAACGGTGGTCGATTTCCTCCCTTTAAGTATTTCACTAGGTTTGTGTGCAAGGAGGCAAAGAAGCAAAATGACCCTAGCTTCATGAGTCAAGGTAGCAGTACAATTCACACCAAGCCAGTCAAATCCACTTTGAATAATTTTAACATCAATAAACCTGTCTCGGTGCGTAAAACTGAAGTCTCTACAACTAACAATGACCCTAGCAAGAATTGTCCATTGCACAACAATGTGCACCCCCTCAAAAAATGCAGAACGTTTAGGAAAAAACCCTTTGACGAGAGAATGGCCCTTCTCAAGGAGAAAAAAATATGTTTTAAATGCTGTTCCTCTACCTCTCACCTCGCTAGAGAGTGTACGATCCCTGTGAGATGCTCGGAATGTAACAGCACTAATCACGATGGGGCCATGCACTCCGGCCCGTTACCGCAAACTGACAAAGCTCCTTCACCCTCACAAGAGGAAGGTGGGGAGGGAGAGGATCACTCCAAGACAACTGTCGTCAGCTCGAGCTGCACAGAAGTTTGCGGTCAAGGTCAGTCAAGCCATTCTTGCTCAAACATCTGCCTCACTAAGGTGTACCCTAGGGGAGCCAAAGACAAGGCCATCAAAACCTATGTAATTCTGGATGACCAGAGCAATCGCTCACTAGTCAGACCAGAGTTCTTTGACTTGCTCAACGTAGAGAGTAATCAGTTCCCATACTACCTTAGAACTTGCTCAGGCAGCGTAGAAACATATGGCAGGAAGTCAGAAGGCTTCCAGCTCGAGTCGCTGGATGGTAAAGTTGTCATCTGTCTCCCTCCGCTCTTAGAGTGCAATGAAATTTTGAATAACCGCACCGAAATTCCGACGCCAAGTGCAGTGTGACACCAGCCACATCTCCACCACATTGCCAAGCACATCCCAGAACTGGACCCAAAAGCAGAAATACTCCTGCTACTAGGAAGAGACATTCTCAGGGTGCACAAGGTCAGGCAGCAGGTCAATGGACCACACGACGCCCCCTTTGCCCAACGCCTGGATCTGGGCTGGGTGGTGATAGGAGAGGTGTGCCTTGGCAATGTACACACACCGACAGTTAAACACACTCAAGACCAACATGCTAGAGAGTGACCGTCATTCAATTTTTCAACCCTGCACAAGCATTATGTGTATCAAGGAAGCACGACAAGGCTTTAACAGGTGTGGTAAAGTAACCGATAAGACACTGGGACAGTCAGTCTTTGCTCAAACTGAGCATGATAATAAACTTGCTCCACCAGCAGAAAAAACTCAAATGAGTGAGACATTTGAGCTGATCGAACCCAAAAGAGACTCGGAAATTCGGCCGCAAATACAAACAGGAGTCACCTACCTCGAAGAACCGATACGTACCACCGAACGCTTTCAGCAGTTCTCCACTTTGAATTCCTTAGTGAGAGGACTTGTGTTCCTCTTTCACATGGCCAGATCCCACAAACACTCATTCCAAAATAGTAAATGCAAGGGATGGCACAAATGTAACTTAACTCGCACTGCGGACAAATTGGCCCAGGCAAAGGACGTCATCCTTAAAGCAACTCAAAGAGCAGCTTTTGCAAGGGAGTTTTCGGCCCTCAAAGCTAATAAATCAATACCAAAGGACAGCCCTTTGAGGAAACTCAACCCGATCCTGAAGAACAATCTTATTTGCATTAGAGGCCAGTTAATACACTCTCACCTTTCAGCTGCAGAAAAGAGCCCAGTAATCCTGCCCAAAGACAGCCATGTGTCCATACTGCTCACTCGCCATCACCATGAACAGGTAAGGCATCAGGGCCGTCACCTGACAGAGGGAGCAATCAGGGCAGCGGGACTGTGGATCTTGGGAGGCAAAACACTGATCAACTCAGTACTCTACAGATGTGTAACCTGCAGGAAACTGCGAGGGAAGCTCGAAGTTCAACGTATGGCGGACCTCCCACCAGAACGCCTCAATGCCTGCCCTCTTTTTACATATGTGGGCTCGATGTATTTGGTCCCTGGACTATCATCAGTTAACGCACCAGAGGAGGACAAGCAGAGAGCAAACGGTGGGCCATCATATTCAGCTGCATGAGTTCAAGAGCGGTGCACATTGAGGTCATCGAATCTTTGGATACATCCAGCTGCATTAACGCTCTCAGGTGCTTCTTTGCACTAAGAGGCCCTGCAAAACAGTTAAGGTCTGATTGCGGCACGAACTTTGTTGGAGCGTCCAAGGAGCTCGGGATGGACAAAACGGTGCAAAGGTACCTCAGTGAGCAGGGATGCAACTGGGAGTTCAACACACCACACATCTCTCACACGAGAGGCTCATGGGAGCAGATGATTGGTATCGCCAGAAGGATCCTCGATTCAATGTTTCTGCAGCAACGCACCTGACTGACCCACGAAGTACTATGCACACTAATGGCAGAAGTCACAGCTATAATAAATGCATGACCACTCCTACCTGTGTCTTCTGACCCGGAAAGCCCCTTCATACTCTCGCCATCAATGCTCCTTACGCAGAAGGCAGGACTTCTCAGATAAGGACTTGTACACAAAGCAATGGAGACAGGTTTAGGCTCTCGCAAATCAGTTCTGGTCCCGTTGGAGACATGAATATCTACCTTTGTTGCAACATAGACAAAAATGGACAGAACCTCGCAGGAATCTTCAAGTTGGAGATTTAGTCCTGCTCAGGGACAAGCAAATCACCCGCAACTGCTGGCCAATGGCCAGAATCACTGCCACATTCCCTGGTGGGGATGGACATGTCAGGAAGGTTGGGTTGAAAACTTCTGACCAAGGTGATGTGAAAACTTACCAAAGGCCAGTTGCAGAAGTCATTCTACTTCTACCTAAAGACTGATCTAGAGACTGAAGTTTTGTATTATGTTCATAGTGACCTTACAAAGGTCAGGCGGGGAGTGTGTTGCCCTTAAGTCATTTGTTTAGCTTTATTACATTTTCACTTTAGTAATTCGTTTGTAATTATTTTCTAGTTAAAGTTAAGGTTGTTGAAAGTAAATTCGTTGTCTGTGATGTATCGCGGCATGCAATGACGTCACACCTGGTTTCACTGTGTCTTGTGGGAAAATACCGAGAAACCGGAAGGAGGGGGCTTATGTGTGCAGGATCAGCACGAGAAAAGTTTTCATTCTACGCACTAAGAAACATCATAGAAGCAACGCCGTAAGTTCATAAGATAATTGATATGTTGAAGTAAAAATGTAACACTGATTCTGTTAAAAGTAATGACGGTTGATAAAGTTTATTTTCTTGTGTTATTGAAAGCGTTGCTGGATAGTTTGTGCGGTGTATTTAAAGCCAGTTGATGGTGTAGGTAGATTCTGACTGTATGTTGTACTTTAATGTAATATAGTTTGTTGTAGTTTTACTTTTACAAGTATTTATGATGCCAAGAAGGAAACAAATACTGTATATATTTTCTATTGTTTTATCAACAGTTTTCACCATACGTTAATGTGGAAGAGTGAACAGTAAACGGTTAATCTTACTGGGATCGTGCCTCATTGACTACGGTTTACCTAGGTGTTTAGTTCAGAGTTTTTACACCTGAATGAGAGCACCACAATGGGTTTTCAGTTGCCTGAAATGTTAATTGTCCATCCCATTCCATCTCTGCTTTGTCTATCATTCTGGGGGACTTTAACCAGGCCAGCTTGAAAAAGTCTCTAAAGAATTAGTACCAACAAATCACTTGTAGCACCAGAGGAGCCAACACACTGGACCACTGTCACACCATGATCAAGAGCACTTACCGTGCTATCCCACACCCACACTTCAGAAAGTCTGATTGCCCCGCTGTATTTCTACTCCCTGACTACAGGCAGACTGAAGACTGCAGCATCGATAGTGAGGACGAAGACACCACTGAGGACCGAGAAGGTAAGGACAACAGAGGCACAGGACCGATTACAAGACTGCTTTGAATCGGTGGACTGGACTATATTCAGGGATTCATCTTTGAGTCTGAACAAATACGCCACAGCTGTCACCAACTGCATTAATCCCTGTGTGGATGAGTGTGTGCCTATGAGAACATACAGAACATACCCAAATCAAAAGCTGTGGATGAACCAGGAGATTCGTAGTCTACTGAGGGCTAGATTTGTGGCATTTAATTCTTGCAACCCAGGTCTGTACAAGAAAACGAGGCATGACTTGTGGAGGGATATTTCAAGAGCTAAGAAACAACTCTGGGCAAGGTTGGAGACAAAATCAGTTGTACGTCAGCTCTGGCAGGGTCTGCATGCCATTACTTCCTACAAAGCAAAACCCAACATCATGAATGGCAGTGATGCTTCACTACCAGAAGAGCTCAACAGCATTTATGTTTGCTTTAAAAGGGGGAATAAAACCACAGCTATGAGGATTCCTGCAGCACCCTGTGACCCTGTAATCTCTATCTCAGAGGCCAACGTCAAGCTGCCTTTCAGGCGGATGAACCCTTGGAAGGCTCTGAAAATGTGCCAACCAACTGGCAGGAGCATTCAAGGACATTTTCAATCTCTCACTGCTACAGTTGGAAGTTCCCACCTGCTTTAAAAAGGTAGCAATTATGCTAATGACCAAATGTAAGCTGCCTTAACAACTATTGTCCAGTAGGGCACTCACATCTACAGTGATGAAGAGCTTTGAGAGGTTGCTCATAACTAGAATCAACTCCTGCCTCAGCACGGACCTGGACCCTCTGCAATCTGTCTATCATCCCAGTAGGTCTATGGCACACATGATCTCAATGGCTCTTCACACAGCCTTGGATCTCCGAGACAATACAAACACCTATGTCAGGATGCTGTTTATCGACTTTATCTCAGCACTTAACACCATCATTCCCACAATCCTGATCGAAAAGCTACAGAACCTGGCCTCTGTACCTCCCTCTGCAACTGGACTCTTGACTTCCTAACCAGAAGACCACAGTCTGTGTGGATGATAATAACATCTCCACCTTGCTGACCATCAACACTGGGGCACACCTCAGAGATGTGTGTTTAGCCCACTGCCCTACTGTCTCCACACCCATGACTGTGTGGCTAGGCACAGCTCAAATGCCATCTATAAACTTCCTGATGATGGCAGAATCTCAGATGGTGACAAGAGGACATAGAGGAATGAGATATATCAGCTAGTTTCATTCCTGGGGCATTCTCATGAACCTCCTCTGGACCCTCTCCAACAGCAGCACATTCTTTGTTAGATAAGGGGCCCCAAACTGCTCACAATACTTCAAGTGCAGCCTGACTAATGCCTTATAAAGACTCAGCATTACATCCTTGCTTTTATATCCTAGTCCTCTTGAAATGACTAAGAAGTTAGAACAAATACTTGTATCTACATAGCAGCAGCTGACCGTAAAAAGGATTTCAGCACTAACGACATCTTTGAGAACCTCATGAATTAACTTATGTAAGCAAGCATGTTAAACTTCTTATATCAGCAAGAAAGTGGCTGTCAGAAATGTGATATGCCTTCCACAGTCAGCTGATAAATCGGGCCTTCTGAAAGGCCAGCCATCCTCTTCACTCCACAGATGCTGAGTTCCTCCACTGGTTGGTTGCCTGTTCCAGATTCTGGTGTCCGCAGTCTCCCGCATCTCCATTTCGCTCCACGGGGTTGAGTAACGATTGGAATGAAGGATCCGCTGGCATTGGAGAGGGCCCTGAGGAAGCTCATCAGGAAGATCCCAGGAATGAAAGCTTTAACATATGAAGAGCATTTGATGGCTTTGGGCCTGTACTCACTGGAATTTAGAAGAATGGAGGGAAGGTCTCACTGAAACCTATCAAATATTGAAAGGCCTAGTCAGAGTGGACATGTAGAGGATGTTCCCTATAGGTGGGGATTCTAGGACCAGAGGGCACAGCCTCAGAATAAAAGGACGTCCCTTCAGAACAGAGATGAACAAGAATTTCTTTAGCCAGAGGGTGGTGAATCTGTGGAATTCATTGCCACAGATGACTGTGGAAGCAAAGACATTGGTAATGTTAAAGCAGAGGTTGACCGGTTCTTGATAAGTAAAGGTATCATATATTACAAGAAGAAGTCAGGGAATGGGGTTGAAAGGGATAATAAATCAGCCATGATGGAATAGTGCTGAAGATTCGATGGGCCAAATAGCCTAAATCAGCTCCTATGTCTGAAAGTCTCATGGGCTACAGAAAATAGTAAGGGCAAAGAATCTACACTGAGTGGGGTATGACTCCAGTCAAGGTGGCAGTGAACTGCAGTCTCTGTTGAGGTCACGGCTCAGATTTAGTTGTTAAGTTTGTAGGGATGATTTTGGGGACAGAGGAGGTACTTAGGAGTCAGATTAGTGTTTACAGAGAGTGACCCAGGGCAGTTAAATGTCAGCCCAAAAAGTAGAGGTTGACAGATTCTTGATTAGTAAGGGCGTCAAAGATTACGAGGAGAAAGGGGTTGAGAGGGATAAGAAATCAGACTCAATGGACCAAATGTCATAACTCTGCTACTGTGTCTCATGGTCTTATGATCTTTAAAGCTATTATATCAGATTTGGAATTAATTAACATTTTAAGGATTTGCTTCTGTTTTAATGCCTCATTAGCATTTCAAAATATGCACAGATCCAGCAACAAATGTACGCTGTTTCATAGACTGTTTCAGCTTTTATGAAGTGTTTATTTGGTAGATTCCTACCAGGGACCATTTCTGGCTATGGGCTACCTTTACCTAATCCTTTACCCTTTGTCTCCAGTCTGCTGTGAACAAAGTAGATTCTATTCAGTTCAGGCGCCATGGTAGCGTAGAGGTTAATGCGATGCTATCGTAGCTCGGGGCATTCCAGAGTTTGGAATTCCATTCCGGTGCCATTTCGTAAGATGTCTCTGTGTTTCCTCCCCGTGGAATGTGTGGATTTCCCCCGAGCACTCCGGTTTCCTCCCACAGTACAAGTACGTATCAGGTAGGTTAATTGGTCATTGTAAATTGTCCGGTCATTGGGCTACCGCTAAATCGGGTTTGTCAGGGGTTGCTGGGCTGGCCTTGCTCCAGGGGCCAGAAGGGCCCACTCTGTGCTGTATCTCAAAAATAAATGAATAGAATGAAGGGAGTGAACCACGGGAGAAAGGGAAGGAGGAGGGGCACCAGAGGGAGGTGTGGGCAGGTGATGAGACGAGAAGCGCTGAAAGGGAAGCCAGATGGGAAAGGAAAAAGTTGGAAGTTCGGGGAGAAATAATTAGGGAAGGGCCTATTCCACACTGTATCACTAACTAAATAAATAATAAATAAAACTTTGAATAAATGTCAAATTCCCTACTTTGGTAGTAAATACAATTCACACTCAGGTGAGCAGATTACTTGCTTTTCCTTGGCTATAACTGGAAATTGCAATGCTGGAAATGAATATTCAAAGTTCTAAATAGTCGTATTCCAAATGGGTGTGTAATCCTAAAGACCGCGCAGATGCTACAAAGGCATAAGATTTTGGGGCTAGACAGCTTAGTTGAGCTGACAGCACATATGATGGACTCAGAATGAGAAACCCAATATCCCTGATGCAGGAACAGGAATTATTTGAAAATATATCCGACAACGCATACACAGGTAGGGTGAAAAAAATCCATCTACTGAACTCCCTGCCACCAAGTCTCATCATGTGTGATGCCATACACGCACCTTACTGATAATTTATTTTTGATAATATCACCTCATGTGTTCTATATGTGAGTTACTGTATGCGCACTGTATTGCACACACTGGCCCGGAGGAACATTGTTTCATTTGGTGGTATACATGTATACGGTTGAATGACAATAAACTTGAACTTGGATTGACTACTTTCTATTTGGATGCCTAATAATGTGCAAAGGGATTATAAAGGCATTTAAACTGTCCACATCATCTTTAGGATTTACAGGGGCAGGATACAAGAAACCCCAAATGCACAACTACAGATAATACCAAATGGCCTCTCATATAGGAAGAAGTATCCTCAGATTTTCAGGCTATCTGGCTTTAAGAAACATCTCCGAACTTCCTCATTGCTTCAGTGTGCCGCTTTGATATTCTGACTCGCTGCAATGGACCACAGCAAGGTCCATCTTTGTTGAAGATATGAGACAGGAACAGCCAATACCACTTTGTTACATCACCTTCAATGTGCGGACACAGTGTGATATCATATTTTGACCAGGATATCAAGTGGTACAAAACCGATCTTCTTCCCACTGTGCACCTTAATGAAGCCATTATTTTCTTCACCTTTGTCCACACAGATCTACGGATAAAGATTAACATTTAAAAGGTTAATATCAGATTCATGCAGCAACGTAAAAATTCACAGCAATTCTCCAGAAACAAAAGATATTTTCAAATCTTGAACACAAAAGATTCTGCAGAAGCTGGAAATCCTGAGCAACATGCACAAAATGCTGGAGAAACTCAGCAGGTCAGGCAGCATTTATGAAGAGGAATAAACAGTCTATATTTTGGGCCAAGACACTTCACCAGGACTGGAAAGGAAGGGAGAAGAAGCCAGAATTCCTTTCACTATAAAATTTCTAGATACACTCAGTGGCCACTTTACTGGGTACGTGAGACCTCACGTAAAGTGGCCAGTGAGTGTATTTCTGGGTGCTGTGGGCTTCTGCTGCAGTAGCCCATCTATGTTAAGGTTTGAAGTGTTGTGCAGTTCAGTCATGTTCTTCTGCACACCAATGTGGCGACATATAGCTATTTGAATTACTGTCACCTTCTTGTCAGCTTGAAGCAGTCTGGCCATTCTCCTCTGACCTCTCTCATTAACAAGGTGTTTTCGCCCACAGAAATGCCACTCACTGGATGTTTTTTTTGTTTTTCACACCAATCTTGGTAAACTCCAGAGACTGCCGTGTGTGAAAATCCCAGGAGATCAGCAGTTTTTTTTAGATACTCAGACTGTTTGTCTGGCACAAACAATCATTCCACAGTCAAAATCACTTCGACCACATTTCTTCCCAATTCTGATGTTTAGTCTGAACAACCACTGAATCTCTTGACCATGTCTGCATGCATTTAAACATTGAATTGTTGCCACATAATTGGCTGATTAGATATTTACATTAACAAGCTGCTGGGTGCATATTTCACAAGAGTGTAAGAAAATCTTTCTCTATTGGGACCCATTAACAATTCAGTTCAGTTTCAGTTTATTGTCATTTAGAAACCACAAATGCAATGCAGTTAAAAAATGAGACAACGTTCCTCCAGAATGATATCACAAAAGCACACGACAAAACAGGCTACACTAGAAAATCCACATAATGTTTGGCAATCCCCAATCCAGAGTCCGGAGAGGCTGCTGCGTATTAATATCACACTACCAACTTAGTGCGTCCCCCGGAAAGGAGCTCCAAATCCACCAGACAAAACAAGACCAAATACTAAATCTACAAGACCTGCACAAAACCACATAGTTACAACATATCGTTACAACAGTTCAAACAATAGCATAATTGATAAAAAACAGACCATGGGCACAGTAGAAATGGTCCAAAGATGTTAAAAGACTATAAGTTCGAAAGAAACCACCACACAGTTTCCACAAGTCCTCAGGGTCCCGATAGACTCGTCATCCCACGCCGGCAGCAGAAGGGAGTACCCCCACTATGGACTTCCACGGCGCCACCCGGCTCAGCCTCGCAGATGCAGCACACACTGAAAGCTCCATCGAACCCAGCCTCGCAGACACAGCACACAGTGAAAGCGCTCCGACCGCAGCGTTCTCCGAGTCCGTCGAACCTCCAAGCCTCTGATCATCCCCTCCGGCACAGCTTCTCCGAGCACCAACCTCTGCCAAGCGTATTAAGACGCCCCTGCCAATGGCTACCAGCAATGCGACCCCGAGGACCGGGGGCCTGTTCTTCCCAGCAGAGTCCCGGACCTCACAGCAGCAGCAGCAACGAAGAGGGCCTTCCTGGAGATTTCCAGATGTTCCTCCGTGCTCCCATGTCCGTTTTTCATCGATTATGATTGCGCATGGCACCCAGCTTCACAAATAACAGATAATCAGCTCCGGAGTGGTCGCTGCAAGCTGCATCGTGCCACCATCTTGGCTCAGGAGCCAAAATTATACACTGTCTACAATTATACACTGTCTTCTAAACTTTCTTAATTTTGACCACAACAGGGTTACCTGATCTTGCTTCTGCTAATCTGCTGGTTCTACAGAATGCTGCTTAACAATTTCAGTAACTTAATTGGTGTGAATTCACTTACAACACACAAAGCGCATTGGTGCAACAGGAAGAACAGATAAAACTACAGATTCCAGCATCTGAAGCTAAAAAAACAGAAGATGCTGGAAAAACTCAAACTGGCATCACAGGTAGATAGGGTCGTAAGGAGCTCTTGGCACATGGATCTTCATAAATCAGATATTGAGAACAGGAGTAGGGATGTTATATTAGAGCTGCACACAATACTAAAGTTAAAGACTGTCCCGAGCCTTATAGGCTCATCAGGCCAGTTTCCATGGCATGAAGCGACTGAGAATACGAGACAGCCCCCCCACCCCCCCGGATAGGATGCCAGTCTATCACGAGGTTAACCCCCAGCATTTTGCCGGTACCCATTTTCAGCTGGGTGGACTGGAGCAGTGTGTGGTTAAGTGCCTTGCTCAAGGACACAACACGCTGCCTCAGCTGGGGCTCGAACTCACGGCCTTCAGATCGCTAGTCCAATGCCTTAACCACTTGGCCACGTGCCACACTGTATGCAATATTGGTTAAGCCTAATTGGGAGTATTGTGTGCAATTCAGGTCATCTACTTATAGCAGGGGGTTCCCAACCTGGGGTCCACAGACACCTGGCTTAATTGTATTGGTCCACAGCATAAAAAAGGTAGGAAACCCCTGATCTACAGGAAAGGCATCAATAAGATTGAAAGAGTGCAGAGTAAATTTACAAAGATGTTTCCAGGACCTGAGTTAAAGTTCACAATCCAAAGTAAATTTATTATCAAAATACATATATGTCACCATTTACAACAATGAGCTTTATTTTTGTGCAGGCTTTCAAAGTAAATACAAAGAAACAATAAAATGAATGAAAGACCGCACGTAACAAGACAGACAAATAACCAGTATGCAAACGACAACAAACTGTGCAAATACAAAAAGGAAAAAAAAGAAAATAACAATAGTAATAAATAAGCATTCAATATCGAGAACATCAGATGAGATGAAAGTGAGGCTGTAGGTTGTGGGAACAGTTCAGTGCTGGAGTGAGTGAAGATATCCATTTCAGCTTCAAGTGGCCTAATAACCGTTCCTGAACCTGCTGGTATGGGTCCTCAGGCTCCAATACCTTCTTTCTGATGGCAGCAGCAAGAAGAGGGCATGGCCTGAAAGGTGGGAGCCCTCAATGATGGATGCTGCTTTCCTGCAACAGCGTTTATGAAGATGTGCTCAATGGTGTGGAGGGCTTTATCCGTGAAGGACTGGGCTGTACCCTCCACCTTTTGTAGGAGATTCCATTCAAGGGCATCGGTGTTCCAACACCAGGCCATGATGCAACCAGTCAATATACTCTCCCCCCGACACTATAGAAGTTTGTCAAATTTTTAGATGTCATGCTAAACCTCTGCAAACTCCTAAGAAAGCAGAGGTTCTGCTGTGCTTTCTTCTCAATGGCACTTACATGATCCTCTGAAATTGTAGCACCGAGGAATTCAAAGTTACTGACCCTCTCCACCTCAGATCCCCCAGTGAGGACTGGCTCTCTGGTTTCTTCCTGAAGTCAATAATCAGCTCCTTGGTCTTGCTGACTTTTAGGAAGAGGTTGCTGTGGCACCACTCAGGAAGATTTTCAAACTCCCTCCTCTATGCTGATTCATCACCACCTTAGATTCAGCCAACGGCAGTGGTGTCATCATCAGACTTAAATATAGCACTGGAGCTATGCTGAGCCACACCGTCATAAGTGTAAAGTGAGTAGAGCAGGGGGCTAAGCACACAGCCTTGTGGTGCAATTGTGATGGTGGAGATTGTGGAGGACATGCTGCTGCCAATGTGAACTGACTGGGGTCTCTAGGTGAGGAAATGAAGGACCCAATTGCACAAGGAGGAAGTGAGGCCTAGGTCTTGATGGTCATTGATTAGTTCTGAGGGGATTATAGTACTGAATGCTGCACTGTAGTCAAAAGGAGCATCCTGACGTACAACAAAGCTAGATGAACTCAGCAGGCCGGGCAGCATCCGTTGAAAAAAGCAGTCAACATTTCGGTTCGAGACCCTTCGTCAGGACTTTGTCTCGACCCAAAACGTTGACTGCTTCTTTCAACGGATGCTGCCCGACCTGCTGAGTTCATCCAGCTTTTTTGTACGTCTTGATTTGACCACAGCATCTGAAATGTACTTTGTGTTTAAAAAGGGCATCCTGATGTATGCACCTTCGCTGTCCAGATATTCCTGGGTTGAGTGAGGAACCAATGAAATGGAATCTGCTGTTTACCTGTTGAGGCAGCAGGAAAATTGGAGTGGATCCAAGCCGCATCTCAGGCAGCAGCTGATACGTTTCATCAGCAACCTCACAGTGGATGTCAGTGCTACTGGATGATAGTCATTGAGGCAGGTTACCACGTTCTTCTTAGGCACCTACTTGAAGCAGGTTGGTATCTCACACTGCCGAAGCAAGAGGTTAAAGGTATCAAAACATAGACAACTGCACTGCGCCAAAGAGCGCGATATAAGGTCATTCTTACCCACTGCCATTCAGCTCTATAATGAATCAACCTCTGGCCGGGGAAGTAATGACCCCTCCCCTCCTGTTAGTCTGTTTGTGGCAACTTATTTATTATTCTTACTATTTCTCTTCTAATATTTATATCTGTGCATTTGTAATGCTACTGTGACACTGTAATTTCCTTTGGGATCAATGAAATTATCTATCATCATCATCGTCAAAGCACCTGTTTCTATGCTTGTGGTGCTCTATGACTGTGTTGTCTTTGAGATGGAGTTGCCACAGCCTCCCAGGATCCTCAGACTTCAGGGTGGTCCAGCAGAACAGTTTGTGATGCATAGTTAAACCACAGGTGTTGCGGTAACTAATTCTCATTAACTATGGGAATGAAAGAACGCAGGATGCCTAATTAACACAAATGCTAATTAATTCAAAACAATTAATGTCGAGCACCTTCGCTCCATCTGCAAAAACAGGATTTCCCAGTGGCCAACCATTTTAGTTCCAATTCCGACTTGTTGGTCCATGGCCTCCTCTACTGCTGTGATGAGGCTATTCCAGATATTGGAGGAGGAACACCTCATATCCCATCAGGGTAGTCTCCAACCTGAACATCCAGTTCTCCAACTTACATAGAAACATAGAAAACCTGCAGCACAATACAGGCCCTTTGGCCCACAAAGCTGTGCCAAACATGTCCCTACCTTAGAACTACCTAGGCTTACCCATAGCCCTCTATTTTTCTAAGCTCCATGTATCCATCCAGGAGTCTCTTAAAAGACCCTATCGTTTCCACCTCCACCACCACCACCGGCAGCCCATTCCACCCACTCAACACTCTCTGTGTAAAAAACTTACCCCTGACATCTCCTCTGTATCTATTCCCAAGCACCTTAAACCTGTGCCCTCTTGTGGCAGCCACTTCAGCCCTGGGAAAAAGCCTCTGACTATCCACACGATAAATGCCTCTCATCATCTTATACACTTCTATCAGGTCACCTCTCATCCTCCATCGCTCCAAGGAGAAAAGGCTGAGTTCACTCAACCTGTTTTCATAAGGCATGCTCCCCAATCCAGGCAACATCCTTGTAAATCTCCTCTGCACCCTTTCTATGGTTTCCACATTCTTCCTATAACCATATAACAATCACAGCACGGAAACAGGCCATTCCGGCCCTCCTAGTCCGTGCCGAACTCTTAATCTCACTGCCGAACTCTTAATCTCACTTCCTGTAGTGAGGAGACCAGAACTGAGCACAGTACTCCAAGTGGGGTCTGACCAGGGTCTTATACAGCTGCAACATTACCTCTTGGCTCCAAAATTCCACGATTGAGGAAGTCAATACACCGTATGCCTTCTTAACCACAGAGTCAACCTGCGCAGCTGCTTTGAGCGTCCTATGGACTCGGACCCCAAGATCCCTCTGATCCTTCAGTTTGTTACCACTGTCTCAACCTGCAAATTAACCTTTAGGGAATCCTGCATGAGGACTTCCAAATCCCTTTGTTCCTCAGATTTTTTAATTTTCCACTGTTTAGAAAACAGTCTAAATAGACAAATGCAGCTAATCAGTCTGATATTTCCAAATGTCCTGAAACGTTTTATAGAAATTGGTGGCACATGGATAATGTAGTTGTAAGGAAAATGAAAATATGTATTATATCTGAGGTGGAGGCTGAGGCTGAGGGTAGCAGACACCAACAGAATCAACAAACTCATTTGTAAGGCCAGTGATGTTGTGGGGGTGGAACTGGACTCTCTGACGGTGGTGTCTGAAAAGAGGATGCTGTCCAAGTTGCATGCCATCTTGGACAATGTCTCCCATCTACTACATAATGTACTGGTTAGGCACAAGAGTACATTCAGCCAGAGACTCATTCCACTGAGATGCAACACTGAGCGTCATAGGAAGTCATTCCTACCTGTGGCCATCAAACTTTACAACTCCTCCCTCGGAGTGTCAAACACCCTGAGCCAATAGGCTGGTCCTGGACTTATTTCCACTTGTCATAATTTATATTATTATTATTATTATTATTATTATTATTAATGGTTTATATTGCTATATTTCTACATTATTCTTGGTTGGTGCGACTGTAATGAAACCCAATTTCCCTCGGGATCAATAAAGTATGTTTGTCTGTCCAAAAAAAAGATTTGCGATATAACAGAGCACACTTTTGGAATTAATTTATCTGCTTTCCTGGTGCTGTCTGTTTTCTGTCAATTCTTGGTGTTCCTTCACCCTGTTCCTTACAGAAGGATGGGGGGCGGCAGAATCTCATTGAAACTTTTTCAAATGGTGGGAGGGTCTAGGACAAGAGGGCACAGCCTCATTATAGAGGGGTGTCCTTTCAAAGCAGAGATGTGGTGGCCAGATCTTTAGCCAAAGGGTGGTGAATTTGTGGAATTTGTTGCCACATGCAGCTGTGGAGGCCAGATCGTTGGGTGTACTTAAGGCAGAGACTGATAGATTCTTGATTGGACATGGCATCAAAGTTACAGGGAGAAGGCCGGGAACTGGGGTTGAGGAGGAGATTAAAAAAAAGGATCAGCCATGATTGATTGGTGGAACAGACTCAATGGGCCAGATGGCCTAATTCTCCTCCTATGTCTTAGAGTCTTACGGTCTTACAGAACAGTGCTGGAATTGAACTCTGAACTCTGGAATGCCCCGAGATGTAGTAGCTCACGCTAACTGCCACACTGCCATGGAAGCTCTTCTCAGGAACAAAGAAGCCTGATCTTGTAGAGGTATATGAAATCATAAAGGGCACATATTAGTTGAATGGTCACAGACTTTTTTCCAGGGTAGACTAGTCTTTGAATGTCTGGAAAGGGCACACATCAGAAGCTCCATTCCTGCCACATTGGACACTCACCAATATGCCTACTCTACGGCAGATGCCATAGCATCTGAAATGCTACAGCCCTTACACACCTAGAAATCAAGCACATTTATATCAGAATGTTGTTTCTGTATTTTAGTTCTGCATTCAATACTATTGTCCTACAGACTTGGGCAAATAAATTCCTTCTCAGACGACATACATTACTGTGCAACCGAGTGTTGGACGTCTTAACCAAAACATCTCAGGTAGTCAGGATGCACCACCGCTCCTCCCTCCCCACCAATTTCAAAATGGATGCCCCCCGGGGCTGTGCTGAGCCCATTGTTGTACACTCTGATTACCAATGACTGCACGGCCAAACTCCAGAAGTAATCACAGAGAAAAGGGCGAAGAGCTCGAGGCCTGGTGCCAGGCAAATAACATCTTCCTCAATGTCAATAAGACAAAAGAAATGGTTATTGACTTGAGAACTCCTCACACCACTCAGCAGTGCCACAGTGAAAACTGCAAACAGTTTCAAACTCCTGGGAGGGCACATCCCGCACAACCTCTCGTCATTCCAGAGCACATCCTACACAATCAGGAAAGCAAGCTCAACAACATCTCTACTTTCAGAGGAAGCTGAAAAGGGCTGGACTATGTACATCTATACTCACTTCATTCTACAGACGTGCAGTAGAGAGCATCCTATCATGTGAGCATCCTATCACTGCTTGGTACGGAAACTGCGCTGGGGCAGACAGGAGGGCTCTTCAATGAGTAGTCAAACTTGCCCAAGCATCACGGCTCTAGCCTACCTGCCACCGAGGACATATATACAAAAAGGAGCCTGAAAAGGGCCAGTAACATCATGAAGGATCCCACCCTCCCTGCTCATGGATGGTTGGTCCCACTCACTTCAGGGAAGAGGCTACGTAGCCTCCACGCCAAGACCACCAGACTCAAAAACACTTTCCCCAAGCAGTAAGGCTGATCAACTCCTCCACCCACTGAAACGTTGACTGTTTATTCATTTTCAATGATGCTGCTTGACCTGCGGAGTTCCTCCAGCATTTTGTGTGTGTTGCTTTGGATTTCTAGCATCTGCAGAACTTCTAATTACTGGTGGAACACAGCATTTTGTGTGTGTTGTTGTTTGAATTTCCAGCATCTGCAGATTTCCTCGTGTTTGCTCTTTAAAACAAAAGCTTACAGGTTTAAGATGAAAGAGGAAGAAATGTGATCTAAGTGACTTTGACCATGAAATGATTGTTGGTGCCAGGCAGGGTATTTTGAGTATCTCAGAAACCGCTGATCTCCTGGGATTTTCACACACAACAGAGTTTACAGAGAATGGTGTGAGAAACAAGAAAACATCCACTAGCGGCTATCCTGTGGGCGAGAATGTCCTATTAATGAGAGTGGCCACAGGAGAATGGCCAGACTGGTTCAAGCTGACAGTAACTTAAATAACCACACGTTACAACAGTGGTGTGTGGAAGAGCATCTCTGAGCACACTACGCGTCGAACCTTGAACTGGGTGGGCTACAGCAGCAGAAGTCCATGAACATACACCCAGTGGCCACTTTATTAGAAACAGAACATAACAAAACATGTGGAGAGAAAAGATTTAGAAAATGCTAGCAAATAGGACTAGCTTAGGTATAGATAAGTTAGTCCAAAGGGCCTGTTTCCATTTTTGGATACATTGGAAAGACTGGGGATTACAGAACTTCCTCAGAAAAACTTGTTTACTTACCATGGAAGTGGAAGAAACACCCAGCTGTGTGCGGATGCATTGGGAGGCCAGGTGGGTAATATTCCCACTGAACTCCACTCATGATGAGTTAGTTATATTTGGAGCTATCAGCAGAGAGACCCAAAAGAACAGAAGAAGCGGGAGGAGCATGAACAGAGCAAATGGTTGCCTTGCCAACGCGATCATGGCCATTCCATCTCATATCTCCTCTTCTGTGCTAGTTTTACATTCTCCGATCTTACAAAAATCCATCTACATCCCCACTAAACATCCCCAGGCACCTAGCCATGACAACCTTCAAGGTAAGAGAATTTTAGAGACTCACCACCAGTTCAGAGTAGAAATTTTTACATATCAGTTTTAAAAAAAATTCACGTAAACGTGCACCCAAAATTACATTGTGCATTTTGTGGACAAAATAAATATAAAAATCAAATGTAACAGAACTCTAGCACTCCTACTCCAAAACAAATGTTAAAATACTGAATGATAATCTATTGAAATGTTAATTAGAGGCAACACTTTACAGTACCAGCAACCGGGGTTCAATTTCTGCAGCCGTCTGTAAGGAGTTTGTACGTTTTCCCTGTCACTGTGTGGGTTACCTTCAGGTGCTCCAGTTCCCTCCCAGAGTCCAAAGACATACCAATTGGTAGGTTAATTGGACTTTGTAAATTGTCACAAGATTAGGCTAGGGTTAAATTGGGAGTTGCTGGACGGCACAACTCGAAGGGCTGGAAAAGCCTATTCCATGTTGTATCTCAATAAATAAAAGTTTTTTTTTTCCATTGTTATGTCGTTAACTTCAAATAGACATGAAGGAAGTATTGTTGATTACCTGGTTTTCCTTCACATCTATCTGTCCTTCTTGCAGGCTTGTGAACGATTTTGTGCATCTGAAGACTTTCTCACCCATCATCGCCCTCTGAACAAATGTTGCAGGGAAATACCCAACTCTGTCAGCAATTTTACCCTGGCAAATGGAAAAGAAGAGCAAAATAGTGAAGATCACTAGAGAAGAGGTATAGAAGAACCAATAGGTAATGTTTCAGTTCTATAAAACCCTGGTTAGATCACACTGGGAATATTATGTTCAGTCTGGTCGCCTCATTATACAAACAATGTGAAAGCTTTAGGTGCAGAGGAGATTTACCAGGATGCAGGTCCTGACGAAGGGTCTCGGCCCGAAACGTCGACAGCGCTTCTCCCTATAGATGCTGCCTGGCCTGCTGTGTTCCACCAGCATTTTGTGTGTGTTGTTTGAATTTCCAGCATCTGCAGATTTCCTCGTGTTTACCAGGATACTGCCTGGATTAGAAAGCTTACCTTTTGAGAATAAGATGGACAACCTTGGACTTTCCTCTTCGGAGAAAACCCCCGAGAGGTGACTTGAGTGGTGAGTGCACGGAATGTCCTACCATGGAATGGTTAGATTAAAAGGTTGACACAACATTGTGGGCCAAAGGGTCTTAACTGTGCTGCAATGTTGTATGATCTATGCTCTATGATATAATTGCATATATATCAGATTCTTCGGTATAATTGAAATTAATGTATTGCATCTCTATCAGAGTCCCATGTGGTTTTTAGTCAAGTTATTATGAGCAGCACGGAACTATAGTGGTTAGCATAATGCTATCACAGCACCAGCAACCCAGGGTCAAGTCTGCCACTGTCTGTGTGGGTTTCCTCCGGGGGCTCTGTTTTCTCCCACATTCAAATGTAAGGGTTAAGGTTAGCGAGTTAGGGGCATACTATGTTGGTGTCGGAAGTGTGGCGATACTCACGGACTGTGTTGGTCATTGACACAAACAATGCATTTCACGGTATATTTCAATGTTTCGATGTACGTGTGACAAATAAAGCCGACCTCTATCTTCATAAAACTCTGCCATGAATGGTTCCAAGCCTGGCTTTGAAAGGAGGGTTGGGCATGGGGCAAGTAACCCAATCCGGCAAAATCTCATAGCTACAAAAACACTAACAAAAGCTCCAAAAACCACATCCCTAGGAAAGGAAGGTTCTTCAAAGCTGACACCAGCCAGGTGGACTACACCTGTGGACAACTTGAAGCAATGGCCTAGAACAGAGGACTTCGGAGAGCTGTCATTGGCGGCTCACACTCAGGTAGAGTTGATGGCTGAAGTCAGTCAGTGTGAGAGATATTGTTTGAGGCTGACCCGATCCCTGTTCATGGAATTTTAATTGTGTCCAGTTCTGGTCTTCCCTTTATAAGAAAGATATAAGAACTTTGGAAAAGGTGCAGAAGAGATTACCAGGATGCTACCTACTGTGCTGGGAGTCTATCAGTCAGCTACTGCATCCAGTGCAGCCTCCTCTACATCCATGACATCTGACATAATTGAGGACTGTTACGTCAAGCACCTTCACTCCACCTGCCACAACAGACGAGATTTCCTGGTACCTATCCATTTTAATAATACTTCCCATTCCAACGTGTCATAAGAACAGAAGAAGTAGGAGCAGGAGTAGACCGTCTGGCCCGTTGACCCTGCTCTGCCACTCAAAAAGATCGTGGCTGATCTGTCCGTAAACTCAGCTCCATCTACCTGCCTTTTCCCCATAACCCTTAATTCCCCTATGATGCAAAAATCTATCCAACCTTATCTTAAATATATTTACTGAGGTAGCCTCCACTGCTCCAAAGGGGAGAGAATTCCACAGATTCACCACTCTCTGGGAAAAACAGTTCCTCCTCGTCTCCATCCTAAGTTTACTCCCCCGAATCCTGAGGCTATGTGCCTTAGTTCTAGTCTCACCTACAAGTGGAAACAACTTTCCTGTCTCTATCTATCCCTTTCATAATTTTCTATGTTTCTATAAGCTCTCCTCTCATCCTTCTGAATTCCAGCGAGTACAGTCCCAGGCCACTCAGACTCTTCTCATAGTCTAAACCCCTCATCTCTGGAATCAACCTGGTGAACCTCCTCTGCACTACCTCCAAAGCCAGTATATCTTTCTTCAAGTAAGGAGACCAGAACTGCATGCAGTACTCCAGTTACAGCCTCACCAGTACAATTACAGCATAACCTCCCTGCTCTTAAATTCAATCCCTCTAGCAATGAAGGGCAACATTCCATTTCCCTTCTTGATAGCCTGCAGCACCTGCAAAACAACCCTTTGCGATTCATGCACAAGCACTCCCAAGTCCTTCTGCACATGTCAGTTCTTGACCTCCTCTACCACCATAAGGCCACTCTCAATTTGGAGGAGCAACACTTCATATTCCGCACGAGTAGTCTCCAATCTGACACCATGACGATCGATTTATCTAACTTCTGGCAATTTCTCCCCCAACCCTTTCCTTTTTTTTCCATTCACCATTCTTGCTTCCCTCTTACGTTTTCCCTTCTTCTCAACTGCCCAACACCTCCTTCTTAGTGTCCCTTCTCCCTTCCTTTTTCCATGGTCCACTCTCCTCTGCTATCAGGTTCCTTCTTCAATCCATTATCATTTCCACCTACCATCACCCAGCTTCTCACTTCATCCCACCTCATTCACCCATCGTCTCCCTCACTTAACGCTACCAGTTTGTACTCCTTCCTTGCCCACACTTTCTTATTCTGGATTCTTCTCCCTTCCTTTCCAGTCCTGATGACGGGTCTCGGTCCGAAATGTCAACTGTTTATTCCCCCTCCATGGATGCTGCCTGACCTACTGAGTTTCTCCAGCATTTAGTGTGTGTTGCTTTGGATTTCCAGCATCTGGAGAATCTCTTATGTTTATGATTTACCCAGCTGCCGTCTGGATTCGAAGCTATAAGCTCAAAGGGGAGGTTGTACAAACTTGGGTTGGTTCCTCTAGAACAGCAAAAGCTAAAGGGAGACCCGATAGAGGTTTATAAGATTAAGAGACACGTACAGTAAATATAGTAGCTTGAATCTTTTTCCTCAAGGTAGAAGTATCAAATTTTTGAGGACATGTATTTAAGGTGAGAGGGAGAATGTTTAAAAGGACTGAGTGGGCAAGTCATATAGTACGAAAACAGACCCTTCAGCCCATCTGGTCCATTCTGACCAAGATTTGTATCTCAGCTAGTCCCATTTGCCTGCATTTGCCTCATATCCCTCTAAACCTTTCCTAGCCGTGTATCCTTTAAATGTAATTAATATATCTATTTCTCTGGCAGCTCATTCCATGTGCTGACCACCCTGATTAAGCTGTTTCTTAGGTTCTTATTAAACCTTTCCCTTCTCACCTTAAGCCTATATGGATCACTTTTGGAATATTCTGAACAATTTTGGGCCCCATATCCTCTGGACCTTCTCTAAAATGCTGGCTTTGGAGAGGATCCAGAGGAGGTTCATGAGAATGATTCGGGAATGAAATGTTAACATATTAGGGGTGTTTGATGGCTCTGGGCCTGTACTCACTGGACTTAAGAGGAATGAGGGGGGATCTCATTGAAACCTATTGAATATTGAAAGGCCTGGATTGAGTAAACATGGAGAAGGTGGTTCCAATGGTGGGACAGTCCAGGACCAGAGGGCACAGCCTCAGAATACAGAGAAGAGGGGGAATTTCTTTAGCCAGAGAGTGATGAATCTGTGGAATTTATTGCCACAGACAGATGTGGAGGCCAAGTCATTGGGTATATTTAAAATGGAAGTTGATATGTTGTTGATTAGTCAGGGTGTCAAAGGTTACAAGATGAAGACATGAGAATGGGGTTGAGAGGGAAAATAAATTAGCCACGGTATGTTTCAAAGGTTCGCTGTACACCTGGGAACAACTTGAAACATTGGCCCAGGACAGAGGACTTTGGTGAGCTGCTGATGGCAGCCTATGCCCAGGTAGGATATGATGGAATGGTGGAGTAGACTCAATGGGATGAACAGCCTTAGTCTGGTTTGAGGAATCCTACTTGGATAACCACTCCTGGTGAGATACTTGTGTCTCACCAAATCTCATTACTTTCAAAAATTAATTCTTTCAAAAACGACATTTGAGTGATGTAATTTTTGTTCATCATTGGTAAACTTTGGCAGCCGTTAGAATCCATCACAATCCACGTGTCCTATCAGCGACATCAACAGAGCTCCTCTAAGAGCTCGCAGGCTAGCGGCGGTTATTTAAAAAGGGAGCTTCGAGGGTGTTTGTGACCTATCAACAGAGCTCTACGAACTAAATAAAAGTACAGGAGGGACAAGTGGAGCGGCCATTGTTGGGAGTAGGCCAGTGGTGAGAGTAGAAGCGATAGGCTGTGGCTCAAAGGAGGCTGTGGCTCGGAAGAGGCGTCGGCTCTGTGTAAAGCACCTGTTAAGGTTTCCCTTTTGATTTTTTTTCCCTCTCTTGCTGTACCATTTAAATAGCTGTGGTGTGCTCTTCATGCCAGATGTTGGAGAACTGGGACACCCAGAGTCTCCCGGGAACTGCATCTATGTGAAGTGCATCCGGCTACAGCTCCTTGAAGACCGTGTTAGGGATCTGGAGCAGCAGCTGGGTGACCTTCGGCTTGTAAGGGAGAGCGAGGGTATAATTGATCAAAGTTACAGGAAAGTAGTCAGCCTGAAGTTGCAGGAGGCAAGTAGCTGGGTGACTGTCAGGAGAAATGGAAATAGACGATTAGAGCAGAGCACCCCTGTGGCCATTCCCCTCAAAAACGAGTATACCACTTTGGGTACTTTTGTCATGGATGACCTCCCAGAAGAATGTCATGGCAACCAGGTTACAGGCACTGAGCATGAGTCCGTGGTGCAGAAAGGAAAGAGAGAGAAGAAGGGAGCGGTAGTGATAGGGGACTCAGTAGTGAGGGGAACAGACAGGAGATCCTGTTGCCTCCCAGGTGCCAGGGTCAGAGATGTTTCAGATCACGTCCACAACATTTTAGAGAGGGAGGGTGAGCAGCCAGATATCTTGGTACGTATTGGTACTAATGACATAGGAAAGAAAAGAAATGAGGTCCTGAAAAGAGAATTTAGAGAGCTAGGTAGAAATTGAGAAGCAGGACCTCCCGGGTAGTAATCTCTGGATTTCTGTCTGTGCCACACACCAGTGAGGGTAGAAACAGGATGATGTGGCCGAGAAGCTGGTTCGGGGGCAGGGCTTCAGGTTCTTGGAACATTGGGATCTCTTCTGGGGGAGGAGTGAACTGTTCAAAAGTGATGGGTTGCACCTGAACCCAAGGGGGATCAATATTGTCATGGGCAGGTGTGTTAGAGCTGTTGGGGAGGGTTTAAACTAACTTGGCAGGGGGTGGGAACCGGAGTGAAGGGACTCAGGATAGGACGGATGGTAAACAAAAGTAAAGATAGCGTGCAGTCAGACTGTCAGGAAGGGCAGGCAGGTGATGGGACTTAGTTGCAGCCAACAGGCTGAATATCAAATCATTAGGGATGCAGAGTCAGAAAGGATAGCAAATATGGTACTCAAGGTGTTGTATCTAAATGCACGGAGTATAAGAAATAAGGTGGATGATCTGGTTGCAATATTACAGATTGTAGGTGTAATGTTGTAGCCGTCACTGAATCGTGGCTGAAGGATGGTTGTAGTTGGAGCTGAATGACCAAGGTTACACATTGTATCGGAGGGATACAAAGATAGGCAGAGGAGGTGGTGTGGCTCTACTGGTAAAGAATGGCATCTAATCAGCCTACCAGGGGATCAGCTGTACTGGAATGGGTGTTATGTAATGAACCAGAGGCGATTAGGGAGCTTAAGGTGAAAGAATCCTTAGGAACCAGTGATCACAATATGATTGTGTTCAACTTGAAACTTGATAGGGAAAAAGTAAAGTCTAATGTAGCAGTATTTCAGTGGAGTAAAGAAAATTACAGTGGTATGAGAGAGGAGTTGGCCAAGGAAAATTGGAAGGAGCTGCTGGCCGGGATGTCAGCAAAACAGCATGCATTTCTGGGAAAAATGAGTAAGGTGCAGGAATTCATTTCCAAAATGGTGTAATAGTACAACCGTGGCTGACGTCAAATCTATTGTAAAAGCAAAAGAGAGGGCATACAACAAAGCAAAAATTAGTGGGAAGATGGAGGATTGGGAAGTTTTTAAAAACCTACAGACAGCAACTAAAAAAATCATTAGAAGGGAAAAGATGAAATATGAAAGCAAGCTAGCAAATAATATCAAAGTGGATAGTAAAAGCTTTTTCAAGTATGTTAAAAATAAAAAAGAAATAAGAGTGGATATAGGACCGCTAGAAAATGAGGCAGGAGAAATAATAACGAGGCACGGAGATGACTGATGAACTAAATGAATATTTTGTGTCAGTCTTCACTGTGGAAGACACTAGCAGTATGTCTGAAGTTGTAGTGTGTGAGGGAAGAGAAGTGAGTGCACTTACTGTTACAAGAGAGAAGGTGCTCAAAAAGCTGAAAGACCTAAAGGTAATAAATCACCTGGTCCAGAGGAACTGCACCCTAGGGTTCTGAAAGAAGTAGCATTAGAGATTGTGGCGGCATTAGAAATGACCTTTCAAAAATCATTGGACTCTGGCATGATGCCAGAGGAATGGAAAATTGCAAATGTTACTCCACTCTTTAAGAAAGGAGGAGAGCAGCAGAAAGGAAACTACAGACCAGTTAGCCTGACCTCAGTGGTTGGAAAGATTAAGTTAGAGTCAATTGTTAAGGATGAGGAGATGGAGTACTTGGTGACACAGGACAAGATAGGACAAAGTCAGCATGGTTTCCTTCAGGGAAAATCCTGCCTGATGAACTGGTTGGAATTCTTTGAGGAGATTACAAATGGATGTTGTGAAGTTGGACTTTCAGAAGGTCTTTGACAAGGTGCCACACATGGTGCTTTACCAAGTTGAGTCCATGGTATTACAGGAAAGTTACTAACATGGTTAGAGCATTGGCTGATTGGTAGAAGGCAGCAAGTGGGAATAAAAGGATCCATTTCTGGTTGGGTGCCAGTGACCAGAGGTGTTTCGCAGGGGTCGGTGTTGGGACCGCTTCTTTTAATGCTGTATATCAATGATTTAGATGATGGAATAGATGGCTTTATTGTCAAGTTTGCAGAAGGTACGAATATTGGTGAAGGAGCAGGTAGTGTTGAGGAAACTGGTAGGATGCAGAAGGACTTAGATTAGGAGAATGAACAAGAAAGGGGCAAATGAAATACAATGTTGGGAAATGCATGGTAGTAGAAATAAATATGCAGATTATTTTCTAACAGGGGAGAAAATACAGGAATCTGTGATGCAGAGGGACCTGAAAGTCCTTGTGCAGAACACCCTGAAGGTTAACTTGCAGGTTGAGTCGGTAGTGAGGAAAGCAAATGCCATATTAGCATTAATTTCAAGAAGTCTAGAATACAAAAGCAAGGTTGTGATGCTGAACCTTTATAAGGCACTGGTGAGGCCTCACCTTGAGTATTGTGAATAGTTTTGGGCCCCTCGTCTTAGAAAAGATGTGCTGGCATTGGAGAGGGTCCAGAGGGAGTTCACAAGGATGATTCCAGGAATGAAAGGGTTATCATACAAGGGATGTTTGATGGCTTTGGGTCTGTACTCTCTAAAGTTCATAAGGATGAGGGGGGAATCTCATTGAAACCTTTCGAATGTTGAAAGGCCTAGACAGAGTAGATGTGGAAAGGATGTTCCCCATAGTGGGAGAGTCTAGGTCAAGAGGGCACAGCCTCAGGATACAGGGGCATCCTTTCAAAACAGAGATGCGGAGAAATTTCTTTAGCCAAAGGGTGGTGAATTTGTGGAATTTGTTGCCGCATGCAGCTGTAGAGGCCAGATCGTTGGGTGTATTTATGGTAGAGATTGATAGGCTCTTGATTGGACATGGCATCAAAGGTTATGGTGGAACTGGGGTTGAGGAGGTGATTAAAAAAAAGGATCAGCCATGATTGAACGGTGGAGCAGACTCGATGGGCCAGATGGCCTAGTTCTGCTCTTATGTCTTATGGTCCTCAGCAACTCCTGAATCTATAATAGTTCTAGTCTTATTGTGACTCCTATAGCTACTACATGTGCTGGGGAATTAGCTCAAATGGTAGGGTGCTCACTTTGCATGCGAGAGGTAGCAGGATCGATACCTGCATTCTCCGCCACACAGTAGAGTAGCAGATAACAAAGTTAAGTTCAGGACCGTCAGAGTTTGTTCAACTCTGGCATTGTCTGTAAGGAATTTGTACTTTCTCCCAGTGAATGCATGGGTTTTCTCCCAGTGCTCTGGTACAGTCCAAAGACTGGTGGGTTAATTTGTCATTGTAAACTATCCTGTGATTAGGCTGGGTTAAACAGATGATTTGCTTGGTGGCACCCCTCTTTGGGGTGGAAGGGCCTGTTCTGAACCGTATCTTTGAATTGAAGTTCAATTTCAAGTTCAAACTAAATTTATTATCCAAGTACATATATATGTGTCACCACATACAATGATAAGGCCATTTGACCCAACGAATTGGTTCTGCTCCGCCATTTCATCATGGCTGATTCATTTTTCCTCTCAGCCCCAATCTCCTGCCTTCTCCCCGTATCCCTTCATGCCCTGATTAATCAAGAACCTGTCAACCTCTTTCTCAAATATACCCAATGACTTGGCCTCCACAGCTGCCTGTGGCAATGAAGTCCACAGATTCACCACTCTCTGGCTAAAGAAATTCCTTCTCATCTCTGACCTAACTGGATGTCCCTCTATTCTGACGCCGGGTCCTCTGGTCATAAACTCACCCACTATAGGAAATATCCTCTCCACATCCACTCTATTGTGCTCTTCACCATTCGATAGGTTTCGATGAGATTCCCCCCCCCCCATTCTTCTGAGTTCCAGAGAGTACAGGCCCAGAGCCATTAAAAGTTCTTCATATGATAAGCCTTTCAATACTGGAATCATTTTCATGAACATTTTTTGAACCCTCTCCAATATCAGCACATCCTTTCTTAGATAAGGGGTTGAAAACAGCTCACAATACTCTGTGAGGCCCCACCAGTGCCTTATAAAGCCACAACATTGCATCCTTGGTTTTATATTCTAGGCTTCTTGAAATGAATGCTAACAACACTTACAATAGACGATAGGTGTGGGAGTAGGCCATTCGGCCCTTCGAGCCAGCGCCACCATTCAATGTGATCGTGGCTGATCATCCACAATCAGTACCCTGTTCCTGCCTTCTCCCCATATCCTTTGGCTCCACTATCTTTAAGAGCTCTATTTAACTCTTTCTTGAAAGCATCCAGAGAATTGGCCTCCACTGCCTTCTGAGGCAGAGCATTCCATAGATCCACAATTCTCTTACATTCATTTCCTTGCGGGCATACTCAGTAAATATAAGAACCATAATCAAATCAATGAAAGACTGCACCCAACCGGTGTTATTGTTATTTTCTTTTTATCTTTTTGTATTTGCACAGTTTGCTGTCTTTTGTACATGGTTATTTGTCTGTCCTGTTGTGTGCAGCCTTTCATTCATTCTATTGTGTTTCTTTGTATTTACTGTGAAAGCCCTCAAGAAAACAAATCTCAGGGTTGTTTATAGTGACATATATTTTCTGTAACCGGTTGAGGCCCGATTTCGAATTCGGCCGGCTCCCTTGCATGCTCTCCATCCGCGCCTGGGCTGAGTGTCGAGCTAGCAACTCAAACTCGTAAAAAAAACCTGGAGAGGGACGGGCTCCGCCAGGTTTCAGACGCCCAAGACACACCGTACGATGAGCAATCGCCAAAATGATCGGTGCAAAAAGCTTGTTATGATGACGCCCTGACGACTCCACCAGGAGTTAAGGGCACACACACACACTTATTTACATACGGGTTAATAGGTTAATTGGTCACATTGGAATAATTTGGCAACAACCTGATTTTAATTACCTCAGAATCTAGAGTCCCTTCAGGTTTCTGCTGAATGTACAGGTGAAGATTTACCTCCCACATTACAAGCTAATGCAATTCTGGTTCAGTTTACGGCCTTCAAGATTCAGAAACTTACCTTCCACCATTCCTCATTAGAATCATCCAGCAGTAAAATTCTGTCTCCAGCCCTGCAATGTTGAATAAACAAACATTAGCCTTCAACTACACCACCTTCCTATGCTGCCTTACAATTAAATGTTTAAAAATCACCCATTAATTCATGGAGAGCCAGTGGTACTCCTGTTAACTTAGGTTGCACTCTTCCTTCCATCAACACCATAACCCACAGAAAAGAATGGAGTATTGTGAGCAGTTTTGGGCCCTTTATTTTAGAAAGGATTTGTTGGCATTGGAGACATTGAAGGTTCACAAAATGCTGCAGGAACTCAGCAGGCCAGGCAGTGTCTACGGAAAAGAGGGAACAGCCGACGTTTCGAGCTGAGACCCTTCATCAGTACTGGGGGAGAAAATGAGAAGTTAGAGTAAGAATGTGGGGGAGGGGAGGAAGGAATACATCGATTTCTCGAATTTCCAATAATGCCCCCCTCCTTCCCCATTCCTATTCCCTCTCTCACCTTATCTCCTTACCTGCCCATCATCTCCCTCTGGTGTTCCTCCCCCTTCTCTTTCTTCCACAGCCTTCTGTCCTCTCCTATCAGATTCCTCCTTCTCCAGCCCTTCATCTCTTTCACTAATTGACTTCCCGGCTCTTTGCTTCACCTCTCCCCCTCCCAGTTTCACCCATCACACACTAATGTACTTCTTCCTCCCCTCCCTCCATCTTCTTAGTCTAACTTCTCAACTTTTTTCTCCAGTCCTGATGAAGGGTCTCGGCCCAAAACGACGACTGTTTACTTTCTTTCCATAGACCCAGCCTGAGCTGCTGAGTTCCTCCAGCGTTTTGTGAGTGTTGCTTGAATTTCTTGTTTGTGATTGAATCCCAGGAATGAAAGGATTTGAGGAGTGTTTGGTGGCTCTGAGCCTGTACACACTGAAGTCTAGAAGAATGAGGCAGGGGAAATCTCACTGACACTTATCGAATAGTGAAAGGCCTAGACAGAGTGGAGTTCCTTAAGGTTGTTACAGCCGGGGGTGATAATGGGAACAAGTTCCCACTACCTATTAAATGCTACCAGTGGTGTGTGTCTCAAATAGCCTCTGACAACCAAGTCTAGCTTCTGGCCTTCACCTGTGGCTTAGCTACTAAGCCCAGCAGAAATGTTTCTATTGACAGGAGAATGGACAAAGGCAGGTTACTGGCACCTTAAAACCAGTCGCTTTAGGCATCTGGGGATCATCAGCTATGGTTGGCAGCACATCTGGGAGAAGGAAAACTCTGATCTCAAACCCCTGCTGTCTTGCCGCTATACCCATTCATGGTGGAGGCTTCAAGAGTAAACCCCAAGGAAAAATCTGGAACTGGAGTCCCCTAAGGCAGTTCTACGTTGAGTTCAGTGCTGACTGACAACTCCTATGACACTGCTGGGGCCAAACTATCAGTCTCTGCTGTTCCTTTGGGTTCATTAGATGCGTGGAGAGGAGGAGCTTGCTACATGGGCAGCAGCTTGCTCTCCATACCGTATTGCCCAGGCTTACGTATCTAGACAGTTAGGACACAACATCCATAGTCGACCCTGACCAACGGAAGCCCAGATCAGATCAAATGGCTGTTGAGAGGATGTTTTCACCCTCGGAATTCAAGGGTGTCCCTTTATAATGGAGATGAGGAGGGATTTCTTTAGCCTCAGAATACAAGAATTATTGCTGATATTTCCAGCACAGGAAATTATGTCCCAGAGTCCACATAATCAGCTACTCCAGATGAGATAGTAAATTGGATTCAACATTGGCTTTACAGGAGAAGCAAGGGAGTGCTGGTAGAATTGATGGAATGCAGGGATCAGTGCTGGGTCTGTTGTTGTTTGTCATCTATACCAACAATCTGGATGATAATTTGGTAAACTGGATCAACAAGTTTGCGATGACACCATGATTGGGTGTGTAGTAGACAGCAAGGAAGATAATCCAAGCTTGCAGCTGGAAAACCGGCCAATAAGTTTTAATGCAGACAGGTGTGAGGTATTACGCTTTTAGAGGACAAACCATGGTAGGATTTATAAACAGTAGGCACTGAGGAGTGAGGTAGAACAGAGGGATCTGGAAATACAGATCATAATTCTTTGAAAGTGGAGTCACAGATAGATGGAGTCATAATGAGAGCTTTTGGCATATTGGCCTTCATAAACTAAAGTAATCAGTACTGGAGTTGGGATGTTATGTTGAAGTTGTATAAGATATTGGTGAGACCTAATTTGGAGTAGTGTATGCATTTCTGGTAACCTACCTACAGGAAAGATATAAATAAGATTGAAAGAGTACAGAGAAAGTTTTTGAAGGCTGTAGCCAGAACTTGAGGACCCAAGATAAAGGAATAGGTTGAATAGTTTAGTTATTTTTTCCCCCAGAGTGAAGAACCAATGAGGGGAGATTTGATAGAGATATACAGTTATAGAGGTATAAATGAGCACCTCCCATTACACCCATGTGAGAAACTAACCTATTAACTTGTATGTCTTTGGAATGTGGCATGATACCAAAGGACCCAAAGGAAACCTACATGGTCACGGGGAGAACGTACAAACTCCTTATAGATAGCAGCGGGTATTGAACCCAGGTCACTGGTGCCGTGATAGTGTTGTGCTAACCAGACCGCTACAATGCTGCCTATAGCTTTGAACAAGGCTTCTTCAGAAACTGGAAATCGTTTGTGGTGCAGGAGTTTACCAGTGTGGAGCATTGTTTGTCTGCTAAGATAGACTATCATTATGACATTGGGCATGTAACTCAACATGGCCACATATACCACTGAGTGATATAGAGATCAACTCCCCTCAGTAGGGAGCAATAGGCCCAGCCCTCACCATTCCAGATATTAGAAACGAACCTCCCTCTCCTGCTTTGCTGATGGCATTGCTGTAAACCCATCAAGCCCGACCTACTGCAAAAAAGAAGCCACTCCAGGGTTCCAGCTGAAAGCAAGGAAACTCCCCTGCATAGATTCCACTGATCAAGTTCAAGTTGAAGTTTAATTGTCATTCAACCATACATGAATGCCCATGAATACAGTCAAATAAAACAGCGTTCCTCCAGAGGTCAAGGTACAAAACACAGTACCAACAGTCATACACAGCACAAGGCACATATAGCACATATAAGATATCAGTAAACATACAGTCACACAAATAAGTATAATATAGCCCAAGTCTCTGAGTGACATCTCCTGTAAATTGATGGTGAATGGGTGTTATCGGCAAGAACAAGAAATCATGATGGCACTAAATTGCGATTCCTTCGCATTCATTTAGGAAAACAGCTGAATTTCACATTGGATGCCTCTCCTTTTCCCTTTCCAGGTGGATGGGGGTCCGTTGTAGACCCTGACCTGGAGTTACAGTCAGATTTCGGTTCTTTGCGGTGCTGGGACCCGCTCAAGGCTGGCCGCTTTTCAATATCCCAACCACGTGGCCTAGAAGACAAGCACATCTTCAGGGTTCGAGGTTTCGTGGCCCTGCAGATGGGCTGATTCTAAGCTAGTGCCGCCAACTGAAGCGTCACAGGAGAGAACGGAACATTGGGAACAGCAGATCAGCTGTCAGAGGCTGTTGCACTCAGCAAGTTGTGTTCTCTCTCATCAGTGGATGAGTGTTGCCGATTCTCAGGACACAGAACTCAGAAAAAAAAAGCAGCGTGACAAACGTTTAACACCATAAATCAGCAGATTGCTTTGATATGTCTCCCCTCACGCTGTGAAAGAGGGCATCTCTTTTTCCCTTTATTAGGGAGAGAGAGAGAGCCTGTGGGATGTTGAATTGTCGGGTGGATGATTAGTTTGTGTCGTACTGCAGATCATGGTCTTTCCTGGGGGTTTTGCTGTTTGCTTGCTTGGTGGTGGAGAGGGCTGATGCTTTTTTGCGGAAGTGCGTGGGGCGGGGGAGAGCAGTTGCTTTACTGCTGCTTGTGCGTGGGAGGGGGAGCAGGGGGGCTTTGGGGTTCTAACGTTTTTACTGTCACTCATCCTTTGGGGCACTCCTCCGTTTTTGTGGATGTCTGCGAAGGATAGAATTTCTGGATGTATATTGTATACATTCCTCTGATGTTAAATGGAACTATTGAAGCAGTTCTTAGCAGTCCGCAGACAATCACACATATGCATGCTCACAATCCATCGACCGACCAATGGAGGGCAGCACCAATGGGGGGGGCAGACCCCAACCCAATATGGACACCACATGACATCTTCCTCTCCTGGACTGCTGCAACAGGCAAGCCCGCAGCTTGAAGCCTAGACATCTCTACACGCAGCCCCTCCACCAACCCCCCGCACCTTGTTTAAAAGCAAATAGCAAAAACAATAAAGACCTTACCACCAACCCTATGGAATCAGCTCGCAAGCTAGTCCATCCACACATTAAACACAGAACAGAGAACATTACAACACTGTGCAGGCCCTCTGTCCCATGGTTGGTTCGACATTTTAACCTACTCTAAGACCAAACCAAGCCTCCAATCCTCCATAGCCCTCCATTTTTAAATCATCCATGTGCCTACCTAAGAGTTTCTTAAGTGCCCCTAATGTATCCACCCCCGGGAGATGTTCCACACATCCAACACTCTCTGTATAAAAGAGTTACTTCTGGCTTGTACTTTCTTTAATCACTTTAAAATTATAACCCTCACATTGCCCATTTTCATCCTGGGAAAAAGTCTGGCTGTGCACTCAATCTGTGTCTCTTATCATCTTGTACACCTCTATCAATTTACCTCTCATCCTCCTTCGCTCCAAAGAAAAAAGCCCTACCTTACAGCTTGCTCAACGTTTCCTCACTGGACATGCTCTGACAACAGAGATGGACTTGAGGCAGGGGTTTGGCCATCTGCTCCAGTGGTAGAAACTCAAACCAGATCAGATTCTAGCTGACCTGGTGTTAATAGGAGCCAGTTATCCAGACTCAGCATTGAGGTGTGTTCACTCCGGGTACCTAGCCGTTATTCACGTGGCTAAAACCTGCCTCTGGGAGCTGCACAG